>NC_142716.1:22043696-22353483 GCF_055471065.1 Atractosteus spatula | reverse complement strand
TTGTAAACATTTGGTTTGGACTCAATCTGTATAGTTTCAAAGTATACTGCAAATCACACCATATTATGATCCCAGTTCCCTAATGGTTCTCTCTCTTTATGTCATTGTTAGGTTGGTTTTATGTGGACTCCATCATATTCAGTCACAGATGTGTGGTGAAAATTAAGTGAAAAGTGAAGCTCATATCACTGCCACGCAGTTCTCACTCTGTTACGCCACGCGCCCGGAGGAATCGGCATTCCACCTCACATTCCAGCACAGATCCCAATTAGTCCTTTTCCCCAGCCTATTTAATTCTGCCTCACACTCTTCCCGGTGCTCAGTATTAGGGTTTTCCTGGCTAGAGCTACTCCCAGTTCTACTGTTATTCACTACTTGGTTTTTGGCTTCCTGACCCTGGTTTGTTCTCCGTCTACGTCTCCTGGTTTCGGTTTTGGTACTTTTGCTCTCATTCTGGTTTTGACTCTCGGCTCCCTTACGGATTACGGCTACGCCTCTGTTACAGTATTTGTACTTTACCAATGGCTAGTTTACCTACGGCTTTCTGACCTCGGATTGTTCTTTCGACTACGCCTTTTGGAGTTTGCCCTGGTTTTCTGCATAGGGTCCTCACTACTACTTCCTAACACACTCATGAAGAGGGCTCAAGAAGTGGCCTGAGCCCCCATGGAATTGTCCATCTGAATCAATACATAGGTCTCCTCTAAGATGGGGATAAACTCCTGGAGTACCAGAAAACCCTCCTACAGCTGCAGCGTGTGGACTTGAGCTGATGTCAATGACAAAGACCCAGGCATTCAAGGCATTCCAGACAGCACCCCATCCATTCTAAGAGCTCAATTGTCATGACTTGGATATGAAGGCCATTGTACAGGAAAGCTCCCCTCAAAGAGCTCTCAGGAACAGAAGACTAGACAAGAGTCTGAAGGCAGGAACCAGAGACCATCATGCTTGAGCTACTGTATCTTCCAGTCAGAACTGTTAGTGGGGCCAGCAGGGGGTGCTCACCTATGTGGGTCCTAATGCCCCAGTATAGTGACGAGGACACTGTACTGTAAAAAGGCGTCGTCCTTCGGGTGAGACGTAAAACAGAGGTTCTGACTCTCTTGGGTCATTAAAAATCCCGGTGAGCACACTGGCGCACTATGGCTGCCGTCACATCATCTGGGTGGAGCTACACATTGGTGGTGGAGGCCTGTAAAGAGTGTTTAGTGTCCAGAAAAGTGCTATATAAGTGTAAGCATTTATTATTATTAAAAGACATTCAAGTCAAATGCACCAAAAACACAACAACTATACGGATGGAGTCCAGATGTTTCCCACAAGACACAGGGCTGGAGTTTTGATACTGTACCTCTTCTAACCATCTACAAATACAAAAAAGCAGGTGTATATGATATTTGAGTTCCTTTGGAGAGTGACTGCAGAGGAGCTAGTCATCAATGAAGTTGAGGTGCCAAGGGAGGTGGCTTTTGTAAAAGACATCGGTAACAGGAGACAATGAGGCTAGTAAAAGTGGAGAGCCTCAGAAGCCAAATTAATTAAGCAGCTTGTAAGCGAGGAGTGCTTTACAAGACTGCTGCAAACAGTCAGATAATTTACTAATGGGGCCTCCTGAGTGATTCAACCATTAAAGGCACTTGCCCAAACTTAGGTTAAAGGTCATATGGTCATGGGCTCAAACCTGGGTTATATTTCAAGCCAACTGTAATAATTAATTGCTTACACTTACTGTATATAGCGCTTTTCTGGACACTCCACTCAAAGAGCTTTACAGGTAATGGGGACTCCCCTCCACCATCACCAATGTGCAGCATCCACCTGGATGATGCGATGGCAGCCATAGTGCACCAGAGCGCTCATCACATATTAGCTCTTAGTGGGGAGAAGAACAGAGTAATGAATCCAATTCATAAATGTAAACAGTATTTCCCAAGCACGGGCTCACTTTGTCCACACTTCCTCTTTCTCACCTGTGTGCAGGTGCAGGGTTTATAGCTGCAAGTCAATATTTGACAAGCACACAATTGGCTATTTGTGGGCAGCATGATGGCACAGTGGTTAGCATTGCTGTCTCACAGGACTGGGGACATTGGCTTCAATCCTGGGGCTCTATCTGCACTGTGTTTTCCCCATCTTTGTCTGCATTTCAGTAGTTTAACTGGCTTCTGAGAAAACTGACCGTGGTGTCAGCAGGTACGTGTTTGTGTCTGTGTGTGCCCTGCGATGTCCCATCCAGGATGAATGCTGCCTTGTGCCAAATGCTTCCCAGGATGGGCTCTGAGGCACTGTAACCCTGAATTGGATAAAAGATTAATTAAAATGATGTAATGATTAATATTATGATAATAATAATTGGCTTTTCTAATTAGGGTGGGTATAATCCAAAACTCAAATTAAAAATATAAATCTGAGTGACACTACTAAGATTTTAGAAGGAGTCTAAAAGGGTTTTGCATCAGAGGGGAAGCCGGACAAGGCATGAAATCCAGTTCGCTTGTAAGGGGCATGGTCTCCTGAACCCAGAGGATCCAAATGAAAATCTAAAATAAAGTTGCAAGCTTAGCCAAGATCAGCAAGCATGTTGGCATGAAAAAACTGAGGGTTAATATTGCAGAGAATGTGCCACAGAACTTTGGTTAAAAGATAATGAAGGGAGGTCCAAAAAGAAATATTGGTGTCCTGTTAAACTGATATGGTTCGCCATTTCAGAAAAAGTCCCTGAACTGAGCCACTACTGATGACTTCATTCCTTCCTTTTAGAAGACCATAAACTTCATAAAAACCTTGATCTTTCCACAGTTTTTAGCGTCATCAGAGAGAGAACATAATTTTCACCGAATTCATGATATCATACAAAAGTATATTTCAACTAGAAACTTACATACCATAGGGGTACTGGTTTCCAGACACAAATATAAACAGTGCATCTGTTAAGCCAAAGATCTGTTAATTTTATGAAGCTACCTGTAATAATGCCAGTAATTTGTATAGCAAATTGCAAAAGTAACTAATACAAAGAAACTTTAATTTTGATATGGAGAACCGTATTAAGAATGACTGATTGAAAAAGGGTCCCCAAAAAAGGGGGCATAGAAAATGAGGGGGGTGACAATCAGTTCTTTCCCAATTTTGGATCCCAAATTGTATTTCGCTTTGCTTGGATGGAAAACCATATGTTTCCTTCTTTCCTGCACTGTTAGAGAAAGACAGAAGTTCTTAGTGGGACCTCAGTTCACCAGAGGAAGACAGCTGAAGAATCTAATGATGATATTTACTATGTTTCCATCTTTATTAATCCAGAATTTCATTTAACATGGAAACAAGATGTAAGTTGTAGAAAGAAAAGACATTCAAATTGATCTCCAGTAAATTGCTAATTGTGCACAATTGATAACAGAATTAGGAATTTACTGGAGATAGATCAATTTGGCGGCCTTTCTCTTATAAGGCTTCTGTGTATTGAGTTTTAATAAAATCATTTACGTTTATCTCCAAGGACTCACCTTATATTGTATGTCAGGGTTTCCATGAAATGAGAGCGATTCAAACGCTGGTCCAGGAGGTCACCGACTGTGGAAACAGCACTGCAGCGTTCTCCAGCCTTTCCACTGTAAGGACTCAGTTCTTCTGTTGCTGCTTTATCAATCAATCAATCAATCAAAGTTTATTTATCAAATGCACAACAACACAGCGTGTAGCAGTAATTGATGGCAATGAAATGTCTTTTCTGTGAGCTCACCAGGGGGAATTAAAAATAAAAATCACAAAATTAAAAGTTACAGAATAAAGGTGCATACTAATAGTGCAATAAAAAACGAATTTAAAAATAATATAAATAGAACTGCTACATATCCAAGGTGTATGCAATATATTATGTCCAAATAGTGCAATATGCAGTGTGCAAAATACAATGGAAACTGTATGTCCATGTAACCTAACCATTTAACAAAGACCATTACGGTGGTTGCTGAAGGTGACTGCAGCTTGGCTGTTTAGCAGTCTTATTGCCTGGAGGTACTGTATAAACTGTTCCGTAATCTGCTGGTCTTTGACTGAATGCTTCTATACCGTTAAAAGGACGGTAGGAGAAAAAACAGTTTATCACTTGAATGACTGGGGTCCTTGACAATTGACGTGGCCTTCTAAAGACATTTACTGTAGCTTAGTAGATATCCTGGATGTTTGGTAGCTCACAGCCGGGAATGAGCTGCGCTGCCTTCACCAACCTTCTGCAGTGCTTTGCTACTGCAGCAACGTTTAACTACTGGAATGTGCTAGAGATACTGACGGAAGAGACAGGAATGATTTACGTGTACTTATCTGTTGGTCTCCGATTCTAAAGGAGTGAGTTTAAAGTAATGGTAATGAAATTTAATAGACAGCCCGTCCTCATAGAGCTTCTGGATACAACGAACGTGTCTCACAGTGCTGCCTCTATCCGAAAAGAAATTTAACAAGAAAAATCTTTGCCAGTCCGATTTAAAAATGGAGGTTGCAATTCAAAAACCTGTCAACCGATACGTTTCGTCTGTTTGTAGTTTAAAATACGACGACTGAAGGGAAAAAAAACTTTGTTTTGACTTCTGGAAAATATTACGATGTTCCAGACGTTCCAGGTTAAGTCAGCGATCGCGTAATCCTTAATCGCGATAATCATTCAGAAGGCACTACAACAAGGTGGAAAATATGAGCCCACTACGTACATAAACTAGAACACTCGGTATTTATTAAGGAAACATTGTATGATATAACGAAACGCAAGACACAAAAAACTACTAACATTAACAGTAACAATAAGATATATGTATCAATTTCTCACATTCAATGGCGAAATACTTGATTACATACAGTAAAGTATTGTATTTAAAAAGAAACTCTGAGCTGTGTACAATTAGACAAACAACACGAATGAGAATGATGCAAGAAGAATTAGACCTATAGCAAATCAAGTGAGTAAAACCAACAGTAAGAAGAAATGACATCTTAATATCTTGACTACAAAGAGCTTCCCTATTCCGTCATCGAAATACTCGCCTTAATTACATTATCATCTGTTTTCCTTCGGGTTGGAGAAAAGACGACAAATCAGAAGCCCACTTTGTAATTTGCGATTACCTGAAATAAAGTGTCTTCAATTTGACTCCCTCTACTCGCGTGAGAATGTTTCTGAAAACACCGGGCTCCTCTACACTTAATGCCGACAGCTTGGGTGTTCAATAAATACCAGAGGAGCGCACGTTCCTCCACGAGCTTTGTGGGACAAAATGATGTTACGGAAAAAAAATGCGCTGGTTTCTGCTGCATGTGCTTCTGCTGGGACTGACGGCAGCAGTTCCATTAGTGGATCGCGGGCCGAGAATATCCCATTGGAAAGAAAAGCAGTTGAGTGATGACAGCGATTACAAGGCTGCATTGAAGAGCAACTTGTTTATCAGTGACGCACGGCATGGGGAAAGGATAGACGAGGTAAAAGCTCAGGCCAGTTCAGCTGCATTTCCAGATACTCTACACATCGATGTTCTTCACAAAGCAATGAGTGATGCAACACAGAAAGATAGCCCATCATCTGTGAAAGCGTACCCATATGCCCTAGTAGGTGAACCCTCCTTTCCTGATGAAAGGGATGTTGGTGGCCTGGAAGGGGACGTTGGTGACGTAGAGGGAGACCCCACTGCTGCTGAAGGTGACCTGGAGGGAGACCCCTCTGCCCTGGAAGGGGACGTTGTTGACATGGAGGGGGACCCCGCTGCTGCTGAAGGTGACCTGGAGGGAGACCCCTCTGCCCAGGAAGGGGACGTTGGTGACGTGGAGGGAGACCCCACTGCTGCTGAAGGTGACCTGGAGGGAGACCCCACATCCCTGGAAGGGGACGTTGTTGACATGGAGGGAGACCCCACTGCTGCTGAAGGTGATGAAGAGGGAGACCCCACTAGCCTGGAAGGGGATGTTGGTGACATGGAGGGGGACCCCACTGCCTTGGAAGGGGATGTTGGTGACATGGAGGGGGACCCCACTGCCCAGGAAGGGGACGTTGGTGACGTGGAGGGAGACCCCACGTCCCTGGAAGGGGACGTTGGTGACCTGGAGGGGGACCCCACTGCTGCTGAAGGTGACCTGGAGGGAGACCCCACTGCTGCTGAAGGTGACCTGGAGGGAGACCCCACGTCCCTGGAAGGGGATGTTGTTGACATGGAGGGGGACCCCACTGCTGCTGAAGGTGACGTGGAGGGAGACCCCACTGCTGCTGAAGGTGACCTGGAGGGAGACCCCACGTCCCTGGAAGGGGATGTTGGTGACGTGGAGGGGGACCCCACTGCTCCTGAAGGTGACGTGGAGGGGGACCCCTCTGCCCTGGAAGGGGACGTTGGTGATATGGAGGGGGACCCCACTGCTGCTGAAGGTGACGTGGAGGGAGACCCCACTGCTGCTGAAGGTGACCTGGAGGGAGACCCCACGTCCCTGGAAGGGGATGTTGTTGACATGGAGGGGGACCCCACTGCTGCTGAAGGTGACGTGGAGGGAGACCCCACGTCCCTGGAAGGGGACGTTGGTGACATGGAGGGGGACCCCACTGCTGCTGAAGGTGACGTGGAGGGAGACCCCACTGCTGCTGAAGGTGACCTGGAGGGAGACCCCACGTCCCTGGAAGGGGATGTTGGTGACATGGAGGGGGACCCCACTGCTGCTGAAGGTGACGTGGAGGGGGACCCCTCTGCCCTGGAAGGGGACGTTGGTGATATGGAGGGGGACCCCACTGCTGCTGAAGGTGACCTGGAGGGAGACCCCACGTCCCTGGAAGGGGATGTTGGTGACATGGAGGGGGACCCCACTGCTGCTGAAGGTGACGTGGAGGGGGACCCCTCTGCCCTGGAAGGGGACGTTGGTGATATGGAGGGGGACCCCACTGCTGCTGAAGGTGACGTGGAGGGGGACCCCTCTGCCCTGGAAGGGGACGTTGGTGACGTGGAGGGTGAGGATATTGTGAACTTCTCTACTTTTGTTCCATTTTGTGTGGCACTGTTACTTGTTTTCTCTTGCCATGATCTAACATTCTCTTTCTTGCAGGGTTCTGGTGATCTGTTCCTGCTCTAGTGCTTGGAGTGACTGGAGGACTCTGTGTGAATCCCTGGTCTTGGATTGCTTTGAGATGCCAATAAACCTGTATAATTCAGATGCCTAGGAATGTGTTCAGCTTTGTGTGCTCACCTACCTCATGGTTGCCAGTAGAAATAGCTCTGTACTTGCTTGTGGACTCCCCCTTGCCACAGGCCCTAAAATTCTTACCTTCCAGTGCTTTGATCTGCCAGAAGTGCGGAGGGGTAGGAGTGCAGCCATATATGACCATATGCGCCTCATAAAGCAGGAGCAGACACCAGGTTAATGGAAACTTGCAGATCTGGAGTGCAAGTGCTTGCCCTCCTGCAGGCATCTGAAAGGGGTGGGAACCACTGCTCATGGTGACCCACATACCTGTTGGTTTTCATTCCATCGCAGCTTAACCAGATCAAGTAAGGCTTCAATTGAATATCTGCAGTTTTGATTCCAGTCACAAGTTCAGGGTTTTTTCACTTGCAAAATAGGATGGTTAAAACGTCTACATGTTTAAGAGCTGGGAACAAACTGTTCCAGTTCCCCTTCTTAGGTCAATGAAGGGATTTGTGTAACTGAGGGCTTGGTGGGTGTGGGAGGACGCCCAGGATTGGGAACCACATTCCTAAAGCTTAGGACCGCTCCCTTCTTCATAGGTTCCCTACTGGTACTATCATTACACAGGTCTGTACTTGGTCCACAGACCAGGATTCCACCCAGTGACTGCTTTAGTGTCCAGTGACCATATCCCTGTCTTTAGAAAAACAGTGTGTAACTAAGGTATAGTGGATGTGAGAAACTGAACCCCTAGTTTCATTGGGTCAATTAAGCGAATAATGAAGTGGCTGACTAGCTGGTGGGGGCTGAGTTTGGAAGGACCTACTCTGTATGAAGAGCAGAAAAGAAAGGAGATTAGTCTTTACTATCCTGTTGTGTGGAAACAACTCATGCCATGATTGAAGAACATGACTGAGGCCACCTGAAACAGTTACTGCAGCTCCTCGCTCTGGAAAGGATTGCAAAATTATTGCTGTGGACTGGAGAACCTACATCTCCATTGTCAGTCTACAAGTGGAGGAAGATCAACCCAGGAGTGCTTGTCCACAGCAGCATCTTGCAGGTCTCTTGGTGTGTTGGTGCAAGATGGCTGAGAGCAGACCACTGCCTGTACAGCAGCTGTGCCCTTAGGGGAAATGATGGGCGAATGATATTGAACAAAGAAGCCAGCATGCAAAGCAGCCTGCCCTTCTCCCCTGGTAGGGCACTGATTGAACAGCAGATGTCCCGGATGGGAAAACTGTAGTGCTGGTGCCCGTGGGAGTGTGCCAGCACATACTTGTGCTGCAGGGCTCCGAGCATCTCTGAACACCTAGTACCCCTCATGGTCAGGACTTGGTCTCCAGAGAAGACTGCCTTCTCTGATCCATTCAGAAATCCGCATGGAAGCTCAGCTGAATTCAATCTTAACTGTCTTTGACTGCTCTATCAGTCTCAAAAGTATGCTACCCGGTAAAAGCTCTTTGATGTAGAGGGAATTGTTTAATCATTTATTATTACACTATTCTGCGTGAGGGCAGCCTGTTTTGATTTTGACAGGACAGCTCACGATGCCACTAATCACATTTGTCAAACATTTTGGACAAAATGGCTGTTTCTAATAAATTAAAGCTAGATGTTTGCTTGCTTCATCTCTCCTGGTGAAATGAATATGTATTGGTTCATCACAAAAACCTTGCTTTTATTTTGTGTGTTGTGAGAGTGTGACTTGTCGCACATCAAATGTCCAAAGACATTTTAGTTAAAGCATGAGAAACTCTTCAAGGAAGAGGCAGACAAGACCGAGTCAATCAAATGGGCGACGGTGGTTTGTTTTTGGATGTTGAGTAACATCCAGAATCAAACTGTACTCCAGGAGATGGACAGTGCCCACGAGAACATTGCACTTCACAGCGATGTTGATTGGCTCAGCAACCAAAGTCTTGAAACAGGCCAACGTCCACAACCAGGTAAGCAATCAAAGAAGGACACCACGCACTGGTGTCGCCCCACAAGTATCGTCTGGCGGGACTGCACCCCTCTTCCCTCCGACCTTACGTTCGCGTCTCGATCCATTGATTGAAGTAACAGCTCCTTCATCTGCTGTGGAGAACAGGTGTCTTTTGAAATTAATGCCATGTAGGTGCGACGATACACTACAGCGACAATAAAATAAAACCGAAATGATTTCAAACAAAACACTGTTCCTAGCTTGCCTATTACGGTCTCATAAACAACTTCCTCACCCTTGGCAACCACGCCCATCCCTGTCGTCTGCTGCACCTTTTGGGCGCCATGATAGTGAGGTCAAATCTGCCTCTGGATAGTAGAAACTATTACCAGGACTGCAATGTGCTAGGCGAAGGTGTAGTTGTTCGATAACCTTAAAAAGTTTTTTTTCAAAACTATATTGTATAATTGTACAAGTTAAACCCTGAAATACAGCACGAATTATGTCACGATCTTAACGGGAATGTTCCAATATTACACATAAACAGTAGTAGATTGTTCAAGAGCCGTATATTTCTGTACAACTCGTGAAGATACCCGAGTTTGGCCGCATGGCTCAGTAAGCATGCGCACATGATCCATTGCAAACAAAATTTATTGTCCTGGAGATTTTCTGGCTTTATATTTAGAACAGTTAGACCAATTATCTAATAAATATGATAATAAGATTTCTACAAAATAGTAAATTAAACGGCATCACAAGGTGGCTTTCACCACCCTCAACAACTAAATCAATTACCCAAAACTAAACTTTCACTGCCCAGAACAACTAGCACTGATCCGAGCTTCTTTCCTTCAACCATTCGCACTACTTCACTAAGACCACAGACTGTTCCTAACTACTACATCGCTCACACCTACTATAAATTGCACTCTTATGCACACTCTAATCCCACTAATCAATCTCATGTGAGAATTTCATTATTGAATTACACAATTTTCCATCCATCCATTTCCTGACTGCTTTATCCAATACAAGGTGAACCAGAGCCTATCCTGGCAAGCAACAGGCATACACCCTAGACGAGACCCCATTCCATCGCAGGGCACACAGACACAGGCAACAGGGCACAATTAACCTACCAGCATGTATTTGAACTGTTGGAGGAAACCAGAACACCCCCAGGAAAACCAGGAGAACATACAAATTCCACACAGGTAGCACCCCAGGAATTGAACTCATGGCCCCAGCACAGTGAGGCAGCAAAGCTAAACACTGTGCCACCACGCCACCTTCCTTTACCTTATATTTTTCTTAATGCGTTGAACCACATGGGAAGTGGGAAATGTTTTTGGCTTTTGATTTAGTCACTTATTGTTACAACACGGCTAGATACAACCCCTTGGGTGGTGATTGGTCAGAACCCAAGAGCAAGGATATGAAGAGTGGCGGAAATGCCCAAAGAGGCCCGACGGGTTGGGGCTTGAGTGCTCCGGGATGGAGGGAAAGTGAAGTGAAAGAGGAGTGATAATAGAATAATAGATTAATAGATTCCTGGCCAGCGAGGCAATAGCACAGGCTGGTTAGTAATGAAAAAGAGGAGCAAAGACATGACAGTCTGAAGAGAAACCAGCTGTCTGTATCCCAGAGGGAAAAAGGCTGGCATAGCAAAGTGGTATGCCCTTGTTCAGAGTGCCCAACTCAGCCCCTCGATCATAAATAGGGGGGCCTCAGCTTGGGATGGAACCAACTGCAGAGCTCTCCGACAAAAGGGAACTACATGGGTCTCAGGGGCAGCCAGGGGTGCGGGCCGGCAAGCTAGAAAGCCGACATGCTCACAGAGAAAGAGCCACCAGGGATCACAGCTGCGCTTCTCCCCCAAGGCCCCAAGGCTTCGCTGAGAGGAGGGGTCTCACCGAATACTGGTGAAGCAGGGAACCCCCATTCGGTGATCAAGTTGGAGCGCCGAGGAGCCGGTGATTCAAGGCGCATGCCCTACTGGGAGGGGTCACTTATGTGATTAATGTGTTCTATGCTTCAGATAGAATCTGTTTAAACTTTTTAGCTATTTTCCACTGATTAGTTCTATCTTATCCCATTTTATTTATCTTCAACTGCGTCTTATTCCTTCAAATTCTGCTTTCCAGAAATTGTAAACATTTGGTTTGGACTCAATCTGTATAGTTTCAAAGTATACTGCAAATCACACCATATTATGATCCCAGTTCCCTAATGGTTCTCTCTCTTTATGTCATTGTTAGGTTGGTTTTATGTGGACTCCATCATATTCAGTCACAGATGTGTGGTGAAAATTAAGTGAAAAGTGAAGCTCATATCACTGCCACGCAGTTCTCACTCTGTTACGCCACGCCCCCGGAGGAATCGGCATTCCACCTCACATTCCAGCACAGATCCCAATTAGTCCTTTTCCCCAGCCTATTTAATGCTGCCTCACACTCTTCCCGGTGCTCAGTATTAGGGTTTTCCTGGCTAGAGCTACTCCCAGTTCTACTGTTATTCACTACTTGGTTTTTGGCTTCCTGACCCTGGTTTGTTCTCCGTCTACGTCTCCTGGTTTCGGTTTTGGTACTTTTGCTCTCATTCTGGTTTTGACTCTCGGCTCCCTTACGGATTACGGCTACGCCTCTGTTACAGTATTTGTACTTTACCAATGGCTAGTTTACCTACGGCTTTCTGACCTCGGATTGTTCTTTCGACTACGCCTTTTGGAGTTTGCCCTGGTTTTCTGCATAGGGTCCTCACTACTACTTCCTAACACACTCATGAAGAGGGCTCAAGAAGTGGCCTGAGCCCCCATGGAATTGTCCATCTGAATCAATACATAGGTCTCCTCTAAGATGGGGATAAACTCCTGGAGTACCAGAAAACCCTCCTACAGCTGCAGCGTGTGGACTTGAGCTGATGTCAATGACAAAGACCCAGGCATTCAAGGCATTCCAGACAGCACCCCATCCATTCTAAGAGCTCAATTGTCATGACTTGGATATGAAGGCCATTGTACAGGAAAGCTCCCCTCAAAGAGCTCTCAGGAACAGAAGACTAGACAAGAGTCTGAAGGCAGGAACCAGAGACCATCATGCTTGAGCTACTGTATCTTCCAGTCAGAACTGTTAGTGGGGCCAGCAGGGGGTGCTCACCTATGTGGGTCCTAATGCCCCAGTATAGTGACGAGGACACTGTACTGTAAAAAGGCGTCGTCCTTCGGATGAGACGTAAAACAGAGGTTCTGACTCTCTTGGGTCATTAAAAATCCCGGTGAGCACACTGGCGCACTATGGCTGCCGTCACATCATCTGGGTGGAGCTACACATTGGTGGTGGAGGCCTGTAAAGAGTGTTTAGTGTCCAGAAAAGTGCTATATAAGTGTAAGCATTTATTATTATTAAAAGACATTCAAGTCAAATGCACCAAAAACACAACAACTATACGGATGGAGTCCAGATGTTTCCCACAAGACACAGGGCTGGAGTTTTGATACTGTACCTCTTCTAACCATCTACAAATACAAAAAAGCAGGTGTATATGATATTTGAGTTCCTTTGGAGAGTGACTGCAGAGGAGCTAGTCATCAATGAAGTTGAGGTGCCAAGGGAGGTGGCTTTTGTAAAAGACATCGGTAACAGGAGACAATGAGGCTAGTAAAAGTGGAGAGCCTCAGAAGCCAAATTAATTAAGCAGCTTGTAAGCGAGGAGTGCTTTACAAGACTGCTGCAAACAGTCAGATAATTTACTAATGGGGCCTCCTGAGTGATTCAACCATTAAAGGCACTTGCCCAAACTTAGGTTAAAGGTCATATGGTCATGGGCTCAAACCTGGGTTATATTTCAAGCCAACTGTAATAATTAATTGCTTACACTTACTGTATATAGCGCTTTTCTGGACACTCCACTCAAAGAGCTTTACAGGTAATGGGGACTCCCCTCCACCATCACCAATGTGCAGCATCCACCTGGATGATGCGATGGCAGCCATAGTGCACCAGAGCGCTCATCACATATTAGCTCTTAGTGGGGAGAAGAACAGAGTAATGAATCCAATTCATAAATGTAAACAGTATTTCCCAAGCATGGGCTCACTTTGTCCACACTTCCTCTTTCTCACCTGTGTGCAGGTGCAGGGTTTATAGCTGCAAGTCAATATTTGACAAGCACACAATTGGCTATTTGTGGGCAGCATGATGGCACAGTGGTTAGCATTGCTGTCTCACAGGACTGGGGACATTGGCTTCAATCCTGGGGCTCTATCTGCACTGTGTTCTCCCCATCTTTGTCTGCATTTCAGTAGTTTAACTGGCTTCTGAGAAAACTGACCGTGGTGTCAGCAGGTACGTGTTTGTGTCTGTGTGTGCCCTGCGATGTCCCATCCAGGATGAATGCTGCCTTGTGCCAAATGCTTCCCAGGATGGGCTCTGAGGCACTGTAACCCTGAATTGGATAAAAGATTAATTAAAATGATGTAATGATTAATATTATGATAATAATAATTGGCTTTTCTAATTAGGGTGGGTATAATCCAAAACTCAAATTAAAAATATAAATCTGAGTGACACTACTAAGATTTTAGAAGGAGTCTAAAAGGGTTTTGCATCAGAGGGGAAGCCGGACAAGGCATGAAATCCAGTTCGCTTGTAAGGGGCATGGTCTCCTGAACCCAGAGGATCCAAATGAAAATCTAAAATAAAGTTGCAAGCTTAGCCAAGATCAGCAAGCATGTTGGCATGAAAAAACTGAGGGTTAATATTGCAGAGAATGTGCCACAGAACTTTGGTTAAAAGATAATGAAGGGAGGTCCAAAAAGAAATATTGGTGTCCTGTTAAACTGATATGGTTCGCCATTTCAGAAAAAGTCCCTGAACTGAGCCACTACTGATGACTTCATTCCTTCCTTTTAGAAGACCATAAACTTCATAAAAACCTTGATCTTTCCACAGTTTTTAGCGTCATCAGAGAGAGAACATAATTTTCACCGAATTCATGATATCATACAAAAGTATATTTCAACTAGAAACTTACATACCATAGGGGTACTGGTTTCCAGACACAAATATAAACAGTGCATCTGTTAAGCCAAAGATCTGTTAATTTTATGAAGCTACCTGTAATAATGCCAGTAATTTGTATAGCAAATTGCAAAAGTAACTAATACAAAGAAACTTTAATTTTGATATGGAGAACCGTATTAAGAATGACTGATTGAAAAAGGGTCCCCAAAAAAGGGGGCATAGAAAATGAGGGGGGTGACAATCAGTTCTTTCCCAATTTTGGATCCCAAATTGTATTTCGCTTTGCTTGGATGGAAAACCATATGTTTCCTTCTTTCCTGCACTGTTAGAGAAAGACAGAAGTTCTTAGTGGGACCTCAGTTCACCAGAGGAAGACAGCTGAAGAATCTAATGATGATATTTACTATGTTTCCATCTTTATTAATCCAGAATTTCATTTAACATGGAAACAAGATGTAAGTTGTAGAAAGAAAAGACATTCAAATTGAACTCCAGTAAATTGCTAATTGTGCACAATTGATAACAGAATTAGGAATTTACTGGAGATAGATCAATTTGGCGGCCTTTCTCTTATAAGGCTTCTGTGTATTGAGTTTTAATAAAATCATTTACGTTTATCTCCAAGGACTCACCTTATATTGTATGTCAGGGTTTCCATGAAATGAGAGCGATTCAAACGCTGGTCCAGGAGGTCACCGAATGTGGAAACAGCACTGCAGCGTTCTCCAGCCTTTCCACTGTAAGGACTCAGTTCTTCTGTTGCTGCTTTATCAATCAATCAATCAATCAAAGTTTATTTATCAAATGCACAACAACACAGCGTGTAGCAGTTATTGATGGCAATGAAATGTCTTTTCTGTGAGCTCACCAGGGGGAATTAAAAATAAAAATCACAAAATTAAAAGTTACAGAATAAAGGTGCATACTAATAGTGCAATAAAAAACGAATTTAAAAATAATATAAATAGAACTGCTACATATCCAAGGTGTATGCAATATATTATGTCCAAATAGTGCAATATGCAGTATGCAAAATACAATGGAAACTGTATGTCCATGTAACCTAACCATTTAACAAAGACCATTACGGTGGTTGCTGAAGGTGACTGCAGCTTGGCTGTTTAGCAGTCTTATTGCCTGGAGGTACTGTATAAACTGTTCCGTAATCTGCTGGTCTTTGACTGAATGCTTCTATACCGTTAAAAGGACGGTAGGAGAAAAAACAGTTTATCACTTGAATGACTGGGGTCCTTGACAATTGACGTGGCCTTCTAAAGACATTTACTGTAGCTTAGTAGATATCCTGGATGTTTGGTAGCTCACAGCCGGGAATGAGCTGCGCTGCCTTCACCAACCTTCTGCAGTGCTTTGCTACTGCAGCAACGTTTAACTACTGGAATGTGCTAGAGATACTGACGGAAGAGACAGGAATGATTTACGTGTACTTATCTGTTGGTCTCCGATTCTAAAGGAGTGAGTTTAAAGTAATGGTAATGAAATTTAATAGACAGCCCGTCCTCATAGAGCTTCTGGATACAACGAACGTGTCTCACAGTGCTGCCTCTATCCGAAAAGAAATTTAACAAGAAAAATCTTTGCCAGTCCGATTTAAAAATGGAGGTTGCAATTCAAAAACCTGTCAACCGATACGTTTCGTCTGTTTGTAGTTTAAAATACGACGACTGAAGGGAAAAAAAACTTTGTTTTGACTTCTGGAAAATATTACGATGTTCCAGACGTTCCAGGTTAAGTCAGCGATCGCGTAATCCTTAATCGCGATAATCATTCAGAAGGCACTACAACAAGGTGGAAAATATGAGCCCACTACGTACATAAACTAGAACACTCGGTATTTATTAAGGAAACATTGTATGATATAACGAAACGCAAGACACAAAAAACTACTAACATTAACAGTAACAATAAGATATATGTATCAATTTCTCACATTCAATGGCGAAATACTTGATTACATACAGTAAAGTATTGTATTTAAAAAGAAACTCTGAGCTGTGTACAATTAGACAAACAACACGAATGAGAATGATGCAAGAAGAATTAGACCTACAGCAAATCAAGTGAGTAAAACCAACAGTAAGAAGAAATGACATCTTAATATCTTGACTACAAAGAGCTTCCCTATTCCGTCATCGAAATACTCGCCTTAATTACATTATCATCTGTTTTCCTTCGGGTTGGAGAAAAGACGACAAATCAGAAGCCCACTTTGTAATTTGCGATTACCTGAAATAAAGTGTCTTCAATTTGACTCCCTCTACTCGCGTGAGAATGTTTCTGAAAACACCGGGCTCCTCTACACTTAATGCCGACAGCTTGGGTGTTCAATAAATACCAGAGGAGCGCACGTTCCTCCACGAGCTTTGTGGGACAAAATGATGTTACGGAAAAAAATGCGCTGGTTTCTGCTGCATGTGCTTCTGCTGGGACTGACGGCAGCAGTTCCATTAGTGGATCGCGGGCCGAGAATATCCCATTGGAAAGAAAAGCAGTTGAGTGATGACAGCGATTACAAGGCTGCATTGAAGAGCAACTTGTTTATCAGTGACGCACGGCATGGGGAAAGGATAGACGAGGTAAAAGCTCAGGCCAGTTCAGCTGCATTTCCAGATACTCTACAGATCGATGTTCTTCACAAAGCAATGAGTGATGCAACACAGAAAGATAGCCCATCATCTGTGAAAGCGTACCCATATGCCCTAGTAGGTGAACCCTCCTTTCCTTATGAAAGGGATGTTGGTGGCCTGGAAGGGGACGTTGGTGACGTAGAGGGAGACCCCACTGCTGCTGAAGGTGACCTGGAGGGAGACCCCTCTGCCCAGGAAGGGGACGTTGGTGATGTGGAGGGAGACCCCACTGCTGCTGAAGGTGACCTGGAGGGAGACCCCACGTCCCTGGAAGGGGATGTTGTTGACATGGAGGGAGACCCCACTGCTGCTGAAGGTGACGTGGAGGGAGACCCCACTAGCCTGGAAGGGGATGTTGGTGACATGGAGGGGGACCCCACTGCTGCTGAAGGTGACGTGGAGGGGGACCCCTCTGCCCTGGAAGGGGACGTTGGTGATATGGAGGGGGACCCCACTGCTGCTGAAGGTGACGTGGAGGGGGACCCCTCTGCCCTGGAAGGGGACGTTGGTGACGTGGAGGGTGAGGATATTGTGAACTTCTCTACTTTTGTTCCATTTTGTGTGGCACTGTTACTTGTTTTCTCTTGCCATGATCTAACATTCTCTTTCTTGCAGGGTTCTGGTGATCTGTTCCTGCTCTAGTGCTTGGAGTGACTGGAGGACTCTGTGTGAATCCCTGGTCTTGGATTGCTTTGAGATGCCAATAAACCTGTATAATTCAGATGCCTAGGAATGTGTTCAGCTTTGTGTGCTCACCTACCTCATGGTTGCCAGTAGAAATAGCTCTGTACTTGCTTGTGGACTCCCCCTTGCCACAGGCCCTAAAATTCTTACCTTCCAGTGCTTTGATCTGCCAGAAGTGCGGAGGGGTAGGAGTGCAGCCATATATGACCATATGCGCCTCATAAAGCAGGAGCAGACACCAGGTTAATGGAAACTTGCAGATCTGGAGTGCAAGTGCTTGCCCTCCTGCAGGCATCTGAAAGGGGTGGGAACCACTGCTCATGGTGACCCACATACCTGTTGGTTTTCATTCCATCGCAGCTTAACCAGATCAAGTAAGGCTTCAATTGAATATCTGCAGTTTTGATTCCAGTCACAAGTTCAGGGTTTTTTCACTTGCAAAATAGGATGGTTAAAACGTCTACATGTTTAAGAGCTGGGAACAAACTGTTCCAGTTCCCCTTCTTAGGTCAATGAAGGGATTTGTGTAACTGAGGGCTTGGTGGGTGTGGGAGGACGCCCAGGATTGGGAACCACATTCCTAAAGCTTAGGACCGCTCCCTTCTTCATAGGTTCCCTACTGGTACTATCATTACACAGGTCTGTACTTGGTCCACAGACCAGGATTCCACCCAGTGACTGCTTTAGTGTCCAGTGACCATATCCCTGTCTTTAGAAAAACAGTGTGTAACTAAGGTATAGTGGATGTGAGAAACTGAACCCCTAGTTTCATTGGGTCAATTAAGCGAATAATGAAGTGGCTGACTAGCTGGTGGGGGCTGAGTTTGGAAGGACCTACTCTGTATGAAGAGCAGAAAAGAAAGGAGATTAGTCTTTACTATCCTGTTGTGTGGAAACAACTCATGCCATGATTGAAGAACATGACTGAGGCCACCTGAAACAGTTACTGCAGCTCCTCGCTCTGGAAAGGATTGCAAAATTATTGCTGTGGACTGGAGAACCTACATCTCCATTGTCAGTCTACAAGTGGAGGAAGATCAAGATCAGTGGCCCACCCCAGGAGTGCTTGTCCACAGCAACATCTTGCAGGTCTCTTGGTGTGTTTGGTGCAAGGGCTGAGAGCAGAACACCCCTTGTGCAGCATCTGTTCCTTTAGGTGAAATGATATTGAACAAGAAGTCAACCAGCAAAGCAGGCTGCCCTTCTACCCTCGAAGAACAGTGATTTTTTTTTTTCCCTGCTAAATGAGTGATGAAAGTATGTTTGTAACAGTAGGTCTGTCTTTCTAGTTCATAAGTAAGAACCAGAGGGCATTGGTGTAGTAGAGGGGTCCTTGCTCTATAAGTGGAGTGCACAATGATGATGAAGGGTTCTGTCTCACTACTGCACTCTGGTCGCACCGATGGAAGGTTCGAGCATTATGTGTGATTGGAAGCATAAGCTGGCAATGGGATTGTTGACACCAATGCCTGTGTGTGAAGATGGTGAGATCTGGGCATGAGGGCTTTACACCGGAAGCTGTGAGCGAGATGGGTTTGTGTCAGGGCATTGGTGACTGAACGTGAGAGAAAGATGAGCCAGTAGTTGGACGTGCACTGCCTGTGGTGAAATGTTGTGGGGCTGGAGACCATGGGCAATTGCGTGTCAGGTGTTAGTGTTACATGTGTGTGAGATACAGACTGGTGACAAATGGTAGTGGAGCCATGAGGTTTGAGGGCTGACTGGGAAAGCATAAGTAAGCCAGAAGCTATAGAGTGAGTAATGAAGATTCACTGAGGAGTAGGAGTAGGCTCTGAGTGTGAGAGACATTATAAATAGTACGGAGGCTCCCCAATAGCATCAGCATCTGTCTTTACTACATTGGGCTCTTAATGTTAATGTGATGAAGGTGGCATGGGGGAAAGCACATAAAGCCCTGTTCAAAAGTGCCAGAATCTACACAGGTATATCTTGTACTGTATGTGCTACGCTCAAGAAAGGTATTTGTTTCCACATGTATAACCAAGTGCCATGGTTGAAAAGGAAAGTCATGGTCCTTTAACTTATTCTCTACACTGTGCAATATTACAGTTAGTCAGTAAATGAAGTTTTAATTTCTACTCTGGAGTAAATGAGCCACAGCTAACTGCATCCTGTGTTCTAATCCTACTAAATGAACAGGTTAGTCAAGGTTTAAATAATATCAATAGCATTTGAACAGGTGAACAATGGGCTGGAACGGTCTCTGAGCAGCAGTCAAAGCAGATCGAGAGAACTGGAGAAGAAAAAGTAGGAGGTGACTGTCCCCCCTGAACTCCAGTCCAGGATATCCAGCGATGCATCAGGAATTGTTTCTCTCCTTCCCAGGGAACATGGGGGATTCATGTTATGTGGTTCCAGATATAATACTGGCAACAATTCAGCGGGAAGAGGAAGGCAGCCCAAGCACGAAAAGAAACACTTCTAGAGAGCCGCACATGGATCCAGTCGTTAAGACAGCATAAGCACTGATTAAAAATAGCGACTTTTGGACATATGAAGGAGTTTATGGTAAGCGAAGGACGTTCGTGGCGGGAATATTGTTTTCATGCAAATGACATAGTGAGCCCCGAAAAGAAACATTCAATTCCATTAAGTGTGCGGAGAAGCTACAGATTCAACACTCAGATCTCTGGTAGCCCCTCGAAAACCTACTGAAGTGGATAATGCTGATCAAATGCTTGTGGATACATTATGACCTGAAGCCATCCACTACAGTGCAGCAGTTTCATTTTCATCAATTTTAAACAGCAGCCAGACCAACCCATAGCAAGTTACATATTTAGGCTAAGGAAATTGTCAATGCACTGCGAGTTCGGAGACCAGCTGGAAGACATGCAGTGAGACAATTAGCATGTGGCATTACCATCTGGCCCCAGACCAGGCTTGAAAAAACAGAAAAAGTAGTTTCCTATATGATGGCTGAGAATGTGAAGATAAACCATGTTTTCGATGTGGAGGTTCACACAACCATAATGATTGTCACTTTTCTACAGCTGCATGTTACGACTGCAACAAAAGAGGACACGTTGCCCATTAGACATGCACTCAGTAAAATGGCTGTCAGGACTGAAGATGCGGAACTCCCAGGACAGACAGGGAGTGTCCAGAATGACAGCCTTGAATATGAAATTAACAGCATATATCAAAGAGAACAAAGGAAAATGCTGTATTACACAGAAGTCTTGATAAACAACAAGATTCAGGATCAGCCTCCTCACTGATGAGACATGCTGTATCGTTATTTGTGGCCCAATGCACTGCCTGAAATCAAACCAAACTCAGTGGTGCTCAGACAGTAACCGTGTTGGGAGAAATCAGGGTAGAGGTAGAATATTAAGATAAGCGATGCAAATTACCATTGCTCATTATTGAAGGGAAAGGGACCAGTTTGCTAGGGCCTGACTGGTTTCAAAGTTACAGGAGTAAGGCAGATCATACAGCCCTCAACACAGGCTATTGTACAAAAATACGCACAAGTTTTCAAAGAGTGGGGAGCCTGTTATACATTAGTCCACCAGTGACCATTGAGGTGGACCCTTCCGTCACCCCCTAGATTCCTAAAAATATGGCCAGTACCATTTGCAATATGCCCCAAGGTGGATGACCCATTGGATAGCTTAGTGCAGTAGGGGATTCTCACTCCAGTGTGTTTCTCTAAATGGGCAACACCCATTGCCCCTATGGCAAACAAAGATGGGACATTAATGATTTGCGGGGACTATCGATGCATAGTCAACACAGCTGTGAAGCCAGATGTTTACCATCTCCCTACTGTCTCAGAAATCTTTGCGTCATTGGCTGGAGGGACAGTGTTCACCAAACTGGACCTGAAGCTGACTCTGGGTGAGAAATTGGCTGAATTGTAGATTATAAACACACACAGGGGCTTTTTCAGGCCTCACTGCCTGCAATTGTGCGGTCTCATATTATTTGTCTCGTCTTTTACATCGGAGGAGTTTAAAGACTTGATACATCACAATGTAACACATCATGTCACAGTTGCACAGTTATCACCCTGCATCAAACGGGCAGGGAGAGAGAATGGTGCAGACCTCGAAGGAAGCCCAATCTATCTTCCTTCCTTATGCATATCCATTCTTATGTGGGGGGCTCAAAGTACTGTAGGTACTAGCTACAGTGGTAGAGACAACAGGGCCACTGTAATACAGGGCAGTGATGGCTAATGGTCGCATTCATTGCCACCATGTGATGCATATGTAAGGATGGTTGCTATTGAGCCTGATAGCTAGCAGACTCTGGTGCCAGGAGGCTCATCCGTGACCAAATTCGTTTTTCACGCATAAGTGGCCAGAGTTATCCAGTGTTGAGGAGTCAGGATGTTTGGTCCGTTCTGTCTACTCTGACTCACACTCTGTTCCTGTCACCAACCATATACACTGCAACAGAACCTGTGGTTGAAAGGCCTAGCAGCCCCATCGGGCCACTCTGTGGATGAAGGACTGTGTGGACCAGGAGGAAGGAGTGTGATGTATCACGGAAATGAAAATTAGTTGCTCCTCCCCTTTTAAGGGGACATGGGGGGTTTATGTTACGTGGTTCCAGGGGAAGTAGTTAAGTTTCAGAAGCAAGGATTTGAAAGTCAAGGACCTGCCGGAGCAGGTTAAGATTAGAGCATATGTTGCTATAGGTAATAACCAAAAAAAATCCAAACTTTTGTCAACATGTTTACTAAAGTATGAGTAATCTTGCTTTGTGAAAAAGCCATGTGTTCAGAAAATGCATAATAATAATAATTTCTTATATGCAATGGTCTATTACTTGCTTACATTATAAAACATTATAAAATGTTATAAATAACTCAGGGTAGCTTCTGACAAAAAGATTTTGAAACTGCCTCTGCATCAAGAGAGATCAAGCATCAATAAAATTCACTTTCTTCCCTGCTGTTAAGCTGTCACATTAAGCTCAAAATTGAAAATTCTTAAATCTTCGTGCTCATTTTTATCTTTTAGTAAATATTTCCATTTACCAAACTCTTGTGGTTAAGGAAGGAATCAACTGGAGTCACTGTTCACTTGTTCTGGTGGCAGTACAGCGAGGTGGTTAATATTAGCCAACTACTTTAACGTGGAGACTCTGTGTAAATTAGGGAGATATTTTACTAAATACTGTGATGAAAAAAGTGTTAGATTAGTAAGATGTTCCCACCATTTAAAAAAATTAATTTTACATAATATAAGACTTCAAGAAAAATAAAAATAATAAAGCAAAATATCAGTTTCTTACACTGTATAGAATGGACAACATCCAGATTACATTTAATAATAAACTTTATTAATAAGAAAACTTAGAGAACAACAGGAGGGGATGAAAGCAAAGGATAAAAACACTGCAAAATGAGTTAAACCAACAGTAAGAATACATTACACATTTTATTTTATGGGGATACTGGTGTCATAGATGGGAACCCCTCTTCTTTGGTAGGTGATGCTGGCTCATTGGGGAGGACTTTCTTCTGAAAAGGGATACTGATTTATTGGGGAAGGATGCAGGTTTACAGGAGGGAGACTCTTACACTTCTGAACGGTGAGGCCGGGTCCTAGAGAAAAGATTCTGTTAAGCTGGAAGGTTAATTGATTGGCTGTTCTGGCGACATCATGTTGGTACAGCTCTCTTTGGCTAACTGTCACAATTGTAATCCCTCCCCCTTAAGGGCGCTCCGGCTCTTTCACATTTTAGTTAAATTTTAGTTAAATTTTGTGCACCTGCCTCCTATCCAGCCCACTTTAAAAGCCAGACGCTCACTCTGTTCTGGGCTCTGCATTGGAAGATGGATGCCCGGAGGCCCGCCTACCACCAAGTCGCCCTACGCCCGCAGCTTGAGGGCATAGGCCTCCTATCGGCGTCCTGACCTAGCTGAGTCCGGGGTTCAGAGCGCCTGGCCTCGTCCGGATTCTACTGTCTGCATAGTGTCCTGAAAGACGCATCGTAACAGTAACATTCTTTCTTGCAGGAGTTTGATGGTTTGAGAAGTTTGTATGAAACTACCATCTTGTCTTGCAATTAGACACTGCAAAACATCTGTAACTCAAATGCTTCGCAACATGTTTGGTTTTCCTAGCTCCTAATGTGGTCCACTGGGAACTTGTAGAAACTGATATTTATAATAGTTGCTAGATTGCCGGACATCCTCTATGATGTTGATGTCCAGCTGGTTTGAATATTCTCATCCTCCAAAGCTTTGAACTGATTGATGGGAATCTTCCACGTAAGAGGGAGAGGAACATGAATGTAGTCATGTATGAATTAAGTCAATAATCTGTCCTGTGATATCATAAATTAAGAGCAGACTGAGGTCACTAGAATCTTCTTGTCCAAGTGTCTTCATTTGCCAGGCATTTCAAATATGCTTTTTGTAATCGTCCTGTTCTAGCACTGTAAACCACATTGTTCTTGACTGTCTTTACCCATTGCCACTACTTTTTAGGTGGTCTAGGCTTGAGCCACATATTCACTGGAAGTAATGTAAGTAAAATGCATTTTTAGGCCTATATTTCTGATGGAAAAGTGCAGATTCCAAGAGCAAGTCTCAAACTTGCACAGTACTGCTTTAAAATAGACCTAAAATGGACCTGGTACATAAATGCTCAAAGGAATGTGAATCAACATTTCTTAGTTGTACAGTAATAGCACTGAACAGAGCAAGCTCATAATTGAATAGCTGAGTAAGTACACATTGGTCTTGTGGTGATATCTGACCCATCAGAGAGTCCTTGTTCAAAGGAAAATAACAGAATGGGGTATTGTGTCAAATTGATATAATGCATTAAAAATAAAGGGTGGGGATATGGTGATATGCAAGTGTAATTGGATATGACTTAGGTTATAGGTCATGAATAGAACGGGAGTGAAGTGAGACGTGTTTCCTCTTGGTTGTTCTAAATAAAACCTATTTAAAAACTCATTGCCAGCTTGCCTGTACATCATGAAATGGTGTCAGAAGTTAACAAATCATTCTCCATTGTAAAATGAAGGGGAAAAAGATGTCAAACTATAACTCCTCAGAGCCATTTGATTTTACCCAGCAATTAACATGGCCAATATGAATACAGCAGTTCTTCCATTTTCTGCTTGCAACAAAGTTGGATCGGGAAGACAGTGAGGTACAAGTTAATTCACTGCTTTATGCGAGGAAAATAGATGCCAAGCCAATTTACAATGCCTTTGCCTTTAATGAGGAAGAATATGATTTTGACGTAGTTCAATGAGCATTTTGTACCTAAGAGCAATGTACAGGTAATTCATGAATGACCATATTCATAAAGATGAAGAGACTGTTGAATAGCTTGTTGAGCAATCAGTACTGCTGGGCATTGCGATTTTAGAAACTCCACAGACGAACAGATACATGATAGAATTTTTATTGTTATTTCTGACAAGTATAAAATCCTGCTTTGTTCTTAATCAGAGTAGGCAGTTATTTCTGGGCTGAGGGTGTTTTTCATCTGCAGGACCATCCAGTGATTGGCACGATGACTGGTTGATGAATCGCTAAAATTATCCTACACCATTTATTCGTAACCTGCCAGCAATTCATCAATAAGGGACTCCCACGAGTTCAAAGGCCGCAGCAAGATGTCCCGAGAAGAGTAGAAGTCAGCTGGACTTTGTTGTTTGTCAGGCAGTTGTATATGTTTTTAGGAGTGTTATGGGGGAAATATTGATTAGCTGTATATTTATTTGTATATTTGTGATAGCGATGTTTGTTCACATCATATTTCTTCTTCCTAGATTAGTTTAGTCCAGTGCAGTAAGGTGTCATGCTCGTAAACCTCCTCTTAAGGACGCTCCAGCCCTTCCTAGTTTTGTACTCATCTCCTGCACCTGCCTCTGGTTCCTGCCCCCTGTGCTATAAAAGCCAGACGTTCCTGCCAATCTGGGCTCAGCTTTGGAAGATGGACACCCGGAAGCCTGCCTACCTGCGAGTCCAGGAGCGACTCAACGACACAGGCTTCATCACGGCGTCCTGACCTTCTGGGTCCAGGACTGAAGCATCTGGTTCCATTACCCACTTTTTATTCCCCCAACCCTTCGCCGGATCCTGCTCCGGCTTTTAATTCTGTTTGTCTTTGTCTTGGATGGACCACCCGGCTCTGGACATTTACTTCGTCAAGGATTTTCCTGTGGACACCCTTTGGACTGTTTGCCTCGGACACCCCTCCCCGCCGAACACCAGCGCACCTAGAACACGCCCCCTGTTTTCCTTCCAGCCCCTATGCATGCTTTTTTCCCCGTGTTTCCTCACTCCTCTCCGGATTGTGCTGTCTGCACAGGGTCCTGAAAGAACGCTTTGTGACATAAGGCAGTTGTACATAAGACATTTTTTGGCATTGCTATTGTTAGAAGTTAGAAGTACTGGAGGAAAATTAGGCTCCAGGAGGAAATTTTCTTGCACAGGTTAAGAGGAAAAGAAATGTATTTTATTGTTAAGGGGCCATACAAAAAAACCCTTGAGGACGTAACACCAAAGCTGTCTGGAGCCTAGAGTATTCTCACCACTTGACCCCTCAAGTGGATTTTGCCAGAACTGCTTGGCCTTCAGCGGCATGAATATGGCACCTTTCATCACTCTGGTGAGGCAATTCTGTTTCTGGCTTCATCCTTTTGGCATGACTTCTACTCTGAAATATTCTTAGATATTTCAGAGAAAGATGATCACACTTCTGAGGGGACAAGAGGGTACTGTTGTAGTGATGGTTGATGTTCTGGTATTTGGGAGACACAAAGAAGAAAATTACTGTGCTTCAGATGGTTAGAGATTCCTGGTTAAAGTCACTATGAAAAATCAGAAATACAGTAGTTTGGTTAATCTTAGTCAAGGAAATCACAAAGCTGCCTAGCCAAACAAGCATTTCAGAGCTTTGCCAGATCCTTAAAATGGTCAGTTACCTGGGTAAATTCTTGCCTAAATTGTCCACTGCAATGCGCTCAATGACTGAGCTGTTGAAGAATGATACAGAATGGATACGGGATGATGCCTAAGAACGAGCCTGCAGAGCAGTGAGAACCATACTAGTGACAGTTCTTGCATAGGCATTTTATAACGTGAACAATGTGACAGTAGTCAATGCAGACACTAGCAGCTATGACCTAGGAACCATTCTGCAGAGGGAACAGGGGGATAAGCTGAGACATGTTGCCTCTTGCTTGCATACCTTGACAGAGACAGAGCAGAGTACTCATAAATTGAAAAGGAGAGCCTAGCAGGAGTTTGGGCATGTGAGAGATTTTCTCACTACCTGCTAAGAATGGACTGATTTTGTTTCCAAACAGACCACAAGCCACTTGTTCCACTGATCAACAAATATGACCTGGATATACAGCCAAGATGTCTGTAACTGTTGATGCAAGGTTTAATGTCAAAGCTGTGCAAGTGTCAGGGAAACAGCTGGTGGTGGCAGACACCTTTCAAGGCAAATGGTGGTTTATCTGACACGGAAGATGAAGTAAAGGCTTTTGTTCAAACAGTGGAAGTCAGCAGACCATTGCCTGGACATCAATTGTCCAGCATCAAGCTACCCACACGTGATGATGCTTATATACAGGTGGTTACCAGTTTCATCAGAAATAGATGGCCAAACAAAAGAAGCCAGGTGTCCTACTCATTGCATGGATACTGCACTGCAAGGGTACATCTGTCTGAAATAGATGGATTGTAGTTTTATCAGGATAGAATTATAATTCCAGCATTGCAATAGAAAGAAGTCCTACACAAGAAACATAAGGGACATCGGGGCATGACTAATTGCCAGGAGATGGCCAGGATGTCAGTATGGTGGCCAGGTATCAGCTCAGACACTGAAAGAGTGGTGACAACATGCAAATTCTGCAAACCTACTCAAAAGAGAGAGCCATTGTTTACCACACCATTGCCACTGGGTCCATGGCAGAAAATAGCTGCTGAACTGTTCGAACTGGAAATAAATATTTAGTGGTGGCAGACAACTATTCACAAGACATACAAATAGCCCACTTGACAACCATTACCAGTCAGCGGGTGATCAACCGCCTTAAAAGCATGTTTGTGCAATAGGATATTTCCACTGATATTGTGATGGATAACGGCACACAGTTGGCATAGATTTCTTATACATAAAAACAATATTGTACAACTACATAATGGCTTAAAAAAGAGATTTTTATAATTTTGTCTTATCTTTAAATATTGTATTGGATTTCATAATTGACTTCTAAATTCAATAAATCGGTGATTCTTGCAACAGCTACAGTATTGGGCCTCACTATTACATCAAAATTTATCTCCTTATAGTTTTCCATAATGGAAAACTAGGCATAGTAAAATCAAGAATTTGCAATATCTTGATAAAGAAAGAAACCACTGGTGTGCTTAGCAATTGGCAATAACCAGATCAGCCGAGGAAAACAACTGATGATAGAAAAATTATCAGAGCTGTGAAGAAAAACTGCAAAACAACAGTTTGCTGTTGCCACTGTGCCACCATTACAAACTATGGATAATATATCTTAGGATATAGAGTACACTTTGAAAAGGTAGGTCTTACAAAACCAATGTTTAAAAAGGTATCTGAATACGCAAAAACAGTAATGAGTGGACAGAGAAGAAAAACGTTGTTTTTCTTTTCTTTTCTTTTCAGCATGTAATAAACCCATTACTTGTTCCTTTGGGGCAAATGATATGGTGTATCTAAATTTTCAGAAAGCTTCTGATTAAATTCCTCATAAAAGAGTCATTCTCAAATTGCAGGCAGCACAAACATGAGTGTTTGGAGAGAGAATTCATTATTAAACAGAACATAGATGGTACAGAAAGGTGTAAATAGTAAAATTGAGGTGATGTCATTAGTGAATACCCCAGGGTACTAGGATCACTGCTCTTCTTTACTTATACAAATGACCTGGATTCTGGTATGCAGTTAATACCAATATTGGGGGATTAGAAAACTCTGTACAATCAGCAAAGGAAATTTGAAAAGTTTCAAATAAAATTCAGTGCAAAATTCAGGGCAAAAACCTGGAAGATGACTTTAATGTAGACAAGTACAGGGTATTGCATACAAGTAATAATAAACATAGATTTTAAATACAAAATAGGAAACTCAGCCACTTTCAGTCATTCATACTTCAGGTATGAATGTCATACCTATGTATCTGTGTAAAGTAGAGTTATCAGCAAGAACGTGCTTCTGTACTGCATTGAGACGTTTACAAGATCAAAACAAATCAAATCAAATCAAAGTTTATTTATCAAGTGCACAACAATACAGTGTGCAGCAGTAGTTGCTGGCAATGAAATGTCTTTTCCGCGAGCTCACAAAAATCACAAAAACAGAAAAATCACAAAATTGAGGTTATGAAAATAAGGTTACATAATAATAGATGTAATAGAAATTGAATAAAACTCAATATGAGTAGAGCTGCTACTGTATGTCTCCATGGTGTATGCAGTATATACAAGTAGTGTGGTTATGCTGAATACAGTGAAAACAGTCTGTCCATGTAACCATTACAGGTGATTTGCTAAAGAAGCTGCAGGTTGGCTATTTAGCAGTCTTATTGCCTGGAGGTAGAAGCTGTTGGACTTGGACCGAATGCTTTGGTACCGTTTACCGGACGGTAGGAGGGAAAACAGTTTGTGACTGGGATGACTGGGGTCCTTGAGAATGGACCTGGCCTTCTTCAGACATCTAGCTGAGTAGATATCCTGGATGTTTGGTAGCTCACAGGCGGTAATGAGCTGCGCTGACTTCACCACCCTCTGCAGTACTTTGCGATCCCGGGCGGAGCAGTTCCCATACCAGGCAGTGATGCAACCAGTCAGGATGCTCTCAATAGTGCACCTGTAGAAGTTGGCCTGGATATGATGACATTAGGGTGCACATAACAGTAGCATAAAACAACAATACATTGGGATGTTGCACAATGCTAAGGAATTTCAGTGCTGGAAGACTGACAGGAAGCAGTAAGGGCATCATCAATTAGATGGGGTTAATCATGGGCGTCTGGGGTCAAGTATATCTTGAAGAGAAGAGTCTACAGTTCCTTCAGAAAGATGGTGAGTGAGTCTAAGGTTCTGAATGTGGGAGTTAGGTTGTTTCACTAGAGGGGAGCAAGACAGAATATGATTGGGCCTGGGACTTGCAGCCTCTCAGCAACTGGCAGTTGCCTAAGGAACTGGATTTTGTGTCCCAGCGAAACACAGGGCCTGAAAGTGATCTGGGGGGATGCACTTCCCTTGTAAGACAGACTCAAGGTTTTGAATCTGACAAGGACCATGTCCAGAAGCCAATGTAGAGAGACATCAGAGTGTTTCAGGAGGTTTAAGACTTGCTGCAGCATTCTGTATGAGCTGGAATGGTTTAATGGTATATGCAGAGGAAATCCTGCTTGAAAGGAAAATGATGTCTGGAGAGGAGTAGGGACCAGTAGGTGGTCAGGAACAGGTAGATCTTCAGATGTTATACAGGAAGAACCTTGAGCAGTGAGTCATAGTAATTTGCAAATCTAAGGCTGTCATCAATGACACCACTAAGACTCTTGGCAGTCTTGATAGAGTTTACTTTAGCTGTGCCCAGGATTACAAAGAGTTCACAATTAAGCTTTGTTGGGATGTAGACTGAGCTGGAAATAGTGATCAGTTTATCCAGGAAGAGATGTCTGCTCGACATGTTGTGATGCCTGAGGAGACCTGTGTGTCAGAGGGTGGGAAGTAAAAATAGAAGTGGGTATCATCAGTTTAGAAAATACAAGAACACATCAGGATATGATGAAGCCAAGTGAGGTGGTATGGATAGAGAAGAGGAGAGGGCATAGCACAGAGCCCTGTTAGACCACTCTTGACAGGTTCTGAGATGCAGAAACTACTCCCCCATAACAACTGGTACCTGAGAGGTACGAGATGTCAGGACAGTGTGAGTCATGCTTATGTTGGCAAAATTATTAAGGAGGATATGGATCAAGAAGGATTACAACAGAAGTGAGATAAGCAGCTCCTGTTAGTCATTGAGAGTGTAAACACTCACACTGTGTAAACTCTGTGGAGTGTCCTGAACTGAAGTTAGACTGATTTGGAAAGTTTGTTAAATGCAGCATTTTAAAGCATTTTGGATAGGATGGGTGGAAGAGAGACAGGTTTGTAGTTCAGAGGGACAGAGGGATCTAATAAGGGTTTCTTGAGTAGGGGTGTGACATGTGTCTGCTTGAAAAATACAGAAAAATATCTAGTGAGAGCGATTAATTGAGAATGGAGGAAATGAACCAGAGTAGGTAAGAGGAGATGAGTTGTTGAGGAGAAGGGATGAGATCAAGAGGCAGTAGGCTTGTGTGGCTAGGTCTGAGACAATAGCCTCAGAGAGAATGGTGAAGGAGGAGAAGGATTTCCTCAGTGATAATCCATTGGGTATTGAGCCTCCTGGGCTGAGTAAAAAGCTTGCAGATGGAGGCTTCCCTGTTCTCTAAGAAGGCTGCAAAGTCATGGTGCAGTGAGAGAAGGGGAGAAGGTGGATAGGTAGGTTGAGAAGAGAGAAGGCAGAGAAATGTTTATGAGGGGTAGAAGTAGCAGTTAGTATTTTGGATTTGTAGAAGCTGGCTTGGGCAGACATATGAAGGAGGTTAAAAGATCTTTATAAGTCACAACATCAGTAAGGTCTCTAGATTTGTACCTGTAGTAGTTGCCACATAAATATAAAGATTCAAACACACATACTGTATAAACATGTATACTTGACCAATTAATTAGTTAATCTTTTGAGTTGTTAGTTGTCCAATTATTATATGATCAGTTGGCGTTCTTTGTTATAATCTGGTATAGACAGCTCATTATAAGAATAATTAGTCAACTGCTTTATAAGAATGAGTTTTAGGCTTACCTGGGAGATCAGAAAAAAAGAAAGATAGCTACAGAGAACTCTACGGATTTGCCCTTTTTAGAGTAAAGCAGAAAAGAAATCAACAGATTTGGAACAAATGGAACAAATTTGGCATAAAAGTCTATTATTAGCAATAGCTGAAGCTTCCATAGAAATTTATTATAGAAATTTGGAATGGTTCAATACTTTTCTTTAAAAAGTATTGTTGTTAAAGACTTAATATTGTTGTGGGGTACTATACTTTTTGCATCAAGGGAAAATTAGTTGTTTGAAAGAAGGCAGAGGCTTGTCTTAAACTTAATGTTGTGGTTTTGGTCTTGAACAAAATACACTTACTTACTTTCTTTTGATTTTTGGTGAGGATTTCTTCCAGCTTCTCTGCAACAGCAAAAAAGCAGAGATCAACTATTGATGAACTGTGAACAGAGTGTTTGCATTCACCTATTTGTTCATATTAAACAAATGTTTAAGATATTTTAACTGCTTCATTGTTCTTTCTTCTTCATTCTTCTTTGGTCCTGTAAATTTTACTTTTCAAAACATTAAATCAATAAATATTCTTAATATATTAACCCTTCCCGTTGTTATTTATGTTTCTTATGTAGCATAAAACTTATGGTCTTGCTGGTTTTTGAAGGGACTGTTATTAACTGACCTGCCATTAGAGACCATTAAAGACTTCTATTATTGTAAATAGACACATTGGGTATTTATTAATTAATTATCATGATTATTAAAGGCTTAATTGGCACATTCTCACATGGTGTGATGAACTAAACATTTACTATATAAATGGTCTATGAGTGTTAATGGGCAAATTTGCAAACTGGATAGGCTATGGTCTAGTGTTTTATTTGCAAGGGTTTTGCTATTAAGCTTCTTGCACCATGCAGTATTGCCCATTGTGGGATTTTATGTGCTTTATGCAACCTTGTTTAAGGTTGTGATCCATAAAACTTGTCTTTAAAATGGCTTTATTGTTTCATCTCATGCCATCTCATCTTAGCTACATGCAGCTTTGGTCATTGCATGAAGAGGATCCCAGAACCAAGGAAAGAATCCTAGAGAACAGATGGAATCATGAGATGCAGATATCAGCGTGGTGGTGGCTGTGTTTATATGAAGACTTTAGAAGTAATTGACAGAACAGAGGGATGAGATGACAGGGCATCACAGAGAAGGTTACAATATAGAGTGACTATAAGACAAAAGATGGGAGACAAGAGATGGGGGAGCAAGGGCGAGATAGAGTGAAGAACACAATCTCAGATTGCTACAGCAACCAGCTGTGTTTCTACACAGCCTGAATCTTCCACCACGGCTGTACATATTTGTTATGGGTATTTATCAGTATTTCCTGCCTCTAAGCAACGTGTACTTACCTTATTACTCCAGGTATTTAAGTAAAGTTACTGGGTTTGCTTCCCTGGAGTCAAATGCCTTTCTTTGCTGCACTTTGTTATTGCTTATGAATTCACAATACACAATACAATTCACAATGCAATTTATTTATATACACACTTGTCATTTTATAAAAATAAATTTATCAAATTTGGTCAAATAAAAAGTTTTTATTTATAAGAAAGTATTTAAAAATAGATAAGATTAAAAAACTGTTTGTATATGCATTAATTACAGTTTTATGTATTTTTGACATTACTGACAATCTTGTCCTAATTTCAGAAATGAAGAAAATTAAGTATGGATTTCCTTATTGTTCTCATTTTTAATGCTATATGCTATACATTATTAGAGTCACGTCCCCACTAATTTATTCAAAATCAAATTTAATTTCCTCGAAAAACCTTTAAGTCGAGGAAATCTTTGTTTCTCGTGTTAAAAATAATGTCCACTAGAGGGCGTGTGAAACGAACAAATTGATGGCTTTTGTGACTTGGCTAACCTGCAGTTTAACTTTCGAAAAAATAAAATCTGAAAAGTGTAAGAAACATAGAAGTGAAAACGACATAAAACAAGACACTGGGGAGCAAATAAAAATGTGTGGACATGCAATTTGGCAGTATTTAGTACACAAATATAATTTCAGGAAAAGTAGCCTAAATCTGTCTGATTCTACTATGTTCTGCTGTTTCTTTAAACTAGCTTGTACATTTTAGGACACGCATTATGAAATTAAAATTCATAATTAAAAACATTCCAATAATCTTGGAATATACATGTTTTATTTTTATTTTGTGCATAAAATCAGTACTGAGTAAAATACATAGCAGTTATTTGATCTGAGAATCTTATCCAGCCTTTTTTCAAGAACTGTTTGGAAACAGTGATCATAATATGGTGTGGCTTTAAGTACAGTATATACTGAATCTAAAGAGCTTAAATCCCAATAAAAGAAATTACAATATTGGGAAAGCAGATTTTGAAGGAATGAGAAAGCACATATAGATATTGAATCAGTGGTAAGTAGATGTCAACAGTTTAAACAGATTCTGTTTGAAGCACAGAACACATTTATCCCAAGAGTGTGTAAAGAACAGGCTAAAAACAGTACCCCAAATGCCATAACAAATCAGAGGTTTTTTGCTCATTCTTTTTGTTCTGCTTCCTTCTTGTCCTGTTATAAATTACATATTTAGCTTTTGAAAGGAATGCAGTAGAGAAAAAGAAAACACCTACAGTACAGTACAATGAACTGCAAGCACAGGTAAAAAAATATTATAAATTAGAAAGGCCAATAAAGAAATGGAAAAGAATATAGCAATGGAGGTTAAAATAAATAAAATGTTCTTTTAGTACTTTTTCACAGTATCGAAGTATATCATGTTAACATTGCGCTAGAGGTCACAAGTGGAAGTCCTTTTAAATCTGAGAACTGGAAGCACTTTTTTACACAAAAGATTGATGGGATATGGAACCCAGCCATGTTGTTGAAGCAGAAACCCTGGGTTTTTTTCAAGACATGGTTGGATGAGATTCCCTGGATCATTTAATTACTAAGTACCAAATCAGCTGGATCAGTTTCAAATGGCCTCTCTCATTTGTGACATCCCTTGTTTTGTTATGATTTAGGTTTTTATGTAAGATGACACTTCACCTTCAAGTTTTAGACATTAGAGAGAAACAATCAATAAGGCAGAATGTAAAAATGTATAGTTAACACTGTAGAAATTTAATAAATGTCAAAATCTTAAAACACATTAGCAAGACCTCATTTAGAATATTGTGTACAGTTTTGGTCATCATGTTTCAAAGAATATGTTGTTGTTCTGGAGTCAATCCATAAAAGGGCAGTTAGATAAACGGTCCATTGCAAAGATAAGCAGACCATTCCTGTGGTGTTCTATATTGTGATGTTACCTGATGTTGAATACACCTTTTTAAAACTGAATATTTTATTCAAGACCTGAATCCTGAAACTGAAAAGGTTCAGGGTTAAGATAAGTTACATTAAATATCAGGAAAACAGAAAAAAAATATTGTGATTGTAATAGTCTTAAGACCTATGAACTCAACATTATTTGGAGAAGTTCAGGTGGGAAGTTCACCAGAAGTTCACCTGAAGAAGGCTCCATGGCCGAAACGTTGTGTTCTCTTTCTTCTTTTTTTCAGCATGGAATAAACCTATTACTTGTTCCTTATTATTTGGAGAAGCACCTTTAGCAGCAATTACAGCCACAAGTCATTTTTGGTAAGTCTCTAACTAACCTCTTACATTCGCTTTTTTCAATTTATGCCTATTGTTCTTGGCAGATTTGCTCAAGCTGTCTCAAGTTGCTAGGGGATCACTTAAGGACAACAGTTTTCAAGTCTTTCCACAGGTTCTCAATAGGATCCAAGACAGGACTTCAGGCCGGACAAGAACATTCACGTTCTGATTCTTAAGCTGCTTTAGTATAGCTTGGCCTTGTGCTCTGCATCATTGCCCTGCTGAAACAGAAACTTTTATTCCAGTTTTTTAGGTCGTTAGTGGACTCGATTTTCTTCTAAGATTTGCCTAAATTTTACTCTGTCCATTTTCTCCTCAGTCTTGACAAAAAGCTACTAATGAGAAGCAGCCCATTAAAGGGGAACTGCAATGCCAATTTTATATTTCAGAGTTAGAAAGAATCAGCATTGATAAGCGCATTTCAAACCACAATAAAAGTAAAATGTACATAGTAAACTTCCAATATACATCACAAAATAGACAAAATTTCCAGATACGCGCATCCCCATATTCTGTGATTCAGAATGAGGTAACAAAACTTCCGGTGATGTATTGTGGTCTTATTACATTGTAAAGAATAACACTTTTAAATACATCTCTTTTAATCCAATAGAAATATTGCTCTCGATTTTGAGATGGTTTTGCCAACAAACACTACTTACATGTTAACTGTGGATGCAAATCACGGTGGAACATTTCTGCGCTGAAATGTCTGCTGCACAACCTGTACTTATTCACTCTTACATCGTATTATATTTGTGATTTTGGTGACTAGTGAGTAGGAAGGGCCGCATCACTTCACAATTTATGGGAACTTGAATGCAAGTTTGCAACAACATGGTAATTTACAGTATTTTCACAAAGTTCACAATTTTGTGCTTAATTCACAATTTGTCAAATTAAGTTTGTTATTGAGATTTAAAAACCAGTCTGAGAAATATGGACTGCCATTCTCCTTTAACACCATGCTAGTCACCATGCACAATGACTGTAGGGGTGGTGTAGACTGGGTAATGCACTGAACTGAATTTCAGCCAATTGTTCTGCATTTAGAACAAAGGTTTCAATTTGGCCCCAAGTGACCACAAAATATTTTGCTTCATGCCTCCAGTATCACGTAAGTGCTTTGTTGCAAACTCAATGCGTTTCCATTCTGCCATAGAGGTCAGCTTTGTTAAGTTAGTGATTCTTAACCTTTACCATAGCCTGCAACCCTTTAGTTCCCAAAAAGTGTTCTTGCACCCCTAATCAAAAATGAATAAATTAGATCACTGGTTTGAACCTTAGATATGTTTTGACTATAAAATGAAAGATATAGTATTATATATTTATTTTAATTCTGCAGCAAATTAAGAATACCTAAAAATGAAACACTTTTTTGAGTTTACCTTAAAATACCTGGGTTTAAAGAAACAAAGTAGTTTACTTAGTCTGTGCTTAATTTGTGTTTTCAATGATTTACCTTTTAAAAAAATCTGGCATGTCTTGCATGCCCAGGGGGTTCTGTTCACCCCAGGTTAAGAACCACTGATCTAGGCAGTATCTGTGTAGTGTGATGCCTCTTTCAGCTCTTGATGATTGAGTAGACTATGCTCACAGGGATATTCAAAGACTTTGATATTTCTGAACCTTCTCCTGATCTGTGCTTTTCAGTAACTTTCTCTCTGACTTGCATTGAACGCTCATTTGTCTTCATGGTCGAGTCTTCGATTGATATTCAATACCTGAATTGATATTCAAACACCTTACAGCGGTCTTATTTAATCTGAACTAGCCGTTTTTCCACCGGTTGCTGAACGAGACGTCTCGAGAATAGTACAATTAATAGAATTAATACAATAACGGTAATGGTTCTAATGCTTAAAAATACATCATATAACCAGACGCAACGAACACGTTTTGAGGATGACGATGTAGCGAGGAGGTAATGAATGATAAAGAAGGCATGTTGTTGTGAAATAAAAACTGCAAACGAGGAACACTAAATATAAAGAAGCAGCCTGCACTGCAGCTGAGCCTACACCCCTCTCGGGTCAGCTGCCCGCAGTTGTTGGGAATGCAGAAATGATCCTGTTGCGCAGATTCTTGCAGATCTGCACAGATCTGCTGCAGAACTGTGTATTCTTTCAAGACAGTTCGGCTACGTCATCGGTATTGTTTTTGTTTTAAACCACTGTAGCCCCCCGATTATTTCTGTCGCCCTGAAGTAAAACCGAAAGCTGTCAAGCTGTTTTCATAAAGCGTTCTCTGCACCTGCCCCGCTGCTCTGCAAGGCCAGGAAAAAGTTCTTGGTTGAGTATGACGTCAGAGAGGGAGCAGCGAATATTCAGCTAGGCGAGCCAGTGGGGTGAGAGTACTGATAATGATTATGGCGCAGTGCTGTGAGCTTCCCACGCTCTGTAGTTAAGTACAATCGTGCAAGTAACGTGAAAAGGCTTGCGGTTAAATGAAGCCGTGATTTTAAAAACAAAAGCTTGTGCGGTATCTTTCTTGAAAAGAGAAGGGGAGTCGTAGGTCGGCCCGCCTAATAGCGGCAGTGACTGTGCGTGTTCCCGGTAGGACGGCGGCGTTATTGTTTATACTCAGCTGCCGAAAAAGGCAGGCAAGCGGGCAAACGCCGGTATCGCCACTGCTACCGCCGCGCCGGCTGCGCGCTGCGGATTGCCCCGGGCAGCAGGAGTTACTGAGTGGGTATCGGGGTCGCCAATCGCTGCGAACTGATCGCTTCTGCAGCGCCAACATGGCCGCAACAACGTTTGCAATTGACGGCAGTATCATGGAGGGGGTATGTACCCGTCGGGAAGTGACAGGAATCACTTTTCACAGATGCTGTGTTCTAGTTTTAAAGTCTGACGCTAATCCCGTGTATGTGTTTGTTTTCCATCTGCCAGGGAGGACAGATACTGAGAGTATCCGCGGCGCTGAGCTGCGTCCAGGGTGCATCTCTCACAATTAGTAAAATCCGAGCTGGCAGGAGTACACCGGGGCTAAGGTAGCGCATCCTATTAGTCGGAGCCGTTCATTTAATGCTTTAATACATGTAGTTTAGATTAATCTTGCGTTCAGTTTTAAAATAACTTTATTTTTTGTGTTATATTTTAATAAAAGTTGAGCCTGGAATCAATGCGACGTCCGTTTTGGATCTCATCAAAGCGTTGATTAATCCCAGGAAATAACTTTTCTTGAGAATTCTAGCGTCGTATTTTGTCCTTACATGTGTTCCTGTAAGCCGATAAAACTCTCTTTTATCGTTTTTGCACACTGCAACATCCATGTTCATCAATTTTTCATAGCGTCCTTTGTTACAGCACACCACGCACATGGTAACTATTACAGAAAAAAAGTAGCAAGTCATAGTCGGCTGTTAAGCATTACAGTTTTTTAACGAGTAAAACATTTCGAATTTCTTGCTATAAAGTGGTAGCCTTGCGTTGTTTTTTTCCGGAATCCTTTAAAATGTATATAATCAACAAATTCCGAAATTCAGAAAAACGCAATACAGTAGAATACTTGCGAGATGGCTGTATAACGAGCTTTTTAGTTCACTTTTCATTCAACATCCTTAAAGCGAATTTCAGATTTAAACGCAGGAGAGCCACAAAGTGCAGCCGGGGTGGTGCTGCTTCCAGGGCCGATGTCCCAGACAAAGGATAACCGACTGCTCTTCAGGGTGTTTCACGGCCGGGCCGCTGCGCTTCTCCGCTGCAGAAATTAAAATTACCAGCCAGATTGAAATGCTTCTGATAATAATCAATACTGAACTTAAATCTTTAAATGAATACAGTTTTTTTTATGAAAGTCGTGAAGCATGTTTTAGAATGAGAAGAATGTGTGTATGGAAGGCTGCTGGGCAGTGAGTGTTTCGCCCTCTTTATTTGGTTTTTGAAATCCCCTTTTCTCTCCCCAGGCCTCAGCACCTGTCCGGCCTGGAGCTGGTGCGGGACCTGTGTGGTGGACACCTGGAGGGGGCAGATGTTGGATCGACAGAAGTCATGCTGAGCTCAGGGAAGATCAAGGGAGGGAGTCATGTCGCCGACACCAAAACAGCAGGGTAAGAAGCCAGAGAGTCAAGTGTTTTAGGGAAGAAGATGCCTTGATAGGCAGGAGTACAGTACTTACTGAAGTATAGTGAGCTAGACATGTCTTTGCAACCAACTGTAATTGTTAAATGGTTTACAATGAAATTGAACCTCATTTCTAACAGGAGGAGGTCCTTCTCTCTTGTCCAGTGGCTCACAGTGATTGAGCTCCGTACTGCAGTTTCATGTTCAGATACCCACAGCTCGTTGTGGGGAATAGGGTCTCCTGTTTAGCCTCAGAATAAACTGCTATTCGAGCAGCACCTGCTTTTTACTGCAGACTCATCACATCAGTGGCAGTGTTTGTGCTTCTTTTGAGCTCTGTAGAAGCCAGAATTTTAGCCCAGCCATAGCTATCTTAGAGAATTGCTGGCAAGTCCATACTGCTTTTTGAAAAACCTTGCGAAATTCCAAAAAAATGCAAAATGATCATGGAATCTTTTTCCGCTGTGAAAAGGGTAGTGTGCTCGGAGTAAATGGAGGCAATGAACAGTGTCATGGAAAGCTTTATTTATAATTAGGCTTTGTACAGTGTCCTGCAGCTCTTTTACAGTCAACTAAAGGGTAACCTTGTTTCTTAGATGGCTTAGTTTGGGACACGTTCAGTGAATTGTTTCCAAGCTGGAAAGGAGAAATGGCTCCCAGTCCAGATCTGAATGTGAACACGCATTGACATTACTGCTTGTTTCCTCAGAATTCCCCAGGAATAACCAAACGATTGAGATTTAATTAAACATCGCCCCTTTAATGCAAATGTGTAGTGCGGTTGGTCTCTCTTTTCTTTCTTTATTCTTCCTGTATTATTTGGTGATGTGTGTATACCATTCCTATTAAAACACTAGTGCCTGCTTTCAACAAAAAGCAGATGTTTGTTGTTGTTTTTTTTTGTTTTAAGCTGCGTCAGCCAAGGTATGACTTCACTTTGTCTGCTCTAGTTCAGTCGACATGAAAACAGCACACAGAATTCGAGCCGGGATGACGGGTGTCTGTGGCCGTGCCACTCCTAGGGCGTGGGAGGAGTAGCTGACAGCCCTGTCATGTTGTCTGTTGCAGGAGTGTGGGGCTGCTGCTGCAGGTGTCCCTGCCCTGCGTGCTGTTTGCAGACGCCCCCTCCGAGCTCTGCCTGAAGGGAGGCACCAATGCCGAGATGGCCCCCCAGATCGACTACACCATGAAGGTATGCGGAAGACTGGATCTTGGGAGTCTTAGTGCACTGCCACGTTTCATAATGACATGTTCAGATAGTGTGAGCACTAAAGAGTGCCTTCCTTCAGGTGTTTGAAATCCATATTGAGATTTGGACAAGGAGTCAGAGCAGTGTGGGAGGTGAGAGCCAATGGTGAGGTCCAAAGACTATTCATTCCTGAGCATATCCAGTGCACCTACCCACTGTACCCCCATCAAAAGGGCCCCATAAGGTTTTTCTCATTTTGACTTCCCTTAGGCTTGTTAATTACTGTTTGTTGAATTATACTTGTGTCGCCATACAGTCTATCCTATGGATAGGGTTCCGAGTCTCCTGAGAAAAAGTTCAGTGGTTATGAAATCCACAGTAGTTGCACAGTTGGGTGCAGTGATTTTCATGGTATTTCAATGAGAACCATTTTATTGCAGTATATTTGTGTTACTTGACAAAAACAGTTCAACAGTAGACCGTGGTATTCTTAAATAACAAAAGAACAAATGGGTGTACTCAGTGAAAACTAGAATCTTGTGAGTTGAACAGTCTTGATGAATAAATAAAAAAAACTTTAATGATAAGCCAGTTTTTACTGATCCTCCCCATATGTCGAGATTTGGGATTGACAGTGGGGAAAATCTAACAAATACTACTTGGATGTTAAGAGGGCAGATGTCTCCATTGGATTCATCAATCACTATAGCCAGTTGGTTTATTAACTGTTTTGTCTCTTGCCTGTGAAATTTGGTTGCTTTGTGTAGATCTTCACATCCCTAGTTACACTGGTGACAGAATCACTCCTTCAGTTTCCACCCTGTGTAGTTTTTGGTTGTCCTGCTCCATTTTTCAAGCAGGATACAGCACAAGACTCTATGCGCTCGGACGTCTGGGAGATCTGTGAATCTACAATTCTAGTAGAGTTTTTAAACAAGAGCATCGATTTTTCATAGAATTGCTCTTGCATGTTAGGTTTGATTTCAGCCTTTCTCTTCTGAATCCAGTTGCTGATGTTACAGGAGGCACAGAGCAGTTTACTGCAAGTTCCTAATGAATACTGCTTTGTTCAGCCTGCTGGTCATCCTTTTTACCTTCCTTTGACAAGCCCACCTAATTATGCCAAGCTTACTGTAATTCATGCCTAAGGTATGTCTGTATGAGATAAGTTTAGTCTTAGCTTTATGGTTTTTGGCTAATGTCAGAATTTTCATGCAGTCTGTGAAATCGTGATTTTTTTGGGGGTCTTCCATTATGGATCATAGAAGATCAGTGGTGATGGTAATGTTTGTTTTCCCATGGTATGAATTTGGTTCAGTTCCAAAGCTCCAATAAACAGTTGTCTGGAGTTCCACAATATTTAATTCACCAGATCACCTCACACAGCTGGGGGGGGGGGGTCGTCCATATCTGAACGTTAGTAGGTGGGAAATGTGAGTGTGTTTCTCAGTGTTCACTATCCTTCACAGTGTTACGAGTCAAGATCTACATAAATGACTATGCAAGAAACAAGCCAATGGCATTGTGGGAAAATGACTGATTGATTGTAGATGAATGTGTTCTAGGTGTTCAGACCCATGGTGGAGAAATTTGGGGTGAAATTTGACTGTGAATTAAAGATGAGGTGAGTGTTATGTACTTAACTATGTTTGTGAAAATGCTGTACTGTACCTTTCGTGTTAAGTACAGTGAAAAATACGAGAGCTGTAGGGTCACAAATATAAGAAGTGAAGAATTCCTGAACTCTGAATGTAGTAAAAATATCGTTAAGGTTCCAGAACACCATGCTTTATTGGGGTTCTCTTGCAGTCTAAGACAGGCAATATTTACAGGCTGATGGTCATTGTGGTAGGAGTTCCTTCAGCTGACACCACTACAGAATTATGAGTGTAGTAAAACAAAACACTAAGAAAATTCAGTGCTAGAAGAGAATCTGGATAGGGGTCTAGTCATATACCTTCACTGTCCTGCAGTTTGAAAAGAATTGGTCTTCTCAAAGAAAAACGGAACATGTTGGGCCTCTGGGCCAGATACAGTAGCTTTTACTCACAATCTAGGTGAATTGGCTGTACTCGGAAAATAAATTGGTCACATTCAAGAGAAAATGGGATTTTCCTGTTTGCTTGGGAGTTGCTTACTTTATGAAAGAATCTTAGTCATCAGTATATAATCTAACTTTAGCACAGTCGGCTGTGTTTCTAGCTTGTTAAATGTGTAAAAAGAAACATTTTTTCCTGCTTTTGTGTTGTTTGTCTATAAACATCCAGGATCCTGAAAGAGCAGTAGTGTTAGGAGGAGTAATGTACTATGAAGCCCCATCAGTCTGAAAGATGCCTGTGTTGTCGGGACAGACAGTCTAGAAATTGGATAAATGAAAAACATTGTGTGTAGTTGGAATTGTAGCCTTCTGTGAGCTCTCTAGAGTGCTGAATTTGAAGGGAGGTGATAAGACAATTGTTTTAAGCAGCAAACCCATCTGACTGCATCCCCTTTTTTATCTGCAGAGGTTACTATCCCAGGGGTGGAGGAGAGGTCATTGTGAAAACCAACCCTGTGAAAGAGCTTTCTCCTGCCAGCCTCACAGAGAGAGGAACCATCACCAAGATCTATGGAAGAGCCTTTGTTGCCGGTGTGCTTCCCCACAAGGTAGGGGTCCACCATGCTACAGGTTTGATCTGCCAGCCAGAAGAGCCCTGACAGCTCTAACCTGAATCTCCTTGAAAACAGTCAAAATAGGCACATTGGGTGCTACATGTACAGATAGTGTAAAACAGGCTCAAATGGTAAGATGCATGTGGGGATGTTCTGGAAGTTTCTGTTTTGGAATAGCAGGAATCCTGAATTAGCGTGAATACAACCATGTTAATCCATTGTGATGTACCATCAGGGAGGATCGAGCAACATTTAAGAAGGCATTGACCCCAAACATTTCCAGGAAGTTATGAACTGTGGTTGTTTTATTTTTAAGCTGAATGTGAAGCTTCGTGTGTCAATAATGACACAGTTACCAGCTTTGTAAAGAAATGTCTTCCCTTTTATTGTACACCTTTGTTAAGGCAGCTGTGTGGAGAGGTGGGAAAGGTTTTATGTGGAAGGATATGGATTCATACCCCGGGGAGGGTGCTGTTGTATGCAGGAGGAAGGTGCTTCACTCAAATTGCTCCAGTTAAATGTCCAGTTGTGGAAACGGGTACAATTGTAAAACACTTTGGATAAAACTAACGCGTCGTGCTTGTTCTTTATTCAGGTTAAGGATATTGAGATCGGCACATTTATTCTTTTTTTACTGGTTAGCACGCAGAAGGTGATGCACATCCAAGGAGCAAATCAGTCTGATGCAGGGGTGTCCAATCTGGGTCCTGGAGGGCCTCAGGATATCCATGTTTCTTTAAAGCAACAGCACCTGCAAAGCTGGGAGAAGCTGTTATGTGGTGCAGTTAAACCAGTAACCAGCTGGTTTAGGTCTGAAGAGCATAGCTGGAATGAAATCCAGCGGAGGTACTGGCCTTGCGAGATGTGGATTGGCTGCCCCTGGTCTAGAGCTGAAGGGAGGACTGAAGTGAGACATGACACCCTGCTCCTTTGTGTTTTTAAATTGTTTTTGGAATCTGTATTTTAGACTTGGCAGACTTTAGGGTGTTGGATATGTAGTTTAAAGCACACACAGCGTATAAGAAATTAAAACGTATCCACAGCTGGTAGAAATTGCTGCCTTTGCTGCATTGTCAATTAACTGTTCTGTCTGACTTCTGCCTAGCTTGCAAAAGACATGGCGACTGCAGCTGTTCGGCAAATCAGGAAAGAGATCAAAGACCTGTACATCAACATCCAGGCGATGCAGGAGAAGAAGGAGGAGGCCTTTGGTAACGGCAATGGCATCATGTAAGCTGAGTCGCTCTGTGTTGCTAGATAGTATTGTGGCCATTTCCCTTTTGCACGTATTGAACTTGCCCTGCCCCAGATCCCTCGCTCCATACAAAATGGCCAGCTCCTTCTGATTAAATTCCACAGGTTTCTGATGTGTCTCAAGTAAACTCTCGCAGCTGGAAAGTGTGTAGAAGGCAGAGGAGAAAGATCTTGGAAAGGGTGACTGAATACCTTAGGGGTACAGTAGATTTACCCCCTGGTTTGCCTGTATGCAGTACAGAGATGTGAGAAAGCCACCTCCAGCAGTATCATACGTATCTTGGTGCAGGCACTTTACATTTTTTTTTTACTTTTAGAATCATTTTCCTGGTTATGGATAGAATGAAAGAATTTTGGCCTTTTCCTTGAAAATGCAGGTGGTTGAGTCTGAGCTTTGGATGGCAGTTTGGGGAAAAGTGCAGATTAATCCAGAGCAGTTGGCAGAGTAGTGAGTTGAGGTACATTGCTCTCCGTGCTAAAATGCCATATATTGTTGTGGGGATTGTCAGAGCATTTTAAAACACTTCTGAAAACCAGGGCACTGGTTTGGTCTTAATGGTTGAAACTGAATTTTGTCTTGTTAGGCATTATCAAAGATTGTGAGGTGGGACATTTGTAGAATTCAGTTCAGTTCAACTTTATATCTCATTATACTTACACGGGTGCATAGTATAGTGAAAGGTTTCTCATTAGTCTCTCAGGTACAGTATATAAATAGAACAGAAGACAAGACAATAGACAGTAACACAATAACAAGAGTGTAATAACAATAACTGTAATCAAAAACTGCAAATACGCAAACAAAAGTATACAACAGGACAAAAACAGTGCAAAAGTAATTCAGAGAACAGTGCAACAATAGTATGGTGATGATAAATATTACAACTCGCACAGTTTTAAGCACAATTTCAGCTTACATTCAGTTGTTGTGTATGTAGTGGTATAGGAGTACAGTCATTGTGGGTACAGGAAAAAGTGAGGAGAGATCATAGTATGATGGGAGGGAGTGGGGGCGTCACCAGCTTGATGGCTCTGCTTACAACTCGGAATAACTCGAAACCTGGTTTCAAGATGGTTTATGTTATTTTACAGTTCATGTCGGGCCTGTTTTAAGCAGTGGTTTGGATTTTCAGTTTGTTCTAACTCCTTGTTTCCTGCTGTCACCCCCTGCAGTATCTTTGCAGAATCCTCCACTGGCTGCATTTTTGCGGGGTCTGCTCTGGGGAAGAAAGGTAAGATCCCTGATGCTTTTTTTTGCAGTTTTTACATCTCATACTTCAGGCTCATTTCTTTTGCTAGCTGGAAAGAGGTGTGTTATGAGTCTCATTTCCTTTACATTTCTATTGCGTTGTCCTAAATATTTTTAAATTTCCAGACTTTTCTGAGCAGATTTCCAGGAAATGTGCAAGTAAAACTAATTAAGAAAAAATAGCCTGTGGAACAGAAAATACTTGCCTTAACACTAATGGAGTTTTGCAAGCATCCATTTGCTCAGAATAGCTCAACCTGCATGGCACTCAACAGAGCCAGTTGCTGGTAAAACCTGGAAAGTCTCAGACTCTTGGGAACCTAAATGACCTAAAATGCTTCCGTCAAGACTGAAGAGCTTGACTTTCAGTCAGAATAGGGAAAATCAGATATACAATGCACAGAAGATGCATTACCAGGAAAATCAGAGCTTATTCTTGCTGCCTCAATTGGCCTTAATTTATAATAATCCACATTTCACTTTGTTGGCCTCTAGAGGGTAGTGTGGCTACCAGTAAGTACAGTTACTGGGATTTTTCTCACTCTGTTGAGCCACATTTCTGTGGAAAATGTTGAGAGACGAGGTGACTCTGGATTCTATGGTTGGTGGAGTTTTGAGTGATCTATTAGCCAGGGAAAAATTCTTTATCTAAAAGCTGTTGTAAAGCTGTTGTTGGATGAAATCTTTAGCTGTGTGGTTTCTAGTTCAATCAGTCCTGTTAAAGGTGAGTTCTGCCATTTCACACTTTACCACACTTGGCTATGTTTAGGTCTTCCTTGCTGAGCCCAGAGACAGGCTGCTGAACCGAAATACTCGACGTTTGGCTTTGTTGGCCTCTAGAGGGTAGTGTGGCTGTACAATTTCTGGTATGTTGTACTACAACTCCGTTGTGATGGTGACCTGCTGGCAGGCTGGAGTGTTTCATCCACCCAGGTCTTGACTTTTTCATTATGGCACATTTGTTGGTGCCTTTGTGTATATTTTTTTGGTTGGGAGCCAGGATTGAGCCTCCTGTTGTTTGGTTTGATTTCAAATGTTTTTACAAGTGCATTTATCTTGGTCTGTCAGCATTTTGTGGCATTACAGGACATGCCTGTCTGCAGGAAAAAGTAAGTCCTCTCTCTTAATCGAGGGTTTCCTGCTTCCTTCCTTGATTAAACCAAACTGGTACATAATACCTTTTGGAAAATAGAAAAGGAAGAGCTTGATTTTCGAATGAAACTTCACCCGGTTCAGATTTTTAAATCTTTCAACAAAACCCATAGCAAAATAAAATAATTTTGTATACATATGCCCTTGGCCTAAATTCAGGCCCTCTCGAGAGTGTAGCTCCTGCAAGAGGAGGACCCAGGCCAGGAGCATCTGAAGTGCAGATTTAATCAAAATGGTTGTGCTAGCAGTTCTGTGTAACGTTTGCAGTTTTTCATGGTAATTATGCTATCAACGCTCTGTCTCCTCTCCACAGCGTACAGTCATTTTGCAGAAGATGGTTCTGGAAAGTCCCTAGTAATGATGAAAGTAATGTGTGTAAGGTCATCCATGAAATTCACAGATTGTCAGGACTGAGAGCTTGAGGGTTTTCTGCTGATATCTGTGATTGAAGGAGATGCAGAGGCTGGAGTGTTTTCAAATCTAGCCTTCAGGCACTTTTAGGAATGTTTTATCACCTGTGTAAGCTTTGTTTGCATGTGAATTCTTAATTTCTCATTTTATTGTGATAATAGGCTTTTGTTTGTCAGTACAGTTGGGGTGTATGAGGAAGGGGTTTATGGATTTGTCATTCCTTCCATCCTGAAGAACAGGAGGTGCTTCTTTACCCAGAAGGGTTGTGGGAACGTGGAACAAGTTACTCAGCCATGTTGTAGCTAAAAACCAGCTACTTTCAGGAAACATCTGGATGAGATCCTTTGAACAATTAACTGGCAAATGACTTTAATTTGACAAATCTAGCCTTATGAGCTTTTTATGTTCTTTTATGAACCCTTATGTTATTTTTGCTTGCTAAAGATGAGCACCTGTCTTCGGATAATTGGTTTCATTCTAGTGCTGTATGCTGAACTGACAGGCTGCAGGTGCACAACTCTGAGGGAACATGCCTCTGGGCTACTACAACACCCACTGCAGCCTATCAGTTGTTGGCAGCTTTGTTATAACTTGTAGCTCTGTGCATTCCACGAATGAAAGAAAGGATTTGGATTTCATTTGAAACATGGAGTGGAATTGACTGCTTCTTTTTCCCCTCTGTGTTGTGCCTAGGTGTTTATGCAGACAAGGTTGGGATTGAGGCAGCAGAGATGCTCCTGAGGAACATCCGGCACAATGGCTGTGTGGACGAGTTCCTGCAGGACCAGGTGAGGAGTGAGGACAGGTGTCGGCCAACTGGTCCTGTTCTCACCTCGCGAGACACGAACAGCATGACAGGAGGTGGTGCCAGGATGAGCCCACAGGGCAGTGCTTGCTCTTAGCTCGCGGGCAGCATAGAAGTTCAGTTTTTCCCTGCATCTTCTTACTCAGTATTCAATTTGTTACAGTATCCTTTGCTGTAAAAAGACTTAAGTCTTCTGTTGTCACCCTTTTAGGAAGTAGGTATTTTAAAATCCACGTTTCAAATTCCAATTTACATTTTGGCACAGTGCTAAGACCGTCTGCCAGCATAAATTCTTCTAAATGGTCCAATAACAGTTTTTGTTTAGGAATTATCTCACTAATAGAATCAAACCTGAGAAGTTTTCCCCTTCATTACAACTGAAGAAAAAAAGACCCCTGTATTGAATTTCTCTGGCCTGTTTTTTTGTTACCATTGTCAGATCAAACTCAAACTTTTTGTTTCTAAAGGGGATTTGTCTTTGAAGAACCATGACTGATTTTGTCTTGTCTCCTCTGGCAGCTTATTGTCTTCATGGCATTGGCAAATGGCACCTCCAGGGTTAGAACTGGACCTGTTACCCTGCACACACGCACTGCCATACATGTTGCCGAGCAGCTGACTAAGGTGGGCAAGAGGTTTCCTAACTGCGGCCAAAATAAACTACAGTATAGCCTGACCACATAGCAAAACTTTCACCTGGGATTCCCAGCAGAGTTTGTACCAGCTCCAAAACATTGCATACCTGTTTGTGCCTGAATTGTCTGTCCTGTGTGGTTGCCATGGTGTTTTTCCCAGCATTTGTCTGTCTAATGCTACCAGTTTTTCTAATGCATGTGCAGGGCTCATTCTTGAAATTACAGCTTTACCCGAGTCTTGAGAGGGGAGTACAGTGAGTCTTATTAGGGGGTAGACAGACTAGCATCCAGATAGTATCTACTTTTCTTGTTTAAAGAACAGGAGTGAACATTTCTGCTGTTCATCTCCACTTAGTGGGCCCTGAAAACTAAGCATCTGTATTAAACCAAGTACCTTTAAATCATTGAATTTTTGGAAAAGGTTTGCGCTCTGTTTGGCCTAGGGTGGAGAAAGCATTCTTTGGTCGGTCTTTTCAGAGTCATTACTGAAAAGCGCATTGTGTCATAGTGAGATTTTGTTCACACAGAAGATACCTCTACAGACTATGGCAATGGACACTGTGCACCATGTCCTCCTGTCCATGTTCACAGGTGTGGACACATTGATCGTATTGAGCATAAACGACCCCTTCTGACACATCTTGTCATTGTCCAGAGGAATATGTGCCCCCTATTTCCGGACTTTGCTGCTGTGTAGTGCACCACAACCTTTGTGAAGCCTAGAAGCAAGTTTCATTTGAACCTTCGGGGGGGGGGACATTTTTCTTATGCTGAAATGGGAAGGATTTTTGTCTCCCTTTGGTGTTATTTAAGTGTTTTGTTGTTTTTTTTTCAGGCCAAATTCACCATCACCAAGGCAGAAGATCAGAACTCTACCAATGAGACTCATATAATTGAGTGCCAGGGAGTTGGGATGACAAACCCACACTTCTAGATAATTTGGTAGCGCATGACTTTACTGTAGCGTGCCCACAGCGCCGTACCATGGAGTCTGAGCAAAGGACTGTGTTGCTCAAGTATAAGCTGTATAAAAATTGTAGTCAGGGGATTTTTTTTGTTTGTTACAATCCTAGGTTGTTCCCAGCACACTCTCTGAACTGGATTTCAGTGAGGTGAAAGCAGAGATGTGGTACAAATTTCACAAGCCTTTTTTTAACTCCTTTGAACACCTAAAAGCCTGTGTTGGTGGGCCCCTATTGACTACTGCCGGTACTCAGGGGATTGCCTTACAATAAAATTATTCTTGGAAATTTTGGTCTGGACATTTTTGTTGGGAAGCTGTTTCAGTTCAGAACCACAAAGGACTGTTTTATGTTGCATATGTTTTGATTCACTTCCAGCACCTCTTGAATAAAGGTTTGCTACTGCAAATCTGCACTGTATCAGTCATGTGGTTGAAAAGTGGGTATACTGCTCTTTTTTTTTCCCATAAGTATTTGGTCCATTGGAGTCTGTCACACCTGTCATATATCATTTTTGTGGTGTTTTACTTTATATGCATTTTTCCAATCATTAGCAGCAAACTTGAAATTTTGACATTAATGGCTTTATTCACTTTGGTTATTCCCCTCCCTTAACATTGCTAAACTGCCCGAGTACAGAACTGCATTCTTGTTATAAGAGTGATGTCTGCTGAAGATGCACTGCTAATCTTTTGAGAGCGAGCCTCACTGCATTTTAAGAGAAGATAACATAACCAATTGATCTATGTAGAAATCTGTTCTGAGTTTTGCAATTTGCTTTTTTGTGTGTGGAAAATAACAAAGGTTGTGCATTTGAACCATTTGTCCCATTGGGTCTGTTTGATAGTTTAGCAGCAAGGTGAATCTACAACTCCAGCCTTTTCTTTAAAGTGCCCAGATTTTGGACTTCAAACCTGTTCTAGACAGCCACAACAGTATGCTTAGATTAGATCTCTTTCCAGTCTCCTTTTTTCTAGATTGAAAAGATCTGTCAAACATGTCTATATATAACAGTCCCCTGAGATCAAGAATCATTTTGCTCATTTGACCTCTAAGGCTTTAGTATCCTTTGTGTGGTCTGGTGAGTACCTATTGAACAAAATACGCAAAGTGAGGTTTTACAAGTGAATTGTAAAGCTTGAGCATAATTTATCTAGATTAAAATTCTGTGGTTTTTGCTCTGTCAAAGACCTCTTTGCTTTCTTTCTATCTGGATAAGAACATAGGCACTCGGAAAGCTTTTGTGAGGAGCTTCCTTTGCCTCGGACTGTGTGACGTGTACAAGCGTGTTGATCTTAAGCTTCCTTTGCCATCTGTCTGCAGGTAAGTGATGGGTAGAGGTGAGGATGGCATGATGGGGATGCCCCATGCCTGTGATGATGAGGTGAATGAGCTGGGACTGCAGGACAGAATGCTTTTTCTCTTAGAGGCTTGCCCAGTTAACCTCAATATGCTTTAGAATCAGGGCGTCCAGGCACACTGCTGGTTAAGGGAAAGATATATTCCTCGTCTGGAGGTTGTCCTAAAGCACATGATAAATCTGGACATCCCATTCAGAAAATCAAATCTGTGAAATGGAAAACAATGAAACATTTAGGTGCTCAATGGAAGTCTTTGTAACATGAGACCATAATGACAAGTTGGAGGTCAGTTTAACAACTGTACACCTCCTGTGCCATCTATTGATGGGGAGTAGGACCATTTCACACCTTGTTTTAACCACTGTTCTCTCTGAACTCAAGAGGCCAGTCATTTACAGTCATTACGCTATTTCAGTCAGTCTGCCCTCAACTCCATAACACAAATTCGGTAATTCAGTATCGGGTAAATAATATTGCCAAAGCAGCAAACAAGAAGATAACAGGTTATAAAACAGAGAATACTCACAATTTATATGCTTATGAGCATAACCATTTATTTTAATAAGAAGGGGATTTTCTAATTTTTTTGTTAAATTATTTGATCATTATTTTAGTTCCCGGCTTGTAGGACTTCTAGAGGCTAGGGACTATATTATGTTAAAAGGCGAGCTATGATTAATGCAGAGCTCGAAGGAACCATTGAAGGTGGATGATAACATTCTCCCACATTGATGCCATTGCCCAGCCCAGATGTCTGAGATAGCTAGCATGAACTTTGAAATTGTGAGGTTCTAACAGTCTGACAGCATTTGGCAGTCTTGTGTAGATGTATTGTCTACTGGTTCTCTGCTCAGTGGTAATTTTCGAGACCTGGGACACTCGCTGTTGCAGTTGTATGATCAGTGATTCTGACAGTGTTCTGTCCTCATAGCTGATGGTTTCCAGTTCAGGGTAAACTGTTGAAACCAACAGTAATATCAGCAGGTAACTGGGTTTCTATGAATTGGTTGTCTGTCCTGAAAGAGAAGTTGTATACTTATATACCAAACCTTAAGAGCAAAATGTTTTTAGACAGATGGAGCTAATTACACTTGGCCCAAAAGCACTTGTGTATAGTGTAAAAATTCATAAACCTGACCTTGAGATGTGTGCTTAACCTTTTAAAAGGTGAACAAGCTGAACAAAATCCTGAGTATAACCCTAAGATTAACCTAAAATGACTCACATTTTGGATTTTCACAGTTAATCCACAGAGCAAATTACCAATATCCTTCATGAGATAGATTTTTGTCTTTTCACATAATGAAGCCAGTTCTCCTGGTTAATCTATTACCTCTTGTGACTTTCATTTTAAAATTGAATGCATATTTCTGCTTTTTATTATAAATTCAATTGGGGTCTTGTTTTTCTTTTCCCTGATTTCCAGAATATTAAAGGAAATGTGTTTAAAATAACCATTGCTTTTTATTTCAGTAATCTAAGATGGAGCCAGATAACTGTGGCTCTGAAAAGCTGTAGGTAAAAAGAAACATTTGGAAAGTGTGCTTTGATGTTCTTTTGCACAGATCAATTCATTTTGGACAAATAATCAATGGTTTACTTTTTTTGGTTAGATACAACTTGCTTGGTTTTGTGGTTTATCTTAATCATTAAAAAAACAAAAGCATTTCTGGCATTCTGATTTTAAAGTCTTGCCTTACTGCATTTATGCCAGTAATTTAGTTTTGAAAACCCAAAATCCATTAAAAGGGGGGAAAAAGTATGTAATATATCCAGATAATTTCTTGTGCCCCTTGGTTTGTCTCTCTTACTTTTTTACTTTATTTTTCAACATCCACAGTTTAATTGATATGAGGATTAAGAATGAAAAAGCAGGCACAGTGTTCTGTCTGCTTACTTCTTGTGTAGTAAGAGTTAGGGGCTGATCTTCACTACTGCTATTATCTCAAAAAAGATAGCAATAGAATATTAAGAGTCAAACACTGCAATGGTTGCACCTCTGGAATGCAGCAGCTTTTTAATATTGACCTGGGGCTTACTAGTTTGAAAAAATAATTCTGCTCCAGGTCCTTATGTAAGACTTGGCAGCTCTTGTTCCACAATGATTACCAGAATACTCTATGATTTTTGTTAAACCCATTTCTCTGAATATTTAATCCTCTCCACGCAGATGCTTTTTTTGTGACAGGGGACAAGGGAGCTCTAGCAGTGTGAACTGTATCTCCACTCACATTCATTCACAAGAATGAGGGAGTGTAGCCACACTCCACAGCTCAGTGTTCAGTAGGACACAGTCCCAGTCACATCAGTGAGAAAGGTCAGAGTCTGACTCAGCCTGATCTGGACCCTGTGCTCTGAGAAACACTGTACCATAACAGCAGGAGAATGGGCCAACTCCTCCTCAGTGCACACCTGTGCAGTGGAACATCATTGCTGTTTGTTGGATCTCTTAAAATCCAGGCACATCTGTTACTGTCTGTGCCTTGATACTTGTGAGCAAAGGTTACAAATCGATAGAGGACACGTCTGACCTCAGCAGTGTGTGTCACCGATAATGTCAAGGGGGATGTGCAGTGATTTGATAATGAAGCACTTTATTACCTCACTGTGGCAGTTGAAAAGCAACAAATAAACTCCAAACATCAACAGCACTGAAAACCCTCTTTTAATTTAGCCTTCCATTTAACCTATGACTCCTAATCTCACTGGTTGCTCATTAAGAAAATAAATCTGTGGAAAGTCACAGGGAGAGAGGGGTTCTATCATGAATCCTACCAGGAGCGAGAATGAGAATATTAACAACTCTGTAGTAACAGTTTCTTCCGCTTGGTTTCAGTGCTGCCACCAAGCCTGTGGTTAAGAGTGCAGCTCAACCAGCTCACTCTGCGGTCAGTGTGGGTCATAATGCCCCAGTATAGTGACAGGGACACTATACTGTAAACAGGCGCCGTCCTTCGGATGAGACGTAAAACCGAGGTCCTGAGTCTCTGTGGTCATTAAAAATCCCAGGGCGTTTCAAAAAGAGTAGGGGTGTAACCCCAGCATCCTGGCCAAATTTCCCATTGGCTCCTACCAATCATGGCCTCCTAATAATCCCCATCTATGAATTGGCTTCATTACTCTGCCCTCCTCCCCACTAATAGCTGATGTGTGGTGAGGGTTCTGGCGCACTATGGCTGCCGTCGCATCATCCAGGTGAATGCTGCACATTGGTGGTGGTGGAGGGGAGTCCCCATTACCTGTAAAAGCGCTTTGAGTGGAGTGTCCAGAAAAGCGCTATATAAGTGTAAGCAAGTATTATTATTAGTATTAACCCAGTAAGACTAACAGCAGCTCCACAGGATTAACAGGACATCACTGACCACTGCTTGGCCAATGCTACACCTCAGTCCATGTGCCTCTGTTAGAGAATGTGTGGTTCTGTTTCTCTTGTGTTTAAGCAGTACGAAGCCTATACTCCACATCCTTGCTGCTCTTTTTCTGCCTCTCAAAGATGCCCCCTGCAAGACAAAAATAAATGCGCAGTGTGCAATGGTGAATTCATAGAGGTAGTCTAGGTTGGCCCATCATGTTTCTTACCACATGTGTCCCTGCTGTTTCTTCTTCAACAATCTCTCAGATTACATACGGATGTAGGTCAGGGCTCCAGGGTGATGATTAATAGTCACAAGACAGAGGCACGTCTGGAGCCTCTAAGCTGGATCTGACCAGGGCGGCTCCTCGCTTGCATGGCGGCATCTGTGCCACTGTTGTACTGTGGGATTCAGTCCACCCCCAGTTCACCGTTTTAACTGGGCTTTAGCAAGAAAAGAAAACATTTCAGTTCAGTGGGGAGCATAATGTTTGCCACTGGCAAGTAAACAGTAAACAGTAAAACTGAACAGAACCCTTGGAGGTATTTTTGCACTTTAGCTAGAAACTGCTGATGAAAATAGCTCTTCTACAACAAGCATTTTGAGGCCACTCCTCTATCTCACTGTCTCAAGCTCAAATACTGTTTCTCTTTGACAAACATTAGCCAAATGCTTGTTATACTTCATTGCACAGAAAAGGTCTTTAGAAAGTCCGTAATGAAAATCAATATGGACGATCTGAAAAAGAAAGGAAGTGATATGTGCGCCGAAAGCCAGTCCAGGATGTGCTCCCTGAGAGTCACACCAAAAAAGAATTTGGTATGGACTGGGCCAGCAAGGAGAGTCGGAGCCATGCTTCTGCATGGACCAGCCCAGCGGGAAGAGTCAGAGCCCTAGTCCAATTCGGACCAGTCCAACAGGGACAGTATTCCACTATTTCTGTCTATGCCCTTTGTCCCAACAAAAAGTCATCTTTGTTATTGTCCACAGAAGAATAATTGTCGATACTTCTTGTTTGACACTCAACAGTTTTTGGAAAGGGATGATAATATACAGTACAATCACTATTATTGAAGTGCTTTTATACAGTATGTCTTGAAAAGCGCACTATCATGTATCTGTGTGTCTGTGTCTCATGGAGAAAAGCTGGGGTATATTCCTAATGCAAGAAATTGTATAGGGTTAATAAAGAAACATTATCATTATTATCATTATTATTATCTGTAACTTTTAATCAGAAAGAATGAATAAAATTACCAAATGATCCTGAAGAATGTTACAATACCAAGCTGAACCCTACATTTATGTGTAGACTTAAACCCAGTGAACCCTTTAGTTTCCCCACAAGATATTCACACCAGCATTATAATTACAGTATGTGTTTTCCAAAATATCTGTAGCTCTGTAACACCCCCGAGAGCCTGGCTTCCAAATGCATAGGTGTTACTGTGTGCTCCATTATGTGCTTGGTGTTGTGTCACAAGTGATCTGTCAAGTATACTCATTAGTATAGGATTCTTTACATTGAATGTTCTTTCCACACTGTGGATGAGATTGAGATTGTGATAAGGGTTACCAGTTTTATCTGCAAATATACAGATAACACTAAAGATGCAATACGTTTGTACTTCATGTTGATTTCTGTGGTCTTGCTCAACATCTTCCTGGTTTCAGCACCACCCACGTTGCATAAGTCTCTTCTGTCACAAGATGACTTTTCCACAAAAATCTCCCTTCTCTTGTAAACATTGCATAGCAATATTCATTGAAAGGCCTGTTTAAAGATGGTACAGCTTACATATTTAAAAGTTGACTAAAACTGAGGATATATTTAAAGAATTCCTAGAGCACAGCCAGTAGAATATTTCAGATGCCCTAGGTCCGTCACACCTATTTAAACAACTACATGATGGGTTATCATGGTTGAGTATAGCACTGCAATGACACTGTTACAACAGCACTAAAGTAATTCTATCTGGCTGCTGTTTCTTTCTGTATAGGAGAACAGCAAGGCTCAGCCTGTGTTGTGGAGGTCAGCTGCATTGCGAACAGGAGACTGTGGGGTGCAGACTTTTCCATGATGTCACCCCTGGGGTGTCAGGCCCTTGCTCATCAGACACAGAAAACAGTTCATTGCAATTCATTGCATTGCATTCATTGCATTTAAAAAAAAGAAATCAATACATCTCAAATTTTGGTCTAGATTTTAAATGTGAAATCCAGCACGTGAGCAAGCTATAAAAAGCAGCTCAATGATGCTGAAATTCTTACCTGCGTCACAGTAACCCAGCACGCTCGAAGGGCTGGATCTCACCTGCTGTAACCTGAGTCTGCTCTGCCTGAGGCTGCAGCCCTGCTCTGCATTCCCCTCTCAAGTACTGAAGGATCTACATGCACGGGACACCCTGGGAGCAAATCCAGCACATTTAGCCCAAAATGCCCACTCAGGGATGCTGGAATTGCTGTGGGCAAGTGTGAGTGGCCTTCACTGACTACTCCCCCGACCCCTCCCCCACCCCCCCCCATGAAGGCATGTCAGACACCCCGTCCTGGAAGAGCGAAGGTGAGCATCACAGCGGGTGGGCCTCTGGCTCAGCCCTCCATCCTCCCTCAGCAGCAGCTCGGGTGTGGATCTCCCTCATAGCAGGTAGGCACTTATGCTCTGAGTCCAGCATTTCTAGGCTTTCATAGGACACTGAGAACGTAGCCAGTGGAGAGACAACAAATAAAGAACAAACCACTGTATGGTCATTTTTCAGTTAACGGAGTGAGAAACTGCTGCCTTGGTTCTTATTTTTAAATCAAACCCTCTCCTATGGAATAGCACCTCAGCACTCTTTCTGGAGTGTGGTTGTTTATAAATATATACCGAAGAAATACCTGATTCTGATACTGAGCACTACTGTAAATGAGAGCCCTGACTCTGCTGAAGGTACTAGTGCACTGAAGTGGGCTGGAATTCACTGGAAATCCTTTAGACTTCATAATGTATTTGTGGTGGTCATTTAGCTTCTGTTACTCAGTCGATTGATTTTCTCCTAGTTTTGACACTTCCACAGTGGCCGCAGGAGTAAGTCTTTGTGCTCTAACGATGTCATACAGTGGTGAAACTGAAGACTGTGGTTCATAAAGCAGTTGCATCAGCACATTTGCAGGTCATGAGGAACTGATGCCCAGATCTGCGAATGAGATTTAGAATGTAAATACTGAAGGACACATGAGGAATACATTTTGCCTAAAGCACAAAACCTGTCAAGAAAAATGGTTTTATACTTAAAAAAAAAACATTGATAAAATAATGCAACCTGCGTTATAAAATCTTGCATTTTTTTTGTTTTGGAGCAGTTCTGCATTTCTTGTTGTGAAAATGGAACAAAAGCATGACAATGTGCATTTGACGTTTTTCAGTTTTTATTTATTTATTCATTAATTTCTTTTCACACCTCTTTCGGCCTTCTAAAAATCTCTTTTGTCCTTTCTTGATTTGAAGATGCGATTTTCTGTATTTTATTTGTATGTCAGCTGTTGTCCATAAGTTGATTATACAGTATTATTATTTTTACTAGCTTTACCATGTCAAACCATTGACCAGTCAGTGTGTGTTGCAAAGATGGAAAATACACAAAGTGGATTAAGATCAGATAATTTAGAGCAGTTGGCTGTGTCATCATCACTCAGTTCTGGTTGCTTAAAATGTTCCAATAATGTAGACAACGTTCTGAGTGAGTACAATAAAACCTCTATTCCCGTGCCAAATCCTGTTGAAACCTTGTGTTGTTTGAATTTAAACACACATTCAAAGAAAATACTGAGTATGCCCATAGATCAATTTGTTTATTGTGTAAATCTTACCAAAATCCTGAACAGTCTAGTGATAAGAGACAGCTTAACCTGTCTTATATACCGTGTATATAGCTTACAGTGCCTTGCAAAAGTATTCACCCCCCTTGGACTTTTTCACATTTTATTGTTACAGCATGAACCATGATGTATTTAATTGAGAATTTTTGCCACTCCCCAACACAAAGTACTCTATATTGTCAAAGTGAAAAAAAATCCAGACATTTTACTAAATTAATTCGAAATAAAAAAAACAGAAACTAATTGAATGCATAAGTATTCACCTCCTTTGCTTTGACACACCTAAATTACCTCTGAAGTAACCAACTCCAAGTAACATTATTACTTGACTAGAGCCCATCTGTGTGCAGTTGAGGTGTTTCACATGATTTCAGAATACATACACCTGTGTCTGGGAGCTTTGCCACTTAGCGTATTTCCAAGGAACATTCCAACCAGATCTGAGACAAGGTTCTTGAAACATACCAGTCAGAACAAGGATATAAGAAAATTTTCAAGGCATTGAATATACCTCGAGGCAGAGTGAAGTCCATCATTTAAAAGGTGAGAAAATATGGAACAACTGTGAACCTGCCCAGAACTGGCCATCCTCCAAAATTAGTGTCAGGACAAGAAGAGTCATAGTAAGGGAGGCCTCCACGAGGCCTACAGTAACTCTAAATGAGTTACAGTCCTCCATGACAGAGAAGGGAGAAACTGTGCATGAGGCAACAATAACGCTTCATAAATTTGGCTTGTACGTAAGGGTGGCAAGAAGAAAGCCTTTGTTGAAAAAAACTTATATCGCATCTCAGCTAGAGTTTGCCCAAAGGCATGTGAGAGTCTCAACAATTTTGAGGAAGATTCTATGGTCTGATGAGACCAAAATTGAACTTTATGTTTAGCGCAAACCTAACACAGCACATCACATGGAGAACACCATCCCTACAGTGAAACATTGTGGTGGCAGCATCATGCTTTGGGGATGCTTCTCTGTAGCAGGGACTGGAAAACTCATAAAGATAGAAGGAAAAATGGATGGAGCTAAGTAGAGAAAAATCCTAGAGGAAAACGTGCTGCAATCCGTAAGAGCACTGGGACTTGGAAGACGATTCATCTTCCAACAGGACAATCAGCCGAAACATACAGCAAAAGCCACACTGGAGTGGCTTAAAACCAAAAATGTTAATGTCCTGTTAGTGGCCCAGTCAAAGCCCAGACCTCAATCCCATCGAGCATCTGTGGAATGACTTAAGTATTGCTGTTCACAAACTGTCCCCATCCAACTTGATGGAGGTTGAGCAAGTTTGCCAAGAAGAATGGGCAAAAATTCCAGTGTCAAGATGTGCAATGCTGATAGAGACTTACCCAAAGGGACTCACAGCTGTAATTGCTGCCAAAGGTGGTCCTACCAAGTATTAACTCTGGGGGGTGAATTTAGTAAAATTTAGTAGGATTTTTTTACTTTGACATTATAGAGTACTTTGTGTTGATGAGTGGCAAAACTTAAAATGTGGAAAAAGTCCAAAGGGGGTGAATACTTTTGCAAGGCACTGTATGTATGAGCTTGAATAGTTCTTAGCTTCCAGGGAAAACACTGATCCCAGTAAAACCTTATTAATGGGTATCAATGAGATAGCAGCTTCTCTGTGAGTCAAATCTGCATCTGCATCATCCTTCAGGATCAGACCCAGCTACACAGTCCCGATATCAAATATCTGAACTCACTGCACTGTTAAGATATAACTGTATAGATTATTAGAGGTTAGAAACAGGACAGATATTTGGTGGTGTTCCCATATCATTTCACATTACCTAACAGCAATGATTATTGAAGCAAACCATAAAACAACAAGCTTATCTTGTAGAGTTTGTTTGATATTCAGTTCTCATCAAACTCTGGGTAAATATAGGGGCTCCTAAGTGACTTGGGTAATGAAGATGTTTGTACAATTAAGCATTTTATTCTGGGCATCATTCATGGAGTATGCCAACTTTCAACATGCAAGAGGTCACGACTGGTGTTTCCAAACATAAGTCTGCCAGAGTACACTCACAGCCCGAGTGGAAATGTAAGTGTGTTTCTGAGGAAGGAGTGCACATATTTCACAGGTAGAATGATGTAGAAATGTATTGGAACTCTGACCCAGGGTGCCTTCTGTGTGGAGTTTGCATGTTCTCCCTGTGGTTGGGTGGGCTTTCCCTGGGTGCTTTGGCTTCCTTCCTCCTTCTAGCATGGCTAAGCTGATTGGTGTCTTGTTATTACAGAACAAAATGTGATGCTTGTCGTAACCAATACTGTGGTGACTGAAAATAAGAATCACAGCAGTTTTTCCAGATTGTGTGGAGTACTGTATATGAGTCCAGCCCTGGTTGTAGTCCTGCCTGGAGACCATATAATGGATAAATAACTGTCCTTATTATAAAGCTTTTTGTTCTAAAAAATTCCAAAGAGCTTTACAAACAAGCAGGGATCCACTTCATCAATTGCTGAATCTCCACCTGGCTGACACAACACAGTCCCAGTGCATAGCAGGTAAGGGAGAAGAGGGAGGGCTTCACCTGTTAAAATAAATGGGAACTTTCAGAAGATCGGATTGTAAAACCCACAGTGGAATTCAGCCAGGACACCGTCAGTACCACCAAAACACTTTTGAACAGCCTAGATGCATGGGATCACTAATGACTGAGTAGTCATGACCTCAGTGTAAAATCGAAGTCTGGTGCCTCCTACAGCGGATGCCTGATCCATACTCCACACGCGTTTGGAAATTGTGGGCCAGAGAAGCAAGTTTAAAGGTACACAAACACTACTCATCATAGCAGAGACCTGAAGGTCCCGTATCCCAGCACCGGCCTAGCCCAGTCGTTCTGTTTCAGGATGGTACACACAGTACACACAAAATAAACCTAATGGTACATAAAAATAAACCTTATATTTTGTCTTAATTCCAGGTATCAGAAACACACATAACGCTCCAGCTCGCTAGTTGCTCGGCCTGTCACTGTCTGTGCTCCCCAGCTTGATAAGAAACACTCGCTGCACCGCTCTCCGCACACTGAGCTCGGCCAGCCCGAGAGGCGTTCCCACCCGCAGCGCCTCGCACGCTGATAGGTTAGAGGAGACCAAGCCCTAGCAACGCTCCTTAGTGTAGCGATTGGCGCCTGGTAACCATGTGATGCCACTTTAAGATGTTGCTCGCAGTGGCCACTGTGTGCAGCCATGGAGGAGACTTGATTTGCGCTGAAGACTTGGCTCGGAGAGAAGTAAAAGCCTCCCGAGGAAGCGGAGATATTTACCACACCCTTCGTTGGGGAGGGGGAGAACCGCAGCGAATCTTGCTCTTCACTTTTCCGAGTGGTTTCCTTTCGCCATGGAACTTGTTGTGGAATGCGCGGTGACCCCTCCGTGATTGCGCTACTACAGCTCCGCTATTATTAGCGACTGTCCGAGGAGAGCTTCCAGTTTTGCTTTCCTGGACATTGAGCGTATTGTCTTTTTTTTTAAATTGCGTTTTCGTTCTGCGTCTTGCGATTACTGTCCATGAATCTCGATAGTCTTAAACATTCCACAATTCTTTCGACTTTGTTTAAAATGGCAGATGATAGTGAACTTCTCGGAGCTTCAGAGTTTATTAAAGGTAAGTCCTGGAGGCTCTCGGAGCTTCTGCGGGGAGATTACTGTGATTTAAATAGCTACCGTGGTCAGCGCTTGCGTTGTACCGTTGCCACACAGTGTATCCACAATAAATCCGGATTTCGGATGGGCACACATTTTGTCTTTTTAACTTCACTTTTATAGAAGTGGAAACGCTGGTTGTTTTGTTTGTACAGTAACTTTCCTTTGTAACTAATTTGTTTTTATTGGTTAATTACGAGAACGGTGACTTTTCCTCAAATATATATAATGCTTTTTTTCCCTCTCTCTTCTTTGGTAAAATGTTATTAAATGTAAGGTATACTTGATCTTTGTTTTTTTCCTCCAGTAGAAGGGTTGTAGCTGAGTCCTCAGAGGGAAAATGAATTTATCCTGCTGTGGCTGTATAGTGGTTAGGAGTACTACAGCCTTTCCCACATCACATTTTATCCTGTACACATATTTCGGTCATACTGTAGATCAGATTTGACTATTTGACGATTACGATGCGCCAAAGTTGCGTCTAACCCTAAAACATCTCTTTGCTCAGGCAGGCGGACTTTTGAGATACGAAGAGGTTTAATAATAATGGAAAAACTAAGATTTCGTGGGCTCTTGGACTAACCCTTAAAACCAAACACAGGTGTGAGATCCTAAAATGTAGAGTGTGGGAGTTAATGCACCCTTCCCGTTTGCGCTGTGTTTTGACCCCAGAGGCCGAGGAGTCTCCGCGGACCCTCTCCCGGCGTGAGGCTCATGTTGTTCTGGAAGCAGCTTGTGAACTGTATTTTGACTGCACGCACCCTGCAGCTGAGTTTCTTGTGTTTCCTAGATCGATTGTATTTCGCCACCCTGAGAAACAAGCCAAAAAGCACCGTGAACACGCACTACTTCTGCACGGATGACGAATTCGTCTATGAAAAGTAAGTTCTTTTTCTCCCCCCCCCGTGAACTCGTTCTGACAGCAGCCAACAAGTGTCTCTCTTTGCTGAACTCGGACATTATGTAACCTCTTTCAATGGATGGGTTTTAACGCTTCATTTAACAAAATGCAGATCACGCTGAGGGGTATTAGTTTGCATTTTAAATGCTCAGCTGAAGGATTGTATCCTCACTACATTTTAACTTTTAAAGGTTAAAGAAACACTATGTTCTTAATTTAAGAAAAAAAGATTATCTTACAAAACTGCACCACTTTCTTGTGTTTAAGTTTCTCTGTGTACTTGCACTTTTATCCTGTCAAAAGGTGAAGATTGGTTGCATACTGTCTTAGTGATGGTAGCAAGCATGTCCTGGAGTCTCCTCTAACTGCTCTTGTTTCATTCCAGCTTTTATGCGGACTTCGGCCCTCTCAACCTGGCTATGTTGTACAGATACTGCTGTAAACTGAACAAAAAACTGAAGGTAAGTTTCAGTCATGTGTATGGTTCACACCTCTCCTGCTGGCTCAGGATGTGCTGTACAACAGCATGTCAAGAATTTTTGTCCCTCACTGATTGCGTGATGAAAGCAGCAGTTGTGACATGGATATTTTTTGGGTTTGAACTCTTGCTTAAGTTGGCACAATAGTGACTGCATGCACGAACAAATACATTAAGCTATTTTGTAATAAATGGTATTTATGAAGAAGGGTGTTTTTCCAGTTCATGAAAATATCATTTAAAAAGCACCAGGATGTTTTAAATTGAACCCCATGCAAGTTTTTCTTTATAAAAGCAATAAATTGCACCTTGAGAACCAACAATACATCGACAAGGAGTGCTAATTCTTCCACTACGATATAGACTCGTGTTCAGAGCTGTGAGAGTCGATGTGTCAAAGGAGCAACGAGAACTTTTAGAATCCGTCACTGGATCTGTTTCAGTCACTGAGGGAGGGAAGGCCTGGAGCTCTGTGGCTTCCCCAGTTCCCCTTTGTGACTTGGGCACTTGCTTCTTATTGCCTGTTAAAGCGAGTGAATGAAATCTTACCTGTTCACACAAAGTAATAGTGAAATGTATCTAGTGGGAAGTTTTAAAATTTTATCATTTCTTTATTGATCAAGGACATGGAATCTTGTTTCATTACCAAATGTAAAAATGAATAGGCTTAGATATTAATTTCCCATGAGATAAGTTACCCCCCTTTAATGAGGATTATTAGGCTGTTTAAATGTTGTGATTTCATTTGTGAGAAATATCTTTCACTTACAAGCATAAAAATTAAAACTGTTTTGTTGTAGTTGAGACTCTCAAATTTGTACATAAGAACTGGGAAATCCTCATTGTACTCATGCAGGTGCCTTGTGTCCCTTAAATCCTCCGTATTTTTGTGGTGAAGTAATCGCCTTTCTCTCTTAATCCACTGATTCACTTGTGTCTCAAGCTTGTACAAAGACCCAGGCACAGAGGCAGACCTGGATCAGCCTCCTCATTAGTATCTGTTATAATAAAATTTAGTCTTTTCATCTCACAAAGGTTAATCTCATTCCTCCGTTTAAAAATAACTACTGTATGCTGTAATACCTGATCTGCAGGAGGAGTATTCTTATACTCAGGCCTTCTTGTATTCGGGCATGAAAATCTGTTTGTGTTAGCTTTGGATGAATTGTTGGCACAAGCCCTTTTGACCAATTTTTCATATACGGTATTTCGATGAAAGCAACCCATTTTCATTTTCAACAGGGTACCTCTTAGGAGGTACATATTAAGAGCACAGGAAAGTTTACAAAACAGAGCAACATTAGGTTGCTCAAACTAATTCCAAGGGTTTCATACATCCATTTGTGGAAGGAAGTCTGGGTACTAGTTTCAAAAACATAGCTTCTCCTGCATTCTTCCACAGCCCTTTGTGTGGAAATACTATACCTCCTGTTGTCATTCTTAAATGGACAAGTAACAGGTTTATTCCATGCTGAAAAGAGAAGAAAGAAAACACAACACGTTGTTTCCTTTCTTCTCTTTTCAGCATGGCATAAACGTATTACTTGTTCCTTTGCAGCCTACGCATGCTGACACAGCTACCCACCTGAACTACTACATTCTTAAATGTGGTTTTCTTTCATGTCCTCTGGTTTGTATTTCACTGTCGAGTCTGAAGACCTCTGTTGGGTTGAACTTGTCATTGTATTTGAAGTTTTTGAATATTTTATTCCCCTCATAGCCTTCCTACTCTTCAGGTAGAGAGATTCAGCTCCTCCAGTCAGTCAGTGGGTGATATTTCCTTAAATTTAAAAATGAATCTGGTTTCTCTCCTCCTTCTCTAGACTTATTTCACAGCAGAAATATATATTTTTTGTAACATGGTGAGCAAAGTTGTACATAATATTTCTAAATGAGGTGTCACTAGTACACTGTACAGTTTTGTACAAGTATGTTGATTTAAATTCTGTACTTTTGACTTTTCTAACATTTGCTTTTATAAGAACATTTAAAGAGACATAAAGCTATCTATTGAAGAATTATCATAAATGGAATAAATCCTTTCTCCTAACAGTGTGCAGATGCATCTAAGTGCTTTGAGATTACTTGCAAGAATACTTTCTAATTAGTTGATTTGTCTAATTTAATAATAAATTGGGAAAGAGAAAGCCATTCCCATCCCACATGAAAGGGTCAGTTAATAATTGTGAGCAAGAAAGAGGTGTTCTTGACATGTTGTCACTGAAGTATAACGTGGCAATATTCACTATTAACAAGCAGATCTGATTTGTCCAGAAGTAGTGACTTTAGGAGCTTTAGATGAAGTTTTAGAGGAGGCCATGTAGAGCCCCAATGCAGCAAGCTTCAGAGATCATCATTAAGTGATCTAAAGATTAGGAGCAATTTGTGTGTGACCTGTAAAGCAGGTGATTTGGTACCTTAATTGAGATATCATTTTGGATCAAAACCGTAAGTATCCTGCAGCCTTCAAGCGTACTCTTAATTGAACAGATTACTGGTTGAATTTGTCAGTAGCTACCAGGATACACGTCTCCAGAAATACTAAGTGACTGGGGCTCTCCAGGACCAGATGAGGAGCACTCTTTTTCCCTTGTGCATGCTGGTGTTGATGGTACATTAGAGCAGTTTAGCGACAGGGTGAGCTTCATTATGGAGTCAGACTTTACATTTCCATGCACAGAAATAGTTTTTTCTTCAGGTGCATTAAGATGATAGAAAATATAATTTAGGGTCCTGATCTTATTTTCTCTCTTAAGCTACTGTGTTGTGCTGAGTGGCCTCTTATCATATGTAACCCTGGTTATACTTTTATTTATAGGTGCAGAAAGATATCGTAGATATGAAACTCATTACCTGCTATGGTGTATATTGGATTTTACCTAAATAAGTTGAGCTTAAATCGGTTTTAGAACAGTTCTCCAAGCTCACAACCAGGTGCATGAAAAGACATGGCACAGGGATTCATCAAGTCTTCTGATGAAAGTCATTTCTTCCTGCAGCTCCTGGACTCTCTTTAAGGCCCATTTACTATGAATCCATCAATTAACACAAACAAAGCAGGACACAGCACACTGACTAGTAAACGCAGAGTTGCTTTTAGAGCATGAAGTAAACTGCTGAGAATCTCATAGCTCAATGAAACGTCAGCTGTACCATGGGTGGGATTAAATAGTATACACAATAGTTAGATTAGTTAAATAGTATATAATTAGTAATAGAAATAGTATGTACCATTAATTGGACCGGTACTAATTAATGTGCCATTGTAGTAGTGACACCTCTGCTCCGCTATCTTTGTGGTTGTTTCTCCTTCCCTAGAAACCACTCAGGGCAGACCTTAGCCCATGTAATGTCAGCATGCTCATCATGTGAATGTACTCGAGTAAGAGAGACCAGATGATGATCGTTCCCTTTTAAGATCACAAAAGCTGTTAAGCTGATTTGTACAAACTGACATTATGAAATAATTCTTCCCAGGCTATAGGTTGCTGAGACATTTCTTTATCCTTGTTAAACTAAGAGATTGGAAATACTGAGAATCAAGACTTGACTCCTTTAGCTCTGTTCTATTTTCTTACTGTGAGAAATGCAAAACAAAGTATATTGCATTAACAGCAGCTTTTCTTTTGTCTGACAGCAGATGTGTAGTTCTTTGGTGTATACTTGTTTGAGAATATTGAAGGTAAAAACGCAAGAGCATGGAGTTGTATTGGTGGAGCTGCACCCACTGCATCTGCATTGTTTTGTATAAGTTGCCATGGAGAGAGCATTCCTGTAATGTCACTGCTTGGGTTTGCATGTCGGTGTTTCTTTTTTTGATAAAGGGGAGGTAGTGACTCCAGCACTGATTGATCACATGTGATAGTGCACTGTATTTGAGAGCATCAAGTCACGCTGCTGTGCTGATAATGCCAGTCTTGCTTAATGAAGGCAATGTTAAGCAAACACTGTAACCATGGACAAGGCTGCTGCTTAAGATGTGTATTTTGATGGGTTTCCTGCTTCTTGCTTGCATGTTGGTTGCCCAGCTAAGCACTTCTCTCAGTGCTTGACTTATTTATTGTATAGGTCTGAGGGTCACCTAAAAGCAGTTAATAATAGTAAAAGTAATTAGTAGTGTGTTCAGCCATATCATAAGATCTGTGTTGTTTTGAAAATGCAGCAGTGTGAAAAATATTTTTTGATTTTTTTTTTTTAGAAAAAGGGAGTTTGAGTCATCTATGTGGATAATATCTGCTATATTGTTTCCCATTTTATTTTTTTTCTTTGTGTGCTCCTGAAGAGGAGTTAGACCTAAAGCGAGGACAGAGGGAAATGTGGTTCATTACTTTTTCATCCATTTAAAAAATAATGGGCTGGTAATTCTGATTTACTGACCAGTTTTACAACTAAAGATATGCCAGAAAAGCCCATTTGTACACCTCTTGTATTTCCATTTCCTTTTTTCTCTAAGACTGCAGAGGCCACTGTAATTCTGCAACTACTGAGAGTGTTTTTCTCTCTTTGCACTGGAGGGAAGTGTTTCAGAGATATAATTTCTTAAATAGTTTGTGCCATTAATTGTACCAGTACCAATTAATGTGGTTACTAGTTTGGTAACTCACTGGTGAGAAAGGCTACAAGTGAGAGAAGTCCATTCTGGTGATGATGATGTCCGTCTGGTGACGGAGAAGAATGCAAAGTTTTCTGCTTCAAAGAATTAAAATGTCCCCTTATGAACCCATACATTATATTTAAAAGATGGAACAGTGCTTTGCGGTACTGTTGAAATCTCTTGCTGTAGAATTAATATTTTTCTGTTGTGCTGTTTTTGGCTTTAGCAATTATTGTTATTTTCTCAAGTTCAATTTATCATGTTTAGAGATCCCTGCCCATGTCTTTGTCAATCTTGCCAAGTTTTAGTGGTCTGAGGACTTAACGCTGTCCATAACACTCATGACCTTCGCAAAATAGCACCACCAGCATTGAAATTTACAAGACAATGGATGAAGACACATTTATTTTCCCTATGTATGTTTCAGAAAAACCAAGAATTCCTGAAAAATAATGCAGGGTAATGAAATCCTGGAACTGTAAGATGACCTCCAAACAGTGCTGCAGTCACTGCTCCCAATACAGCACAATGAATGAACCTCAACTGTTTATCTATAAAATACTCACTGCTTCAGTCTGGATCAAGGCAAGCTGAATATGTCAAGAAAGCATGTGTCTAGATACTAATGCAGTGTTAATAAACATAAACTGAAAACCGAAGTATTTCATTTCAGAATATCACAATGAGGGGACTTCACTGCTACTGAAACCTGAGGGAGACTTACTGTAGGGTCAGGGAAGAGCCAGGCACAGGTTCGGCACAGCACAGGAGTGCTGCTTTCTCCATCTTTGCAAATGCAACTCTGTGTCCAGTTCTTCAGCTCTGGACTGCTGCCAGGAGAAGTGAAGAACATTGGGTCTGTGCACAGCGCTGGCTGGACTCTGAAGGGCTTGAGTTGAAACTGCCCATGCTGGTAGAGCTTGTTCTGCTGTTTCTTTCACTAAAGGCGAGGTTTTACTGGCTGCTGTCACACTCTTATAAAATGAACAATATGAACTTTCAGCTTACTTTAATTTCCTTTGTTTGGGGAATTTTTTACAAATATTCAAATGAGCCTCCCAGTGACAAAGAGAAGGCTGAAATTGTAACTCTTTGCCCTTTGACGGTGGTGGTTTGTCCAGATGCAGAGTTTGGTGTGTAGCAGCTGCACTTCTCTGCTTCACAAAGCATGTTCCAAGGGGGTGTTTGGAGGGAATTTCTTATGTATTATCTCCAAATCGTGCTTCAAAATGCAGCCACTGCAAAAATGAACAAAAGGTTTTTTCCCCCGTGTTTTGCATGTCTTTAATACTTTTAAATGGGTAGCAAAATACCTTTGATTTGCTGATGTCAGAATGCACGATGCCATGTTGTTTTTGCTGTTCGAATACCTTTAGTGAAAAACAGTTTCTGAAAGTCTGGTTACTGGGAATTGGACTGAGGAAAGGACTTGAGTGTTGTAGACAGACAGTGGGTAAACTTAGTCCTCTCACTGGCACTTCTCATTAAACACTGAGAACAGGTATTCAGAAATTGCCTTTTCCCTGGAAAACGTCATTTGCATTGTAGTTAAAAGAAGCAAGAAAGAGGTGTTCTTGACATGTTGTTACTGAAGTATAATATGGCAATACTCACTATTAACAAGCAGATCTAATTTGTCCACAAGAAATGTGCAAAACCAGCACTAAATCAACTGTGATCGTGGCATTATGCAGTAATAATTCCTTACACTTTTCTGACCCTCCACTCACAGCACTTTACAATTAATTTGGAGTTCCCTCCACCACAACCAATGTCTTGCACCCACCTGGATGATGCAACGGCAGCCAAAGTGCACTAGTACACTCACAACACATCAGCATCACATGAGGCGAGGGCTGGATATACATAAGCAGATATACTGTGAGCTGCTGAGTTGAAAGGACTAACTGGAAGGTGGAATCTGCAATCTGGCAAATAGTAGAGCTTTACTAAGAGGTGACCCTAATTCTGTCTGATAGAGTGTCTGTCCGTCCAATCCCTGTTCAGTTCCCTACTGGGAATGGACAAGGTTTACAGTGCATGTGCACGGAGCGCTGTGTGTTATAAAGTTGTTCACATCTGCTGGGTTTCAATTAAACCCAGACTATCAAACTAAGAAGTGTGATGCCCTATATGGGCTGATCCCTGCATTGCATTGTCCTGTGACATACTTGTCTGGTAGAGTTTGATCAAGCCCATAAATCTTTTGCTCATTATGCAGTGTCAGACCTGCTCTGTTACCACTTGCCTTCTCCACGTGGTAACTCTCCTCGTAGCAAAGGTGTGTTAACGTTGCTTCATAGCTGTCAGATTCCCCTCTCAGATCTTTCTAGTCAAGCTTCAGACCACTGGCCTCCCAGCCATTTAACAGACTGCATCAGGGCCAACAGAAGGTCTGGGATAAAGTCAGCTACATGCAAAGACAAACCTGGTTGCAAACAGAGTAGCAGCTGCTTTCTTCAGATGTTTTGATGATCCTTCTGTTTGCCAGGTACACTTTTACAAAGCCTTCATGCATATATTTATGGATTCATACCAATTAATTAACAGAGTGTTTTTATTAGGCACTACCAAAGGCTGCAAAAGTTTTACTAAAATAAAGGTACAGAAATACCTGGGTGGACAGGAATGACAGCTGGCTTCCTGCTATGTCATGCATGGATAAAGGAAATAACTTAGAATTTTTTCAAGCTGCTACCTGTAGACTTGCACCTGTTCACCCCTTCTTTTAAAGCTGGAATTTAACTTAAATCGTTTTTATTGAAGCTCAGATATCCTGACAACATTCTCCTTTTGGTTGTAACCTATTCAGAGGCTGTGGCTGTTTTGCACTGGTGCCATCAACTTCATGAAGGCAAAGACATTGTGTTTAAAGACATTTGCCAAATACTAATCATGTACAGCAGCCATATCACCCTGCAGCTCCCAACTGGCAACCCACTGGAGCTAAGCAGATGTGAGCCTGGTCAGTACTTGAATGGGAGACCTCCTGGAAAAAACTAAAGTTGCTGCTGAAAGAGGTATTAGAGGGGCCAGCAGGGGGCGCTCACCCTTCAGTCTGTGTGGGTCTTAATGCCCCAGTATAGTAATGGGGACACTGTACTGACTCGTGGTCGTTAAAAATCCCAGGATGTTTCTCGAAAAGAGTAGGAGTGTTACCCCAGCATCCCGGCCAAATTTCCCATTGGCCCTTACCAATCATGGCCTCCTAATAATCCCCATCTATGAATTGGCTTCATCACTCTGCTCTCCTCCCCACTAATAGCTGATGTGTGGTGAGCGTACTGGCACACTAAGGCTGCCCTCGCATCATCCAGGTGGCGGCTGCACATTGGTGGTGGTGGAGGGGAGTCCCCATTACCTGTAAAGCTCTTTGAATGGAGTTTACAGTAAAGTGCTGTATAAGTGTAAGGAAATATTATGAATGAATCATGTTTATAAAGAATGTACTGGAAGGCTTCATTCAAGAATTGCTTATAAGGGTAGAATGCATTCAATAACTTGAATAACATGAGAGCAATCCGTTTGGCTTATTTAACCCATTTGGTAGTAGTTAATTGATCCAAGGCTTTTATCCAGCTGTTTCTTGAAAGAAACCAGGATATGTGTTTCAACAACATAGCTGGGTAGCTTGTTCCATACTCCCACACCCCTTTGTGTGAATTATAAATAATACAGGGATACAGAGCAACCAATCTGAATGAAGCCTTTTTCAAGTCAGTGAGTAAGACCATCTGTACATCCATCAGCTGAGTGTGGTGCGGCCCGATTGAAGATCAGCATCTCCAAATCTGAGGTCTTGGAATCCTCTCCATGTGAGGGGGGAATAGCTGCTCCAGATGGAGGAGTTTAAGTACACCAGCGTCTTATTCATGAGTGAAGAAGTGAGGGATCATGAGATTGACCAGCACATTACCATGGTGGAGAAGTGGGAGCTGAGTTTGCAATCGCATTTTTCTAGTAGATTTATGTCCTTACCCTCACCTATGGTCATGGGTTTTGGGTAGTCACCTAAAGGAATGAGATTGCGGGTACAAGCAGAAGAAATGAGGTAGGGGTGTTGGGCTTACTCTCCGTGACCAGGTGAGGAGCTCGGCAATCTGGGAGGACCTTGGCATAGAGAAACTGCTCTTTTGGATCAAAAGGAGCCAGGTGAGGTGGTTTGGGTATCTGATAAGGATGTCCCCAGGTGCCTCCTACTGGCGGTGCACCAGACACGACCCACAGGGAAGAGACCCCTGGGCTGACCCAGGCTTGGGAGCGCTTGGGAATCCCCCAGGAGACTGTTGTTGGGCAAAGCGAAGTCTGGTCTCATCTGCTCAGCCTGTTACCACCATGATCCTCGACAAAATTCAGCTTTTCTTTCCTCCTCTTTTTATTCATATTCCAGTACTACTAGATATAATAGAGAATAGTATAATATATTATAATATAAAAGAGAAATAATGCCTTTAAAAATTGGACCACATCTAATCCTAATCAGGATTCTTTTATCATTTTCTTGGTGCTCATTGAACTACTGACTCCTGTCTTTACAAGAGGGTGGCATTTATGCTGGGACACTGTAATGCTGAAATATACACTGGCATAGGTGTTGTCAGACTTCCTTCTGGATTTTAAGGGTGACTAAATGACTATCTGAAGCTGAGGCATCACAGGTACAGGATGAAAATGAGCTGCAGTCATTCTTGGAGCTAGATATGTTGATATACTGGATCTAGTATATACTTGTATATACTAGATATGTTGATATACTTGTATAAAATATACATATAAGGGTTTTTGAAAAGCTTGAAACTAAATGTTGACACTTCTTGAAATCATGTTAAGTTCCAGCATAAACACCATATATAAGACATGTATTAAAATAACCAGTAAATATGTCTATATCGGACTTCCTTAATGTTGAAATTCAGATGCATTTTTTATATAAGGATATGTATAAAATATGTCTGTATTTTAACTAGTGTGTTTTAAAACATGAAAAGAATGTTCCTGTTTATCATAAAAAGAAAACGATCATCATATTGCTTTTCAGGGCACGGTGACTTCATTCTCTGTTTTTAAACGTCCAATGCTGCAGGATTTTTGCAATTAAAGGGCTTCACGTTTCATTATTGGGGTAATACAGCCACAGGTCATTCCTGCTGCATGATGGGAGGTTGACAGATGGGGAATAGTTATATTTGAACTGCAATGCACATCCAAACTTCTAACTTTGTTTTTCTTTAAGTCTTTCACACTGTCAAGGAAAAGGATTGTCCATTATACCAGCTTCGACCAACGGAAAAGGGCAGATGCAGCTGTTTTAATCGGTGCCTACGCGGTGAGTATATCTCTTGTTCCTCCCCTTTCATCTGTGTTGTGCAGTGCTTGTGGTGTTGTGTAATCCTTCTAGGTTACAATGAGGAACAGCTGAATATGCTTGTACTATCATTTTAGGAAGAGTGATAAAGATCTTTACTCTGGTTCTTCTATAATACGCAGTCTAAACAGCTGAGCTGATCCTGTGAAATGGCTCTACTGTAATCAAGTTCTCCCTCCACAAAGGAATGGGGAGTGAACATGTCTCTTTGTGTCCTCTGTTCTTTTAAATGGCCTGCCTTCATTAAAAGTTAAATATCACCATACTCATTGTTAGAGAGGTTCCTTTCAGCATTCTTCTGATTTCATGATGAGGGTCTATCGCTGAGTATAAATTTACATTTAATTATTTGCTGTATCTATTCCTTCCCTGTGGCTCTAGCACAGTGGCGTGATGTCCGTAGGAAAAAAATGTTCTTGTTAGAGCTGTGTTTGGTATGCATGACAAATCCAGTTTAACTTGAAAAATAGAGGGTTTAGAGGAACAGTTGAAATGTTGTATCTTCCTGTTGCAGCAGGAAAACACTTTAAGGTTGTCACAACATGGAACCATAATATCTCATTATAGGTGGCTTCTTGTCAGAGGTGATGTATGGAACTGGAGGATTGTAAAACTGCCCTTGAGTTTCTCCTGAGGTGTCTGTGGGTAGCAATTCTCAAAAGGATCTTTTTACAAGATATGACTCTCATTTCCCATGCATTCCATTCCCCCCTTTCATTCCTCATGGCTCCCTGGTGGAACATTGCCACTGAGTGTTTACTTTTTACTGTGGTTGCTATACTGTATGTGACTGTGTTCTTTGAAGTGACAGTGTGCACCAGAAGCCTATACAATATGAGACACCATTAGGTGCAGAGAGAGAGAGGGCACTTTTAAAATTATTCTGTAGGATGGTTCCTGTTTCTTCCAGCGGGGTGTTTGAATGGCCTGACTCCCTGTAATGCTGTGAAAACACTCATATTAACATCTGTTCCCAGTCTGCGGTAGACTACAGCCCAGGAGTGCTTGGTCTTTTTGCTTCTTCCGTTGTTTTTGGTATACAGTAGTGACCTCCTTTGTAGTGGAGCAGAATCGATTTCAGAATAAATCAAACCGCTGAAGAGACTGTTGAAAGGGAGTACAATGAATTGCAAGTGCAGGTAAAAAAAGGATGAGGCCAAGAGAGATGAAGTTAATTATACAGTCAAATGTGTCCATAACAATAATGGCAAAGTTCTTGGCAATTCAAGGAAAATAGCTCTAACTGATCTGATGTAATCAGTGGAGCACCACAGCAATCTGTACTAGGGACAATGTTCACCATTTAGAACACTGCTCTAGATGCTGGTATAGTTAATAACTTACACATGTTTGCAGATCATACCAAAACAGCAGGATCCACACATGTGAATGTAATTGTAATGCATTAGTAAGGCATACTTTAGAATAGTCTATACAGTTTGGTCACCATGTAGCAGAAGAGATTTTTCTACACTTGAATCAATCCATACAAGAGCAACCATATAAATTATGGAGTTTAAAGGAATGCACTACACTGACAGACTGAAGGAACTGCACCTTTTTAGTTTTGAACAGTTAAGATTACAAGGCGGCAAGCATTTGATATCTTTAAAGACAGCGAATTTCTTCAGAAGGGTCAGTGAAATATGAACCAGGCAGTGAATTTGGAAACTACATGAAAGTACATTTAAAACTGAGAACAGGAGGCACTTATTTACCTAAAGGGTTGTGGGAGTATGGAACAAACTGCTCAGCTGATACCCTGCCTTAGGGCTTTTCCCAGAAAGAATGCCCAGCTAGAAACAACTGTGAGTGCCTGTACAGTGGAGGAATTGCCTTAAATGACCTTATTTAACCAATAGAAAAAGTTAAGCATCTAGTTCTCATGCATATGCTAGTTTAATTCTAGGGTCAGCTATTTCAGACTGGTTCAGTGAGGAAGTCGTTGGAGATTACAGAAATAAATTAGGTGCAGAAATTAATTCTAGTAGTTGCTGTGTCACTGAAAATGACTCTTCACGTCCAGTAGTAGCCTGTGCAAACTAGACAGCCTTTGTTAGTTAGGCTGCTTCTTACTTGTACAATAAACCTATGATGTTCCATGTATAGAATACCAGTAAGAAACTGTGCCCTCCAGTATTTACATTACAGAGGATTTAATGGTCACTGGGGAATGGTTTAATCTGAGTTGGGGAAGCTGGTAAAATTAATCTCTGAGGTATTATCTTCTACTGAAGGGAGGAGGGCTATCTGAGAGATCAGCATTCATATCAGAGTGCAGGAATAAATCTTTTTCTCTGAAAGAGGAAGAAGTCCATAATTAAAACTTAATATGTACTGTAATACATAAACAAGCCCTAATCCTTCATCAAAAACTGGCTTTGACCTAGAAAAGTCATTTGGTCTTTGTTACTGCATAGTCTCTCTGTTGGCTGTAAGGCTGGTAGGCTCTAACCTGCAAACTAAAAGACCCTCCTGTGACTGAGATTCACAACTGTGTCTCGTACGTCCCACGCTGCTGAAGTGATTTGCTGTGCTGTTTGTGCATTTGAACTTATAAGAGGAAGGCTCGGTCTCTTTTCTCTTTCCCCGATCAGGAATGACTTGAAGAGCGCAGTGATTGTTCACCACTTCCCTTATTATTTTATGGATGTTGGCTACTTAATAGAGAGTGATCCATTAAGCAGAGTGGTGCCTTTTGGCTTTCTATGAATCCTGTGGCTGTGTAAAAAAACTTTAAGAAGCTGGACCTTGTGGAGGTATAGGTATGGTACTTTGCTTATGCAAATGTGGAAGTGACTTGTGAAGCAATCACTCTCCCACTGTCCATTTAGAGGGCTTTGGTGTTACGTCCAGATGGACATCAGGCTGTGCTGAGGTTTATTAAAGATTGATACCTCCATGCGTATTTGTTTTTAGTTTTGTTTTTTACCACTGCCCTGGTTTAGAAAGGGGATTATTCAACTTTTATTGAGCATCTGGCACTGGAATCCCACATTTCCTCTGGGTCACGTGCAGTCCAGACAATCTGAATAGCTCCCCTGCATTCCAGGCACAGCGTTTTAATACAGTCCTATTCAGCAGGATCTGATATTGCAATGGTAAATATTTTATGAGCAAGACAGAAATAACAAAGCTCTCCTCTTTCCATGACAGAACATTCTTCATGCACTGTTTCACGTATTCTGCTCTGCTCTCAAGGCAAACTTTTACAAGATGCATGGAAAAAGAAATGATGATCATAGAGCTTTTTCTCTGTTGTTAGCTTAAGTTGTTTACAAGGGGGTCAAATGATATGGGCTGTGGCTTGCAAAACATATGAGTCACTGAGCCCCGTTGAAAATAATATCTGATATTGGGCCACAGGTGTTTTGGGTAAATACAAACAATTTGTTTTTGGTTCTGGTAGGTTTATTTCCACTTAATTTAAGGTCTAAAGTTCAGCTGTGCTTTAGATCATGGAAAGACATTGGAATTCAGTGAGCCCATAGTAATGAAGTTTGAAGTTATTGTGTCTGTAGGTTTAAAAATGAACAAGTGTTCAAATTCTGTGATTAAACAAATGAACATAGATGTGGGATAAATAGTGGAACTGCAGTCTGTCTCATTGCTTTAACTCAAAGAAAACAGGAATGTGAAAATGATTTGAAATGATAATGATGGGTTCAGACTGTTTTCCACTGCTCATTTTCAAGCGCTAGTGGTTTTAGATTTTAAAATGTAGTACTAGGAACACTTTGTGATTGATCTAGGTCTTTCTCAGTGCATTTATGTTAGTCTTTGGCGAAATATGCCACCTGAATATCCTTTACCTCCTGGGAAAAACTAAGGTTGCTGCTGAAAGAGGTGTTAGTGGGGCCAGCAGGGGGCGCTCACCCTGCGGTCTGTACGGGTCCTAATGCCCCAGTATAGTGACAGGGACACTATACTGTAAACAGGTGCCGTCCTTCGGATGAGACATAAAACCAAGGTCCTGACTCTCTGTGGTCATTAAAAATCCCAGGGCGTTTCTCGAAAAGAGTAGGGGTGTAACCCCGGCGTCCTGGCAAAATTTCCCATTGGCCCTTACCAATCATGGCCTCCTAATAATCCCCATCTATGAATTGGCTTCATTACTCTGCTCTCCTCCCCACTGATAGCTGATGTGTGGTAAGCGTTCTGGCGCACTATGGCATCATCCAGGTAGATGCTGCATGTTGGTGGTGGCGGAGGGGAGTCCCCATTACCTGTAAAGTGCTTTGAGTGGAGTGTCCAGAAAAGCGCTATATATGTGTAAGCAATTATTATTATTATTATTATTATTATTATTATTATTATTATTATTTTTATTTATTTACATTGATGAGTGTGCTCACATATGGGTTTCATTTCTGAGAATGGGTGTTTGTTGTTGACTCTGACCAGAAATGGTGCGCTGTGTAAAAAGCCTCATGATTGTGTGTGGAATGGATTCCAGTGTTCTGCCGTGTGTTGAAGATGCAGGGTTTTTATAGTTTGTCAGTCCTAAGTAGTATGGATGTGGTACAGATCTGATCTCGCCTATGTAGGAGAAGTTTGCTAGGGCTGCTGCTTCTTCAGGGTTGTCTCAGAAATTCATTTTTTACTTAGTAATTATTTTTTGTGCTGTAGTCTTTCAGGCTTCCCACAAACCTTACTTTTGAGCTTTTATTGTCATGGGTCATCACTATCTCCCAACCCAACTGGTGGAATTTGGTTAACCAGAAAACACTGACCTGCTTCTTAACAGCTGTCACCCACTGCAGTGATCTTTCACAACTCGGATCACATTCTGCAGTGTGTCTTGTAGTGTTATATTTAAAACAATTCTGACACCAGTGTACCATGTCCTTTTGAAATAAAATCTCAATTTTAGGAGAAGACATTACATTTGATAGGTAAATTAAAGTAACATTTTCTACCACTGTTTAAAATCAGTCAACTGCAGTTACATCAGTTCTGCATCATTAATTATGTCTTCTTGTCTGCAGAATCCTTCAGTGTGCAGTGTGTTCCCAACTATGCTGTATCATTACTGTGGGTTCTCTTGGATCAGTGGACTGTGAGAAGTATGCTAATGCTTGTTGTTCATTCTTGTTGGTTTTAGGTTATCTACCTAAAGAAAACTCCAGAAGAGGCATACAGAGCCCTTGTCTCTGGGTCCAATCCATCATACCTACCATTTAGGTAAGAATCTGAAGGCTTTTTGCTTTGTAATAAGATAAGATCACTTTATTGCCTGTATACAGTTTCTTGTATAAGGAATTTCTTTTCGCATACCCCAACTTGCTCTCCATGAGACACACAGACAGGAAGAGAAGCTTGGGGTCAGAGCACAGGATCAGCCATTTATATGGCGCCCCTGGAACAGATGGGGTTAAGGGCCTTGCTCAGGGGCCAAACAGAGTAGGATTCCTCTGCCGGCCACAGGATACGAACCGGCAACCTTCCAGCCACAGGTGCAGATCCTTAGCCACTGAGCCACCGTACCACAATACTATTAAATCCTGAAACTTCTGGCTGTGAAAAATGTGAAGGCAGCCTAAAAGGAATATGCAAGGTTCTGTCAGGAACAGGTACGGTGGGAGATGCAGTCCTCTTCACTTTATTATTGTGCGGATTGGACTTATGATGAGATTCACTAGGAGAGGAAAAAGAGTCCCGTAAATCTGTTTTACTGCTGTGTGTTCAGCTGGTCTGTAATGTCATTTTAACTAGCTAGAGTCCTCTGGTATACAATTGCATGTTCAAATCTCAGCTCACAAATTGGAAAGACACCCAGCAAGAATGAGAATGTATAGGTAGACTCCTCTGACCACTTTCAAGCTGCTCAGCTAAGTGCTAAGTGCTATTGCCCATTATGGTCAGCTGGAGACATGTTTGAGAGTCGAACCTACACTTGGGCAAGCTCGTTCCCTGGTTGAACCGCTCTGAAGCTCTGACCCAGGAAGGATTACAAGGTTGCACCCTAAACAGTTTATTGTTGGATACAACTTTGATATATTGGAAAAAAAATGGAAATACAAGACTGGTGGGACAATGCAACTCTCAGCTTATGCAAAATATGCCACGCTTTCTGCCCAGGTCTACACACCAGTCCCAAGTCCCTCATCCCTGGCCTTGAAGGCTGCAAACCTGCTATTGAACCTCTATAGGTCTGTGGCTCCTCGGCCAGACAATGCTAGCAGGTAACAGGTCATACAAGATCGGAGCCAGATACAACTTTATATCTGATCTTGCTTTTGGGATAATTGATCTCGTAGTTCATAACCAATATCTGCTCTTGATTAAACTCGCAGCTTCACTGTACATTTGAGTTTGATTTTTTTCTTATCATCCAAGAAGGCATTGTTAAAGTGGTTGACCTATGCTCCTCATGGGGAAAAAAGGTAATGGAAAATGTTATTTTAAATTACAACATTATAACCATAACAAACATGTATCCCGCCTAGCCTGAGTGTGAGAACCAAGGTGATTTTCAAAGGTTTTTGCTTTTGAGCAAAATTTGAATTTTATTTTCTGAAATTAACCGTTAATGCTCGAAGGTACAAAGAACAAATGTAACATCAGCCGATACAGATTATTATATTATTAAATCAGATTAAATGAAATGTCATTTTTGGCAGATAAATCATTTGAATGTTGTTTAGGGATAGAAAAACTGGAGCAAATGTCTTTGAAGTGGAGCAAAACTGAAAATGTGAAAAAAGCCACTGTGCCAAAGAGATGCAGTGTTAACAATCCCAGATGATCATTCTCCTTTCTGTGTTGCTGGGTGAAGTGTTTGGAGATGGCAGACTGTGTGTGTGTTTGGTAGGCCATCGCAGAGCCTACTTCCTGGGATCTGAGCCTTCTGTGAAGGTAAAGTCTACAGCTGCATAGCCTGGTCCCTGATTGACCAGGTGCTTGTTAATGTCACTTGCTCTACGAACAACATGATTTACCTGTCAGCTTTCCCCCTTGACCACTGGGATCTGTTTGTTGGAGTTTAAAACGAGCAGGCTGTATTCTCAGGGGTGCTGAATGTCACAGTCTCACTCCTCTTATCCTTGTGACATTCACATAATCCGTCTTTCTGGACTGAAATAAAATACCTGTCCTGCTGTGATTCATTCACTTTAATGGGATTGAGCTGTGTTTGTATGCACACTCACTTGGTTGGAGATGTAATTGTGATTAGCATTATACTTCACTTACAGACATACATTTAAAAGGTTTGTAGATGTGCTCTCTCTAGTTTAGAATATAGATGGTGAATGGGATAGAGCTATAATTTCTTTCCTAGAGCTGTGGATTGTTGTATGATAAAGCAACTTTCTTAGCCACACAGTCTTGTGAGTACACATTAATTCTGCTCCTTGGGGATCTTTCCATTGCAAATGTACTATCAAGTGAGGTACAGTTTCATTCTCAAATATCAAAGTGGAAAGAAACCTCCTGCATTTTACCTGGCTTTTTTAGCCTATTTTGGGTCCAGTTCTGCTTGAAATGATACCAGTCCCTTTCAGAAGGGCTCATTTCAGAGGGATATTAATGCTGCCATTAAAGCCTTATTTAAAAAAGACAAAGATCCCACGCTTTGTTATTTCTCTATCTCTGTGATTTTCCCCTGACCTCAAACTATTTGCTAAGGTGCTCGTAAAGGACCTGTTGTTTGTGATACTGTCCACTGGCACCTTCACCTTATACACACATCTTCTCACTGCCACTCTGCATTGTCTTGCACTGCCAAGGCTTTTAACTGAGTTCCTGTTTAGATCACATGGGATTGGGTTCAGATTTCTTCAGTACAGTTCAAATTTTACATGCCCCAACAGTCATGGTGTTAAACTGCATGTGCTATTCACAGTTCGCTGTTGCCAGGGGCACTTTTTGGGGGTGCCGACATTCCCATCTGCTTTGTGCCCTGTGTTGGGAACTGACTGAAGTTGTCCAATCTACTGTTTCTATTCCTGTTACTGTCCACATACATGGTCAGCATTGCTTCAGTCTATAGGGATGATACTTTGTTATACAGTATATAGAGTATTCCCTCTACCTGCCTCATCTGCTAGATGTTTTTGATTATCATGGTGCTCATGGTGCAATCTGATGAGCTAGGCTAACATCTGAGATAGTGGTATTGAGATGTACACACAGTTCGCCATCACAGGAAACAACAATTTCGTTTCACAAGTGGTCTTGGACAAGGTCATGTCTCCATAATAAAATGTGTTTTCTTGCTTTATTTCTTTTTACATCTATGATTCCCTTTTCTCCCTCTTTAGAATTATTGACCTTGTTTACAGAATCAAATTTCTAAATTTATAGAGAAAAGAATGTGACCTCATATTAAATTCCCCAATATGCAGAAAGAAATCTGAAGGGGGCTTAGCTCTATCACATTTTATTTTGACTCCTTCATTTTGCAAACAAAAATGCTGTATCTTAGTTTCCACTTGAAGAAAGTCCATTTTGACCACATAGATGTCAAGATTTAATGTAAACTTGTATCACTTTTAGACACTGTAGATTCCATTTTGGACCAATAATCACATACTGTAGTTAAACTTGGGCTTTTAGTGAAACGATTCATGAATTGTAAGAAAGCATAGCATTTGCCCTCTCCTGTGTTCCATCATCATCAACTCTTTGCTGGTAATTCCTGTTTCTCTGTCTCTTCTTGGATGATAAAGCGATTCAATTTCTAGTGGAAATTTTTTATTTTATATCCTTTGCTTATAGCAGGATTTGCAATCTTGATACAAAATTCCTTTCATTTTGAAATGTAAGCCTATATGTCCCCTGAGGGGTGAAGTAAAACTAAAACTTTCTTCACAAAGACTCCTTTAGGTGCTGTGACATGAAGTTTGCCTCCTGTGTGCACTCTGTAGTATACTTTAAGCATGTTCTAAAAGTGGCTGTGTCCAAGAGTGGTTAAGTTTTGGAACATTTTCTCATTCTTTGTCCACTGTTCTACACAAGGGTGTTCCTTGGTCTTGTCTGGTGCTCTTGTTAAATAAGGGCTCCAGACTGAGCCTTGTGTAGCAACAGAAACTGATATAATGTGTTGGTGTGACCCCTGACTTTGAGCTGTCTTGATAGGCTTAGTACAGAGGTGGGACAGGTAGAGGGTGCTACCTGGTCTAAAACACATAATACACATAATATAATTAACAAAATAGTTATGTTAGGGGTCCATTGTTAGGTCATTTGGTGTGGAAGACTACTGATGACCATGGGGCGATGCTTAAAAATTGTTCTGTTCATGAAATAAAGAATAATTTGATTCACAAAAATAAATAAAAAATTACGATGGAATAGTATTTCATAGACTGCATAAATAGGCCTGAAATTCAAAAATGTAAAAGCAATACACTGAAAAGATATTGGAAATGCAAAGAGTTGTTTAGTACAATGTCAGTAAAAGAACAGTTAAAGATCCTTCTGATCCACAGTATATCAGCAAATTAGATTATGATATAGTTAGCAAACTAAGTTTGCAGGTGATACAAGAGGGTATCAGGAAGAGAGAAATATGACAAGGGAATTATACACAGACACATAATCTTGGATTGGGGAGATATTTGGGAAGATTGAAAGTGAAAGTAAAAAAAGTTAAAAGTAAGCCGAGCAGGAAGTAGGAACATTACACTTTTTCCTATGGGGTTGTTTTACTCTGCTTGAAAATGCATGTGAAAAGGATCTGGAACAGAATGCTTGTGTACAGAGCAAAAAGTATAGAGTATAAATCAAGGGGTGTTCGGCTCAAGCTTTATAATACACCAATGAGATCTCATTAAAACTATTGTGTTCAGTGTCAGTCACCATATCACAAGAACTCTATGACTTCAGACGTGTTCCAAAAGCAATCAGAGGGATTACTGATCTCATGGTATTGTTGTATAAATGACACAGTAAGGAGATAAATATCTGTAATGTAAAACAATGAAGATTTAAAGGAGGCTTGATACAAGTTAATAAAACTCTTAAGGGGTAGAGCCTCAACCAAGGAAGCTGTTTTGCACTTAGTAGTAAATCAAGAACAAAGGGTCACTTAAACTAAAAGGTGATTCGTTTAGGGCTGAAAATAGGAAACACTTCTTGCACATAAAGTTTTTTCAACAAGTGGTTAAGGCCCCAATTCTGGGCACTTTAAGAAAAGATTGAACAAAACTTTAGATTAAATCGGGTACTAAAATACCAAATAAGTAAGAAAAATTATGTTCTTTAGATTGGTGCTGAATGTTCTATGTTTATCCAGGTCAAAGTGGCACCAGTATCTCAGGGGGCGAGCAGCTTGTGCACATGGGCATGGTCTCCACGAAGTGGTTTAAGTTGCAGTGTGAGGCATGATGCCCATCATCTGTAGAAAAATTAGCAAATACAGGGCATAAAACCACGGGGTGGGGGTGTGCTGTTGCTGACTGAGGATACAAGCTCCAGTGTAAATCTAATTCCTCCAAATGTGCCTCTGAAGTTGCAAAGGTTCATCAAGCCTTGAACCATTTTTATCTGATCCAACAAGCTACCTTTTTTTTCTTGAGTGTGGGGTTTTTTGGATAATAGAACAGGGTGAACACCTCTGGTGGTTGATCATTTTGGTGTGTGACTTTGCCAGTAATCTTCACCCACACAGGAACTGCAGCTCTTGCTGTGTCATGTTTCTGTGGGCGCACTTCACACCAGATCTGTTTGAGACTGATTTGGGGATTCTAGCCAGCTGCTTCTGTTTTTTTTAAATTAAGTACAGTTGTCCAAAGGAAGGCCAGTGGTTTAATTTCTTTCATTGACTAAAATACATCCTGCACCAGTTTGAATGCAACAAGTACATCAGACAGCAGTACTGTTCCAGAGGTACAGATGTGGAGTAATGTAGAGATGGAGGGGTACTACTGTATATATGTTTAAATATGGCTAAAGCACTAACATTTTGTTAGTAATTTGTGCTTGTGTAGAAAGTGCATGGCAATGACATTTATTACAAATGGGGTATGGTTTATTATAGTTCAAAAGGCAAAAATGCAACTTGGTCACTAAATGAACACTACAAAACGTCTCTTGGATCTCGTGTTCTCATTTGAAAGTGCTGCATGTGCGGAGGGGAAGATGATGATCCCTGAGTAATTTAAGAATTCATGAAGAAACGCAGGGCCAATGGGCAAAGTTTAGCAGGAGAAAACCTGTGCCATGTTGTTTTGATTCTCTATTTTATTCTAACCTTTGCAAAGCGGGTGCAGGGCCAAATTAAAACATGACTTGATATGGTGAGGAAAATCTACAAGTATGGCAACAGTAAGTGCTGACACACACTTTCTGCCTCACCTGGGTGAGCAGCAGGGCATGCTGGGCAGCCAGTCCCATTTCACAGGGTGGCATTTATTGTGCAGGGAAAGCAGCGTCTTCACTCTCTTTTTCCCTGGGTTTTTTCTGCCTTTGTAGTATAGTAATTGTGAATTGATCCCAGATTTCTTGGAAAAACTTTGCACAGAAAAAAATAATTGAATTCTACTGTGCTTTCAAAATTAAAAAATGCTGTTTTGCATATTCAGTACTTTTCACAGCAAAGTCTAGTCATTTACCCCACTTCCACGGCCAATTTTACCACGCTCTTTTAACACGTTGGATTTGCGCTTCTTGTTGCGTAAGCTTGGAAATGTACTAAGGGCTGTGTCAGTGCTTGTGTGGGAGTGAATGACTTTGCTGCTGTGTGGAAAGGCGTTGCTGCTCTAATTGGGTCCTTGAGTCGGTTTCATTAGGCGGCCTTAATCTGAGAAGGGGAGTGCCTCGCTTGATATGATGTGGTACATTCCTCTAGCAGGCACTTGTAATAAATAAATGATATGAACCCTACACTAGCAGAGCTGAATTATTATGGATAAACTATGGTATGATTTATTTATTCTGCCCAAAATAAGCTGCTCTTCGCTTTTACAGTTCCTGAAGAAGGCAGGAAAATGTTCAAAGAACATTCTCTAAATAAATCACTTTCTCTAAATAAATCAGCAGTTGAAATCTGATTTAAAATCTTGCTCGCAGGTTTTTTATTGAATCACTGTGATCTAACAGTAGGTTCCTTTCAATATACCACTAATTGAAACAGGTTATGAAGGTGCATGTCAGTTGTTGTTTGAATGAGAACGATTTTGTTTGGAGGTACTGAGGTCAGTTTCAAGGGGTTGTCTGCATTTTCTGGGGTATAATGGGGCTGGATGGAGCCTTGCACAGAGAAACCGATAACACTTCAATTGATTCTTTCCAGGATTTTTATGTGCTCTTGTCAAATCTGTGCCAATGAAGTGGAAAATTAACTATATTTCATCTCAGTTCTGCTATTTTTTAGGAATTTATTCTGAATGAATACAGTAAGGTAGCAGATTAACATGTCTGACACCTGAAACTGAAATTTCTCAATTGCTCTGCAATAGGAATGTGAGAAGTGGGAATTCTCTGAGGCTGCACACTAGGATCCTGCCTTTGAAATTGTCATCTTGGTTGCAGTCATACTTAATCTCTGAGTACACTGGAATACACCATCACAGGTCACTCAGAGCCCTTCTGTATCTCAGTGGCGAGATGCCACATGTTGATGACAGTATGCTGAGCAGTAGGAGCTCAGGTCTATAAAGGTTATTCTCACAAGCTTCCTCATATTTTAATCCCTCTGTTAAAATACCAGGGATGCTCTCATCATTAAAACTGACCGTATCTCAGTTGTGGGACCATTATTGTTTGCAGAATACAGGATTCGTTCCCATTTATTTCTCCCTGTGCTACATTAGTAGTGCTAAAATAAGCCTTAGTGCTTATATTACCCTCTAATAATTGAAGAGCCATTATAGAGGTAGATGTCCTCTTCTGAAAACATTAGTTGGTGGGTAACTAAGAACAAACATAGAACAAAACTAAAGCAAATACAGATGCACATTCTGAAGGTCTGGGCGATATTTACAGTTTAATGTTTGAATTTAACAATTTTGAATTTGTAAACTTTACAGATTAGAGCTAAGCATATTCACATACCCAGTTCTCGGCATGACCACATTAAACAATGGTCTAGAAATCCTGAATCGCAGAGGGAAGTTATATATATATAAAGTAAATCAAGGTGGAAGCAGGCAAGGAGCTTCAAATTTGGACAACAAGTTCAAACCTATAGCTTCAGTCAGAAAGATGTAAGAAGAAAAAAACTTCTTCACAGACTCTACAGTGGTAGGCTGGCCACCTCAGTGACTCCCGAAGGCCTGAAGACTCTGAGCTGAAACAAATCTATGTGTTGGCACATATTAAAGACCTCTGACGTACAGGAAGATTAGCCTTCCTAAGCCCCCTAGTGTGAGAAAAAAATGTGCCTCTTTCATACCACAATACTCAGACACTCTCTTCTTCCACACAGAACCAAGAACCACCTGCAGGGCCTAAAAGAAACTATTTGTTTTTGTTTTCTCACAGGGCTTTGGGAATCATAGTTCATCTCCTTTTAGTAAGAAAGGAAGTGGAGAAGATTTTGAGATTAAGTCATCCTGTTCTAATATTTTTATTTATATTTGTAATTTAGCTCTATGTCTTTGATTCTAATGATCTATGAGTAAGATAAGATAAGATAACTTTATAAGCCATATACAATTTCTTGCATTAGGAATTCATCTTTTTCACATACCTCAGCTTGCTCTCCATGAGAGACACAGACAGGGAGAGGAGCTTGGGGTCAGAGCGCAGGGTCAGCCATTGTACACCACCCCTGGAGCAGTTGGGGCTCAGGGGCCCAAAGGAGTAGGATTCCTCTGCCGTCCTCTGCGGGATTTGAACCGGCAACCTTCCAGCCACAGACGCAGATCCTTAGCCACAGTGCCACCTCTCCTCCCCAAAAATGTACAAAAAAGCATTTCAGTTTTTGTTTGCGAATCTTACTTTATTGTGAATATCAGGTTTATTAATGATGGGTAACAAACGATGCTGAAAATAAAAAGCCTACAGTGGGACGTTCAAGCTGTCAGGGAGGCATTCTATAGGTTTTAGAGTAGCTTTTCACAAGAATGTCCTTGAGACCTTTGTATGTTTTTTTTTTTTCTGGCAATGCATTGTAACCAAACAGATGCCCATCTCTGCTTTTCATTGTTTTGAGATTTACAACACACTGTGGACTAGAGTTGCAACACAGGCTATTCATAATCGCTGTTTGGGCAAGTCTCAACCTGCTGTCTTTGTCATTGTTAAACCTGCATTTGCAATCTTAGCGACGTCTCCAATGTCTGAAGCGATCCGTACACAGTGTTCCACTCACTCTGTTTGAGCCACGTGATTGTTGTAGTTCAACTAGCAGCTCACTCTTCTGTGGGACTTATCTGCTAATAATACAGAGAAATGTGATTAAATAGCATTAAATAGGTTTCCCCCTCCTATCTTCTTTAATTGTGAGAGTTTGGAATATACGCTTAATTGACTAGCTCAGTTCTCCTTTCCTTTATGCAGACCATATTTATATTTAGACTGGCATATGAAAAGCCTGAATAATGATACACCTTTGTTAAATCTGACCTGCATTTGATGCCCCTGGATCCCCGGGTGAAGAGTTTAACATAAACAGTATCTAATGGATGTGACGTTTATCAGCCATCAGCTTCTGGGCCAAGTATTTGCTCTCTCAATGCTGGGACTCTGCTGTTCACTCCTAGCTGCGTTACTTTTCCGACTTTGCCCATAACTCTGCCTCAATTCTTTATGCTCTTCAATGGCAACCAGTACCATTTACTTGATATCATACTTCATCCCATTCATTAGCTCCAGTACCTCTACTAGACTCTTTTGTTATATTCCTTGTTGTCACTCTGCTCCCTCTTGTGATCATTCTTGTCCTTTGTGCCAATGTGGAGGAACCAAATACCCGATGTTTCACAAACTGGGAAGAGCTTTCTTGTGTCTGCATCATAGAACACCTCCTTAATGTCTCACTATCCACTTGCCCCCGTACTTGCCTCTTCTTATTCTTATTCTTATTTTAGTTGGTGGCTTTAATCTGTGCAGAGGAGTACAGTTGTCTCATCTCAGAGAAAAGCAGTATCGAATGCCAGCTCTTCATCATGTTTTCACTGGCATGGGATTAGTAGAGATCTGTGCTGTTGATACTCTTCTCCTAGTAATTATCGACCTGTTACCGGGGAGTAAATGAGTTTGAAGTAGGAAGGACTGCACTCGGCAGATATCCAGTGAAAGAAACAATGTGTTTCTTCCTAGTATGTCTGCTGAAAATGACTGCCATCATTTGAACTCGAGGTTAGTGAAGCCTGGCACTAATTTCATAATGTTTAATTAAAAATGTATAACAAAGGAGAGGGAGGTTGTTGAACAGGTGTTTTTAGAAGAGGAGCAGGCAGCTATTGTGACAGACTGAAAGGCGGTCTACACACATGAGCGGAGCAGCTTGCGGTCTGTAATAAGTCAATAAATAACATGTTTTGGTGAAATACAATGTAAAATATTTTAAAATAAAATACACCAAAGAACACCAAACCAGGGTTCTGCGAAATATTATAGTGATCATCCAATGACTTCTTTGAAAACTATTGATTATATTGTAAACAAATTTCATTGGAAGAGCAGCGGTAATAGAAATAGATACTTATATAGTCTGAATTTTGATTTGTGTACTATCTATCTATCGATCAGTAGTCTGTATACAGAAACATTGGTGAAGACTAGTACTGGTATAGTCTTTGGTTAGAAAGTCAACAGAATGATTGTAACTAGTTCTGCGCCAATTGAACTATGAAACTGCAGAATACTGAGTTTTTACAAAGTACACAGAAGCTGGGCTTGGCAAACAGGTGGAATGTGGAAGTCAACCGATTAAGAACTGTTCAGCACAAATGAGGAAATCAGTCTCTCTGGACAAACCTGTGTTAGGAATCTGTGACGCTAGTGCTCTAGATTGTCAAGGCAGTCTTGCACATACTTCTGCTGGGAATGTTACCTTTGTTGTGTTCATTCCCTCTTCACTCCCTTCACCCCTCTGGGAGGTTGCTGAAGTGTTGCACAGGGCTGTGATCTAACCATATGTGATTACAAAGGTTCTGCAGTGATATTGTTTAAAGGATGGTGGTTTTACTTTTCCGTCCTTCTACCTTCTACACTCAGGAGCCAGTTTTGGATGAATGTCTTCGAAGAACAAAAAGTGATTGGTTTGTAATGTAGGAGGGAAACGTTTTTAGCCTTCTTTTAAGTGGAACCAAAGGGAACTACTCTCACTCGATTGCTACTGCTGACAGTAGGCTTTGCCTAATTCTAAGAGTGACACACTTCTAACAACTAAATGCAAAAATGACATGAAGCTGATACATTTTTACAGGAGACAGTGATACATTTCAGACCAAACAGTTACTCTCAAAATTCGTTGTCAGTGGATTTAAACTTTTTAGGCCAAATAAATATTTCAGTGTTGAGTTGTGTCAAAAGTGACTTATTCCTATGCCTTATGAGTTTCTTGATCTCTGGGATTTCTAGGTCCACTGACGTATAGCTTTTCATTTCTCTGCCTTCATACTTTGGAAATCACAGTGGCCGAGAGAGCCAGTTACTGGGGCTGTGAAAATTTGCTGCTTTGGTCATATTCTTGGGCAACAATGTCTCATTATTCTCTCTCTGTGGAAGTAGTGGCCGATCGTGGCTCTCACTACAGTGAGCACATTGTCTCTTCGGGTTTCAGGACTTTCTCAAGGTTTCCCTGGCAACCAGGCCTCTGCTCTTGGTTGTTTTGCATCTCAGTGGACAGCCTGCCTGGAGTTGGGCAGGGTGGACACTATGGGGAATATCCACTGCAGGGCCTGCAGTCTCCTCGAACTGCTGTATGTTAAGTTTGTGAAGAGTGAACAGTCAGGCCTTTGGATTTTTATCCTGTAATGTTATAAGCCTCTTTTTTATTATTAGGATAATCCATTTCCTTCACATCAAGTTCTTTGATAGTTTGCTAAGGGACATCCTAGTCACATTAAGTTGATGTAGTAATTTACCACAAAAAGAGTTACGATGTTCTTGTAATATTGTGTATGTATTGTAATTTTCCTTAAGAAAGTCTGCAGTATTCCTTTTATACTTTTCTGTAGCAAAACCCAAGCAAGCTAGATGGTCTAAATAGGTCATTATATTTTCTCATTTTTCCTATAATTCTGTTGTAAGCCTGTGGTCATTTATGTTGTACTTAATGGTTAGAACATGTTTTTATGAGGCTCTGGAAGAGCAGGAAGATCTTTACTGCAGAATGAGCCTTTAAGTTAAATAATTTATTAAAAATGTTGCAGAAAGTATGAGATGTTGCTTGACAAAAACACCCACCTGGGTTTACCAAAGATATATTATTTGTTGGGGCAACACAGTGACTTTTTTTTTAGGTATTTTGTATTTTATGGGCTGGTAATCTGCACTGAGATGTAATGTTTACATAGTGTTTCTGAAAAAATCTATATTTTTTGTTTTTCTACCGATGTCCCATATCTACTGTAGATAGAGCCCCGATTCTTGTGTTAGAGCTTTTGTTTTGTAGACATGCTTTACCTCAGGTGATCTGTGAGTCTTAATCTGGGTTTGGAAAGATTAGAAATCAAGTTTAGAAGTTCTGCTCTTTATAGCCTATGGCCTATATTGGGCTGCTGTGGCCTGAGATGCCCGGAGGAAAGGCTAGGGTGGAGAGCAATAGCCTGGTGTTAGAATTAAAACTGATCTGGTCATGATTAAACATGCCAGTCATTTTCAAGGCCAGCAAGAGTTGTTTGCTCTTGCTAATCCCAGGTTTTTTTTTATGGAGTGATTAGGTAAGAGGCGAGAGACTGTTAGCACTCCCTGCTTGACAGCAGCACTCAACAGCTTTTGAAGCAATTTCACAAACTCAGTAGCACCTTCCAGCTCATTTCCTGCCAGTCCATTTCTTCTATTCTTGAAATGAATACGGTAAAATAAGGGATGAATTTGTTATAACAATTAAATGGAATAGAAAGTAAAAAGATGTTGGGAGTTTATGCTTTTTAATGTTGGTAGACCTGGATCTTAAATGATGCGCTTTCTTTGTAGTAGGTCTCTTGTGATTATGCCATCCACCCACTCTGGTGTTGTTTCCTGTGGTTTGTTTCCAGTTCTGGTAGTTGCCAAACTAAAGGAGGGAGGGGTGGTGGGTACCTCTATTAAAATATGATGCGAGAGGCCCCACCACAGAAAGCAAAAAGCTGGCAAAACAATGAAACGGCAAGTGTAAATTATAAAACACTCCTGGGGACACGCATTTACTTTTAACTATTTCCATATTACAAATTGCTCTCGGATGTGCTTCTTCACATTTTGCTTGAAAGGTCTTAATGTTGTAGATTGGCAGTAAGACAGGCAGCCTAAATAAAATGGCGCAATGTGAGCACAGAATCTGATTAATTTGATGGAGCCAAACAGCATTATCTTTTAAATGTAAAAGTACCATTTTTAATTTGCATTTCAAAATCTTATCGGATATACAAATTTAGCACTTGCTTCGGGTCACATTCTTTGGAATTTAATTCAACATAGCTGTGAAATCTTAAGTACTCTGGCAAATGGATGGAACAAATAGGCTCCAGACAGAGGGATCTCTGGAGAAAAGGGACGGGCAAGGCAGACTTGGTTGGTCCTTTCAGTTTCTGGATTTAATCAAGCTGCATTCACATACATCTGTGATAACATGTAATATAACAAAGATTAAAAGCTGTTAAAAACAAAATGTTACTTGATGTACTGAATAATAGAAATAAAAATGAACTTGGGTAGCACATTCTTATTCGCCTGAGCTGACGCCTGTCCTGAAAACAGTGCTGTCATGTGCGTTGGGTAATACTTTCCTTTAGGCAGGGAGAGGATTGGTGTAAATGGCCTTGAAGTAACTGTAATTGCTCTGAAATGCCCTACGACCTGAAGTCTTCCCTTGTTATCCTTTACCGCTGGGAGCTGTGTATTTAATACTGCAGCTCCTGTCAGAGAAAAAGAACAACTGAGTACAGACTTTGCAGAATCCCCAGCACTTAACAAAGTCAAAGTCTTTTGGGGCCACCGTGGTCATGAGTCTTCTGCAGTGATGAAACTTTCATTCTGTAGTGTAAAGTTGACATGTGCTGTGCTTTTAACAGTCTGTGACAGCCATGGCAGTTTTTAAATAAAGTGAGTTTAATAAAAGATGGCCTTTTTTAGAATGTCCAGACCCGTATAATTGATAATGTGGCATGGCTGTCATTTTCATAGGTCTGCCAGTAGAAGGCGCACATTAGGGTACCCGAGACTTGTAGTTCTCTTTAGTGTAATCTTATTAATTATATAATTGAACAATTGGCCAGTACGTATTCTCTCATGGGTGTAATTTGGTGGAGTGCGCAATTTCACATGGATTGAATTGGTGGGTTGTGTATGTAAGGTTATCCCTGAGTGGATGAAGTAGTATTTCTCTCTGGGGATGGCGAGATTGGGTGGTAGTCATCTATTGTAGCAGTTGAGGGGTGGTGGTAGCCACTCTCTCTAAAACACTTTTTATTTTTTTAAGAAGAATTGTGCTCTTTTTGAGAAGCCTTTTGTGTAGCTTGACAAAACACTTACCTGGGTTTACTGAAGATATAATATTTGTTGGGGCGATGCAGTGAAAAGTTTTTAGGTATTTTGTATTTTATGGGCTGGGTTATTTCATTTCAGCTCAGTTCAGAATTTAATTAAAGTAAGATTAATTAGCCTAATACATTTTGAATTTAATATTTTATGTCTGATGTCCATGGACATTTTAAACGTGTACTTGTATTAAAGGAATAATGATCTTGTTCTTGTGAATATGTACCGAACATTAGCCTGGACTTGACTGTGGCTGTGCATGGTTAAGGTACTTGTGAACAAGAGCTCGCACCCAGACCCGGTCCCCTGTTCTAAGTTCTAGAAAGTCCATGTGTATTAAAAGCACTCTTTTATTAGGAAGAGATGAGTCAGTGCATTTGCAGCCCAAGTCAAGACCTTGCAGTTGTAGCAGAACAGATTTCACAAGCCTGTTGTTTCAAGCAGGTCTTCAACAGTGTGATGCTCTTTAGTGGACTGAAGAGACTCTTTCTGTCAGTGTCAGCTGTGACATAATACCAGTTATATATTACAGCATTTCTTCCTAGTAGCCTGATCTTGTCAGATCTCAGATGCTAAGAATGGCTTGGCCTGATCAGTACTGGGATGGGATATCTAAGTGGAAAACCCAGTTTGTGGTTGGTGGACTTCTAAGTGACACTCTTCCCACTGGAACAGGACTTCCAAACCAGAGTCAGTATACAGTGGATGTGGACACTGTACTGTTCTTTGGATGAGATTTGATATCCTGACTACTTGGCCATTAAGATAATGTTGGCATTGTTTGTAAAACCAGAGATGTACCAAATGTTCCCTTTCAACTGGTAATTACTCACTTCTCTACCTGATCCCTGAAAGGTATCACCTAGGTGGACAGAGTGGGTCTCCCTATTAAATGTTTAAAGCACTAAATAAACTAATTATAATTATCAGGCATAATCAGGCATTTTTTTTGTTTATGGTATTAGTATTTCTTTTTTTCCCACAGTACATGCAGCTCTGACTTAAACGTGCTCCAGAGTGACCAGGGCAGGGTCAAATGTATTTCATTCAAACTGAATTCTGTATTGAGCCCTGATTTTTCTCTACAGAGTGTTAAATAAGTGCACTTAAACCAGTACTGTGATGTTATTTTTTTTCTTTTTCTACTGCTGGAATTAGATGTGTGGGGTAATCAAAATTTAGTACCTCTGTATTTTTTAGAAAGCTGGGTTCAATTAATATCCTCAAATCTCTGAGTTCTAATGCCCTGGAAAAAGGGCAATGCATGGTGCCACAACGCTGAAGGGCACAAAGGGAGGGGTGTGGAGTCCACAACAGTACTGAAGAGGGACGGGGATCTCCTGACAAGTGCTGAAAGCCCTGCACATGGCCTGAACTATAGAGGGAGGTCAGGGGGGAGGTGCTAAATCCTGAAAGCAGCACATATTCATGTGGTAATAACCTAGAGCAAGATTGGGAATCACAGTGGGTATCTTTTGAAGTCTGTCCTATTTTCTAAGATTGTATGAATAATAATAAGACATAGCACACTACAATAACCAGATCAACAACTCAAGAAACATAATGTGCATACAGTTGTGAGAAAACATTTGTGAACCCTTGGGAATTATATGGATTTCTGCATGAATGGCTCCTAAAATGTGATCTGATCTTCATCTAAGTCATCATAATAAATAAAGTCTCATTTAACAAACAACAAACACGACATTTTACATTCCCATATCTTTATTGAACATATGGTTTAAACAATCAAGGTCATTGATGGAAAAAGGATGTGCTCCCTTATATTTAGTAACTAGTGGAAACTCCTTTATTGGCAATAACCTCAACCAAATGCTTTCTGTAGCTGCTGATCAGACCTGTGCAGCAGTTAGGAGGTATTTTGGCCCATTCTTCTATACAAAACTGTTTCAGTTCATGTATATTTTTGGGATGTCTTGCTTGAACGGCCTGCTTCAGATCACACCACAGCATTTCAATGGGATTGAGGTCAGGACTCCGACTTGTTCTAAAATATGGAATTTCTTCTGTTTGAGCCACTCTGTTGTTGATTTACTCCTGTGTTTTAGACCATTGTCATGTTGCATTACCCAGCTCGTTTTGAGTTTTGGATCACTGACAGACGCCCTGACATTCTGCTGTAGAATTTTCTGATACAACTTGGAATTCATTGGTCCCTCAATGATTGCGAACTGTCCAGGCCCTGAGGCAGCAAAGCAGCCCCACACCATTATACTCCCTCCACCATGCTTCACAGTTGGGATGAGGTTTTGGTGTTGGTATGCAGTGTTTTGTTTTCTCCAAACATAATGCTGTGTACATTTACCAAAAAGTTCAACTTCTGTCTCATCTGTCCACAAAACATTGTTCCAGTAGTGCTGTGGAACATCCAGGTGGTCTTTAGAAAACTTAAGACAGGCAGCAATTTTTTTTTAAAGCAGTCAGTTTCCTCCATGGTAACCTCACATGAACACCATTCTTGTTCAGTGTTTTTCTTATGGTAGACCCATGAACACAGACATTATCAATTGCAAGAGATGCCTGCAGATCCTTAGCTGTCACCCTAGGGTTCTTTGTCACTTGTTTAAGGATTGCACGGTGTGCCCTTGCACTGATCTTTGTAGGACGCCCACTCCTAGGGAGAGTAGCAACGGTGCTGAATTTCTTCCATTTGTAATCTATCTGCCTGACTGTGGACTGATGGAGGCCCATGTCTTCAGAAATCCTTTTGTAACCCTTTCCAGTCTTATGAGCTTCAACAGCTCTTCTTCTGAGATCCACCGAGATCTCTTTTGATCGGGCCATATTGCACTTCAACAGAATTCTGTTGTGAAGAGCAAGTAACCAAAATTGTGTGATTTTTTTTTTATACCGCAGGGCAGGTTATCAGCCTCTATCAGCCTGGAATCTTGTTGTTTTTAGTTGTTTTGTGTTGAACATCCTAAGCTTATAGCACCCAAACTTCTTTCCTTAGAGACCCCACAGGTGGACCTTTATCTCCAGGACTGCAGACCTCACTCCACTAATGTCCTGTTAGGGAACTTTTTCTGGGGTTAGAAAAGTACTCCTTAATAAATTGGCACAAGCTGCCTAAAACAACTAAAAAAAGGTGAGAAAGTCCCGTGATTTTTAGAGTGGATTGTAAGTTTACATTCCTGAGCTGTCTGTCCTAAAGCATATTGTGTAAGGGAAATGTAATTCCTGAAGCTATAACTGTAGCTCTTCAAAAGACAAGGCAATAACTACACTTGAATGAACTTCAGAGTGATCATATCCTGTAGAGTGTGAAGAAGTAGGAATTTCTAAAAGTTCACTTTCTGACAAACATAAAGTTAACTAAGTTAGAAATGTGCCAGTTTATTTAAATGTAGGCAGTAAATTATAAGTAGCATTCTTCTCTGAAGTGTGGATTCATGTTCTTGAATATGATGGTCAGGAAGGAATTCTCACAGATGAGAAGTTAACTTAAGTACCAGGAAGCTTTTGTTCCTTTGGCACATATTGAAATTCAAGTCCCACTCCATTTTTAATCCCAAGGAATATTACTTAACTTTTGACTGTTGAGAAATTAGATTGAGTTAAGGGTCACCTTCTGTTCTTTTATAAATACCATGGTCATTTCCAGATGATCTCTTAGTCTGTGATTAAACCTTTCACCAAGGGTGAAACCTGCTGACACATAAACATCATGGTGTTTTCTTTGTGCTACACAGGATAATGACCGTGCTCATGCCTTCATTTTTTAATTCCAAAAGAAAGTGAGGATGTGTTGTTTGAACAGCTGCTTTGGAGCCAGTGGGAACCAAAGAGAAGACACATGCATGGTTAGATATTGTGTAGGACTGTTGATAGTCCGTGAGCCCAGCGCCCAGAGCCCAGCACTCGGCAGTGATGTGGCAACCGAATCTCTCCCGGGAAGGCGTTAGGTGTGATGTGCATGTAACAATTGTTCAGTGCCCAAGTAATGCATGAATATATATTTTATTGAATATCACTGGAATTTTGTCCAGTAGTAGTGTATTTTACTTTAAATGGTAAATCGGCGGTAAAAGAAAAGAAAACTTTTGCTGAAAGCTTGGTATGCAAACGTCCAGCGTGGTAAAATGTCTTGTGGTCTGTATGAATCACTGGCAAAGAAAAGTAAATACACAGGAACAGCATGGTGTGAGGCCCTGGGGCAACAGTACATCTTCATAGAGGCTATTAATCCCAACTGTGGAGTCTGAGTGGCGGCGCTCAGGTGGGTTTGCCATCAGTTGAAATGGTTCCCCAGGCTGAAGTCCATGCCTGCAGCTATCAGTCCTAAGAAATATTCAGTCTGAATAATGGAGTTTTCTTTCAATTTTCAGGGATGCTTCATTTGGAAATTGCACATACAATCTGACAATTCTCGATTGTTTACAAGGCATCAGAAAGGTAAGGGAGACTAAACATTATTTTTGTTTGCTATTTAATGTAATATACATACAGTAGCATTCCAGTCATAATTTATCTGTGTCTGTTATTGATCCGGACTTCTGTGAAGTTCCATTAATTTTGATCCTCATCTGCCACTGAAGCACGCTCCAATGTGGGTGAACAAGACGGCACAAATTTAGATGAGGAGAAAGTGAACACTGAGTCTTTTTACACACCTCTGAAGTCTGCCTCACATTTCCGAAAATGCAAAAACAAACTCTTAATGATTCAAAGTCCAAGTATGCATTATGAGGTTTAAAGGGCTCTAACATTGTAACACCCTTTAACTTTGTTGTTCTCTTATATGGAGATGTTCACACATGTCTAGAAATTGTTTATGAAACTGGTGAGACTGACCCACCACCTTTTAGTACCAGGTGAGTCCAAAGCTATTAGTAAAAAAGGGGGAAGATGAGCTCCGAGTACTGCGTACCAAAACCACTCCCAGGTAGGTTGATCCCTGATGATCATGCTGTGCAGTGTGCTGCTGGTACAGGAGAAAGAGAAAGCTGCTGCGCTTCCAGTTTTGGCAAAGATCTGAAGAAGTAAAGACTTGAAAACCAGTTTCCTGCTAGAGGCAATGCCATCCCACACTGAGTTTCTGAGTTCTGGCACATTTGAACAGTTGACCTTGAGCAGAGTATGTGAGTCGGGGTGTTCATAAGTGAGTTGGTACCATCTAAGTGTGTCTAGGAGGAAAAAATTAGTTTATGTGGCTTTCTGAAAGTATAATTTTTTGGGGGGAGGGGGTTAACTTGTATTATTTATCTTGGCTATTTTCTGCTGATAGCTAGGTGTTTCCCTGAGGCCATCATCTATAAAAGTGGAGACAGACTGAGATTGGCTTCCTACCAAACTGCCACAATCCGATCACATTTACACCCAACACACACTTATAACCAAAAATGTCCACCAAAAAAACAATGGAACAGTAATTGCCTGCTTTTCCAAAAAGTATTAGATTCAATTTGGCATAAAGTTCTGTTTTACAAAGTGGTGTATGAGGAAAAGTCTATGATGTAGTTGAGTCAGTATATTCAGAGAACAAGTGCGCAGTGAAAATCAGTAACAGAATCCTTCAGTCAGGGTCATGGGGTGATACAGGGCTGCAGGCTGAGGTCAACACTGTTCAATATCTAGCAGCATATGTGAAAGAAAGGTCTGCAATGCCTGGCCTCACAGTACAAAAAATAGAGATTGTTTCTTCTCTACTCTGATGACATGTCTGATGACCAAGAGAAGAGTTATGATTTTCCAGAAAAAAAAACAGATCTCAGGGAAACCAGTACCATTTCACACTGAACAACACACTGGCAGACACAATCAGCTATACATACCTCAGAATGACAATCGGTTCATCTGAGAGTTTTGACCTGGCAGTGAAGACACTGAAGGAGAAAGCATGCAGGGCTTTCTATGCCATTAGAATATTTGAAAGTGTACCAATTGCCCTATATGGCAGAGAAGTATGGGGTCCAATCACAGACCAGGATAACAATAAATGGGACAAACACCCCATAGAAGCCCTGCATGCAGAGTTCTGTAAAAACATTCTCTATGTGCAGAGAAAAAAAACCTAACAGTGCATGCAGGGCCAAATTAGGTTGATATTAAGTCACTGACACCATCATCATCAGAAAAGCACAACAAAAAAAACACAAATCGCAGCACAAGCCAAACATCACTACATTACCCACATGGACACATAAAAAGGCTAGCTGAGTATATGACCAGGGTATGAGACAGCAAAAAGAAACCAACCTTGACAAAGTACAGGCTCAATGACCGTGGTTTAGCCATAGAAACTGGGCAACATGGGCGGACCTGGCTGCCCAGAGAGGGGAGGGAGTGCTTCCACTGCCATTGGGGATAAGCAGAGAAAGAGATATACTTCCTGCTGCAGTGTGAGAAATATTCTGGGATTAGACAAACATTCTTCCATAAAATAACGGATCTTATCCCAGAATTCCCACCCCTGCTAGAAACAGAACAGCTTCCAGTTCTACTTGAGGGGGGAACTCAATAGAGCTGGTAGCACAGTATGTGATCTCCTATTACAACATGAGGACAGGTAATGAGCCTGTCTCATAATAATGTTTTATATTTTTATGGAAATGTCCAATAAATGTTTGTACTGTAAATGTGTTTATTATATCTGCTTTGGCAACACCGTAATTCATCGGACATACCATTAAAACTATTTGCATTGGAAATTATTTAAGAGAAGGCTAAGGTCATTTGTAAATGGTGTATGTGTTTTTAAATTCAAAATTGTATTACAGTTCTGTGGTTAGTGACTGTAGTCCTATCAGTGAATCGCAATCATCTCCAAGATCCTATGTCTACAATTAGTAAAAAGTTTATTTTGCTTATTCTTCAGTAAGGTATGTTTCATCATCAGCATTGTTTTTACTTTCTTGACAATTTTAATATAGTTCTGCTAAATGGTAGCAAAAAGAAGGCATTAGGTTTGCTTGCAGTGCTGCTAAACCTCTATAAATATGTAACCTGTTTAAATCCATGTCAATCTCCTTTTGTGATCTCTTTGTGGATGGACACAACAAACAAAAATGGTCAAATTGCAGGTGATCTGCATATTCCTCCTCACATTAGTCCACAGTTTACCCAGAGCACCTGCTTTTCTCTGCAGCTTTTACAGCTTTAGAAAGAACACACAAATTCCTAAGAAAAATAGAAGCTCTTGCGCTTAACTATGTTCTGGAGTCAGTTTCCTCTTTGGTACTCCCCACTATTCATCATGTCCTTGTTGTAAAGGCTGAATTACCATTTGCAGCAATGCTCCTTAGTATGCGATGACCAGGGAGTCAGTCTTACTGTTCGACTCCATATAGAAAGCTCTTCCTGGGACGATGAGGAGGTCCAACAGACCAACAGGAGTGGCTGAAAGACCAACCCACATTGTTTTATTCTCATGCCCATAACTGTTTTACGTGTTCCCTGCGTGTTTTGTATATAATGAATTCACTATTACTTATTGACTTAAGTTAGTATAAGCCTGATCAAACTCAGTCTCTTAGTTCTATTATGGAAGATAATGTCACTGCCAAGAGTAATTCATAGTTAATAATTCATAGGCATCTAATGTAGCTAGCACCAAAGTGTCAGTCAGTGTCTGCTGAGAACCATTTTCAGTTTGAGAGATAACTTTAGTATACCTCAGAGAGGTAAGAAGGTGGCAATACTCTTCGACCCTTAAAGCAAGAATATTTTGCATCTTCTTGTGAAATATAGCCAGTGGTGGTGTAAAAAAAATACCAACAATTTTTCATTCAACAATCATGTAATTTTGGGATTTTTTTTTCAAATCCCCTGACCGCTTGTGTAATGTCAGTAGTCATTATACACCCATTTATACACATTTATTCACCCTTACTCTGAGAGCCCCCCTCACATCACCCTTTGTGTTCCACTCTTGGGCATGGTGCTGTACCTGTACTGCCAGCTGTCCTTGCTCTTAGTCTCTCTGCTGCTCAGCAGGAGTGTGGTGCTGGTATCATGACCAGAGTATTCCCTGGATACCAGCACTGTGTCACTGGTTTATTCTTGACAAATCCCACTTAGATTAGCTTTCTATTGTCATTTGGAAGAAATAGTCCTTAGTAGATGTAAGTCTTTATAAATGTGGTAAATTCAGTAGGCACAGCAGTACTGTATGTTTTGCCCAGCGCACATTACTCAATGGACTGAGCCTAGGCTTTTCATGAAGATTCCTTGAAATAAATCCAATAAAAAAAAACAGAACTGCATTTGGAAAGCAGCTGGTGTAAGTATGTAGGGCACATTAGATCTCTTAGTGAAAAGCAACACTTTTCCTGTCTGTAGTTCATCTTATTTTCTGTGTGCAAACCAACAGGAACTGGATTGAAATATCAGCTGTATAGTAGCCTGTAGTGTTGCACAACAGCTTTTGTATGATTCTTTAATAAGAGTTAATTGAGGCTTCTCTCAAATTGGGTGGATTTAAGATTGGGAAGAGGAGTTTATTTTGAGATTAATGTCTTAGTACAGGGCTGATCCAGTCCTTTCCACCAGAAGAGCTGGGAGAACGTGTTAAATTGGTTTTATTGGTATCCAGCTGGTTTCACTCATTAAACTGAATTGGTCTGAAAACTCACAGATATACCCATTCTCCAGGACCTGGGTTGTTCAATCCTGTCTTTGACTGGATTCATTGGGCTTGAAATTCTTAGCACAGGAAAAGGGTTAAGCTGGAGTATGTTACATAACCAACATCTAAGAGTGCACAGCTGATGCTGAGGGCCCTCAGAACCAGCTGTCATCACAGGAGACTCCTGGGCTGCACAGGCAGTCTAGAGATTCAGTATGGCCCTACTAGACAGTGTGGCCAGTTCTTAAAAGGTTTTGCTGAGGTTATTGGCAGTATCTATGTGGACATTTTTTATTATAGCTACTGATGGTGATAATATCCCCCACATGGTTTCAGACCATTTTATTTAAACAAGGAGATCTTGCATTTCAAGCCTCCCACACATCAGATCATCTGCAGTGTTGAGAGGCTCCTGCTGTCCCACTGGAGTCACAGGGGTGCACAATGAAGTCACTGATGGACGCATAGGGAGGTGTGACATGCTGCAAGTTTTATGTCTATGCCAGAGGAGCTGTGCGTTCAGATTTCATGTGTTTAGATTGTGTAGTTCAGTGCTTATCCGACGGGAGAGGTCGTCCTGAGATGGACACATTCATTGTCTTAATCACCAGCTCTAAAGTAACAACAGTGTGTTCACCGATCAAGCCCTGCTTTCATAATTAAGAAACAAAAGTGTGTTCACCGATCAAGCCTTGCTTTCGTGATTGCTAAAATAAAAAATTAAAATCTGTGATATTTGTTAATTATTTTAGGCTGACAATTTAGGATCTGCTGTTTGCATTTATGTTATATGTAACTCTTTACATATATTTAAATTTACTTTGTGTTAATAGACCTTTTACTGCTTTCCCGGTGTGGTCTTCACATCAACAAGAAAATGTTGTGAAAGTACTTAACCACCACGGTGTTTTGAAATGAAGAGTTTGTAAGTTCATGAAAGATCATGTAACTGAGCAGAGCTTCATGTCAGACAACAATACATTCCATAACAAAACGCTTTTACAGGTCTTGTTACATTTCATTTCTATTGTATGAATAAGTATCTAAGCTATGCACCAGATTTTGTGCTTGTGCTTGTAACACTGGCTTTACTTGTTTTTCTTTTTAAGCCTTCTTGTTACATCTTGAGGTGTTACCTTGAGTGACCTAAGAATAGCTTGTACTTAACTTAACCTGTGTTCTACTTAACCTGTCTTTCAGGCCCTGCAACATGGCTTCTTTGACTTTGAGTCTTTCGACGTGGATGAGTATGAACACTACGAAGTGAGTTTGTTCTTCTCTTCTCTCCTCCTGCTCTCAGAGAAGGAGTGATTACTGTGTGCTTTGAGACATGGTAATTATATTGTCTGTACGGTCCTGTCAGACTGAGGGGGGCACATTAGATGTTCATCTAATTAAAGTGTTTGCTCAAGGTATAAGGCTTTGATTTTTTAGGAAATAAAAGTAGGCACAAAAGAGATGCTGCTCCCTTTAATGAGATACACACCTGCTCCTTAAAATAAATCTAAAAGTACTGGGGAAAATCCTAAGTAAAACTGATGAAAAGCTCAGAAGTGTTAGGCCTATGACAATTTTTTAAATTTTTTAATTGTTTGAGCAATGACTACCCAGCCAAAGAAGGACTGGTATTTTCTGTTGTGTCTGAGCAATTTATCTGATGCTCTGTCAGGAGGCAGGATACCATCCTCATGTCCTGTCATATTCCCAGACATGTCTCTGATATTGCTGCTCTTCGGCAGACTTTCTGCCTGTCACTATAAAACTCTGTGTGGTACAATCCAAAGACTGGGTCCTGTGTTTTTCAGGGAAAACATTATTGAGATTAAATATATAATTGCCTTATTAATAACAGAATATTATTTTATTTGCTATTTACTATTTACTATTTTTGCTTTCATCTTACAAAGCCATAAGGGGACGAAGTTTCATGAATAAGGAGGATGGTATCAAATACACCCCTTAATAAGAACTTAAAAAAGATTCCAAACAAGAGGAGAACATGCAGCTTATTTCTCCAGTTTGGTAGTTAGTAGCTAATTAATCAGAGGGCCTTATCAAGCCATTTTTTTATTTTTTGAACAATGTGTGTATTGTTTTTATTAAGGTACAAGATCTTGCATGCATATAACAATAAGATGCTAAATTATTGTACTTCTAAACATATAGTACTCATGCCTCCCATTCTCAGTCCAAAAGAAAGAAAGGGATTTCACATTAATAATCAGACATTAAGTAAAGTTCCTTCTGAAAGAAAGAAAGAAAAAAAACAATAAAATGAAATAATTACAAGATTAAGTAAGTATGTTACAAGACATACAATATACAGTATATTTTAACATCCAGGTTGTAGCCCTTGTAATTGTGATAAAACATGTTCAATATATAATAGTAATCAATTACTTGAATTGATCACAGAAGGAACGGTTGACATGAAAATAACAAATTTCCCCCAGATTTTTTCAAATATGTTTCAAATCAGAAATCCAACTCTTATCTTAAATGCTGTTTTTCCAGTTCTGGGCTGTGCATTTGTTGGCAGCATTTAATGCCATTTTAATACACCTTAAATTGATGTCATTGGTCAGAGGTCCCAATAATGTCAGCCTAGGATTCATTGGAATTTCCGTTCCAGCTACTACTGTAGTTCTATAATCCTTTTCACCTGCCTCCAGTATCTCTCTAAGTGAGAGCAGGACCAAAACATATGTATATGGGAACACGTTTCTCTCTTGCACCTTGGGCATATTTTAGAGTATATAAGTAATAAGTAATAAGTAATAAGTCCAATGGGTTAAATTGTAAAAACTTACTGTATACCTACTATTAAAAGGGAATTGTCGTTTTTCACAGATTGTCTTCCACTCATCACAAACATAATCCAGGTCATGCACCCACCCAGCCTTCACTTTATTTGTGAGACACATCAGTGCTTTGCACATGAATGATACAAACCCTTTTGCCTGTTGATGCCAGCAATTTCTTGAAATAAGCCAGAGTTTGGCATGGCTTTTTGCATGTTCCCATGTATATTTTGCATTACTTGCCTGTATTGATAACATTTCCTCTGTATTGGCTACGCTAACTCTTCTACACGAGCCTGATTTACGGTGTTCTTCATGTTTTTGTTTCTTTTTTTAATTTTTTATTTAAAGATGAAAGGATTTACAAATACAGTATGAAGTAAATTAATGTATAGCTGTCATCTTTCATCTTTGATTATTTGTTATATAATTAACTAGTTACATTAAGCCAGCATGGGTGCGAGGTTCTAGAAAAATATTTATCAAAAACACAACAAAATACTGTTTCATCCTCTTTCACAGAACAAAATCAGGCCTCAATGGGGCCACAAGCCCAATCCAGGCTTGCCAGTATTTGTCAAACCTTTCTGCTTGTAACCTAAGAGATAAGGTGATCTTTTCTGTTCTATGAATCTCCTTCACAACATTGATCCACTGTTCCGGTGTTGGGAGTTCTTTAGTAAACCATTTTCTTGTGATAGAATTCCTTGTATATACCTGTCCTTTAGTTCCATGTAATGAAAAGTAAAATTACCCAGATAAATAACAGAGAATTATGTATGTAAACAAATGAATGTATGAATTTCCAATATTGTTGTGTTTTCGGCATGACCAGAATATGGGTGAACGAGCTGCTACTTTATCTCCACATAACCTCCAACACTGTAAACTGCTTCCATTTTGTTTTGCTTGAAGTTTTGGACTGAGAGCAGGTTTCTTATGAGCATTTGGACCCAGTATATGTCAGAATATGTGTCTATTGTTAAAAAATGTAGTCACCACAACTGTTAAATAGTAATTTACTACAGATATGGAACCTAATAATCAAACATAATGTCCTGTGAAAATGTTTTGTTGATAGAATGCCAGACAAAATGTGACCTTTTTTCATTTGACTAGCAATTAATAGTAGTCTGAATCACCAGACTAATCCATAAGGATCACCAGTGTCACTATATTTTAAAGTGTCTTGATCATCAGCCTGGGTATAAAGGCAAAAGCTGTGTTTGAGTTCTTCCTCTTGACTTTATTTAAAAAGGATTAAGTTACCCAGGCTCAATTGCAGCCCAACTGACATTTTCCTGTGCTTTTCTCACACAAGTCCTTTGTGTTTTAGGCTTGTCATGAAGTTTAGGGTTCCTGTTCTGTTGTGTGTACACACAATTTCCTACTCATCTTTCATGCACTCCTCATCCATTATGCTAACTCTTTTCACTTTTAGTGAATGATTAAAAACTAAATGGTTTTTGTGGATGTCCTGTATGCTTCAGGTTGTCTCCACTGTGGAAAGATATTTGTCGTTAAAAAAACTCAACCTGAAGTATGTATTCAGCAGTATGTGGTGTTTTCCTTCAGAAATGCAAGTAGTCATTGTCAATTTTAATATTTTTTCAGAAAAAAAAGTCCAGAATCATTGAAGAAGATTAAAAGCACATTACTCTAGAACAGTGGTTCTCAACCTTTTTATCAAATGGGCTAAAACCCAATAATAATAATAAAAACCATGGCTAAAAGCAAATCTCGCAGGCCGCATAAATTAATGATTAATATATTATAATAGCTACTATAATGTAATATGCGTAAAAGCTACTATAATATTATGTTATAATATATATATAATATTATAATAGTAATATATAATATTATAATAGCTATTAAGCATGTGTATGTATAGTTCAGGTGGGTAGCTGCGTCAGCATGCGTAGGCTGCAAAGGAACAAGTAATAGGTTTATTCCATGCTGAAAAAAAGAAGAGAGAAAACACAACGTTTCGGCCGTGGAGCCTTCTTCAGGTGAACCTGAAGAACCTGAAGAAGGCTCCACGGCCGAAACGTTGTGTTTTCTCTCCTTTTTTTCAGCATGGAATAAACCTATTACTTGTTCATGTGTATGTATATATATGTATAACCAAAGTGCTTCTGAAGTTGCACAGCTGATGAAGGACTTACATCAGAAACGTCCTGTTTCTCAAGAGACCTTGTGTACTACACCATAATTTTTCCAACCTCTCTCTATATATATCACCATCACTGAATGGTTTGCCATGTTTAGCGAGTAGCCATGAAATTTTGAACGTGGCTAGCGTCAACACCTGGGACGCTTTTAAAGTCGCTCGCATGATTTTCTGCTCAGCAATAACAGTTTTTTTGAGATTACTTATCTTAAGAGACCTGTTGCTTGAATCAGGTAGGTATTGCTTGTAAAATTCTTGAGTAGTATTAAAATGTCTTTTTACACTGTACATTTTGTTATCGACAATTTTATTACAAAGCAAACAGAAAGGCTGCCCATCTTCCAGTACTTTCCTGCCCTCATCGCTGATGTTCCGACTCTTTTTTCTGTTTGCACATGTTTCAGTATCCGTATTTGTTTCATCGACATTTTCTTCCTCTGACCCATGTCATTTTTCACCTCTTACAAGAAATCTACCACAATCCATTTTTCTGTCTTTTTTTTATACGATCTAGCAGGCTACTAGGCTAGGCAACCTGCTACGAGCGGTCTAGTTCTTGCGCTCAGCCATACAGTATGACGGGCGCGACAGTGAAGGCAATATGAAAGTGTGTTCTAGTGATGCGCGTTATATCCTACGTGCAGCACATTAATTAAATTAAAGATTAATGAAAATTCATCTGATCACAAGCGAATCTATTCAGAAACGGTTTTACATGACTAGAAAACACTCTTAGTGGGGCTGCAGGTTTTACCTATTTTTTATTTTTTTGTTATTATTTTATCGAAGGAATCGACTGCAAACACATCTAAGTTATTAAAAAGGGGTAGGACTTTGCGGGCCACACTTTCGTGTCGGGCCAGAGGTTGAGAACCACTGCTCTAGAGAATCCTAGGTGTGCCAAAGAAATTCTGTTCTATTCATTTAACTTGTTCTATAATAGCAGGATTTATTTTGAGCTGGAAAAATGTATGCTGAAAAAAAATGTCATCCTGAAGGTGTACTAGTTGCAGGATCCTTTGAAAGACAGATACACTGAATTCTCGGATCTTCAAGATAATACCAGTGAAATGAGTCAAATTTCCTGCTCCTGTATGTACTGTAACTTTTTGTACATGAATTTAAAATATTTCCTTTCTACCTTTTCCCCTTTACTCTCTGCAGCGAGTAGAAAATGGAGATTTTAACTGGATTGTTCCAGGAAAGTTCTTGGCTTTCAGTGGACCGCATCCTAAAAGTAAAATTGAGAATGGTAAGGCAGGATTTGTGTTCCTGTTTCCCTTTGAGGTCTTTGCATTACACCACTGTGGCAGGTTCAGATGTTTTCAGCTACACCCAGTGTTTTAGGACTGCAAAAGACCTGCTGGGACAGTCTCATTTGTATTTCATACACAAGAAGGAAAATCTTAAGATAGATCATAGTTTTAGGTATATCAGTTTCTGCCCAGTTTTAGGTATTTCAGTTAATCATTGGTCAGCTGTTTCATATAGTGTCCAGTGTTGTTTTTTTCCACCAGCAAGGTGTTCTCTTTAAGACTTCTCAAAGTAAATTGATAGTAAGAGTATTACTGTTGTGAGCTTTTTGTAATACCCCCTTGATTGAAGTCTTTTCAGAAGTCTTTGAGCTGAAGCAGTTGATTAATACTGAAGACAGCGTCACCGTGAGGAACAGTCAATAATGTTTGAGAACCTGCAGATAAAAATTAAATGCTGAAGGCTGTGAAAGTGAAAGCAAAATAATTCACAGTATCTTGATAACACAATTTAGCTAAAACTTATTTTTAAGGAAAGTTGAGCGGCTTTTGGTTTGGAGCCAAAAGCTTTTAAAGACGTCCTGTAAGTGATCCTAAATTACCTTATAGGGTTGTTCCTAGGTGTATTTTTACACCGTGATTTAATCCCCTGGTCTGTCATATTTTGTGTCATATTATATTCTTCTTTTATCTTTCAAAGTTTAATTTTGTGATTCTAGTTATCAAATGCTGTGCTTGTCCTTTGACAGCAGATGGCGAAATGTCTCCATTTACGAACCAGGACGGTTGTTGTTGGGAACTAAGCAACAGTGCGCCTGATATAGTACACTTATACTTTTCTGGTTATGTAAAAACAAGACGTGTTTTTCTGCCTCCCTCTGCAGGATACCCTCTTCATGCCCCAGAAGCCTACTTCCCCTACTTCCGCAAGCACAACGTCAGCACCATCATTCGCCTCAACAAGAAGATCTATGATGCCAAGCGCTTCACGGACGCTGGCTTCGACCACTACGACCTGTTCTTTGTGGACGGGAGCACACCCGGCGATGCCATTGTGCGCCGGTTCCTGCACATCTGCGAGAGCACAGAGGGCGCCATCGCTGTGCACTGTAAAGGTAGAAAAGAAGATTTAACAAATGTTCTCCCAAGCCTGTTTGCACACTTATCGAGGACATAGAGCTGCTGATACATTCTCTGGTTTCAGCCAAGAAAAGGGTTTAAGCCTTTAAATATTTTAAGGTAGTCTTTGAAGTCCTGAGATTTCTATTCCGACAGTAGAGTGAGTTGCTGTAGCATTGCAGTATGTGAGCCAATTCTAACTCGAGCTGTGTAAATTTAGACATGTATTGAGGGTGACATCACAGAAGCAGAAACATTAATGCCAAAATCCTGAATTGACTTTGTTGAATCAGTACTACACAATTTCTTAATGTGACTGATGACCTGCCACTCGGCAGCTTGGGTTCAAACTTAAATTGAAGATATTCATCACATCTCTCCCTTTTGGTTTAACCCACTTTGACCCTGTAAGATGAGAATGGAGTTATAATAGTACCTGACAACAAATGACTGTAAGAACTGGTAAAATATCCCAGCCATTGAACAGGGATTACTTATACTTAACATAATAAAGTAATGTAAAATAAAAACATTTTTATGTAAATATAAATAAAGAATGTATAATATATTTAATACAATGATGTAAGATGTAAGAATATAAGAATAAAAACAAATATATGTATAATATTTATATGAGAGCCTTAAAATTCAGAAAAGACTATAAATGGGGTCTCTTTTCACTAGGGGGCAGTGTTGGCCTTATTCAATCCTCCGTAATACCTGTTTTCTGCAGCATAAACCTTTAGGGTTATAGTGTTCAGGAACAAGCAGAAGTTGGATACTTACAGTATATGGATTATGGGATTTGTGGATATCGACTTTGACCATAAGCAGATGCAACAAAACATTTCAAATTCTCTTTTGTATGTATTAAATCAAATCAAGTGGGTATGTACATGTGTTCAACCCTTATTAGATGTTTTTTAATAGCAAATTTTAAGTTAGGAATTTAGAATACTTCCTATAGACAGTTCTTTGTAGTGTGGCAAATTGTCAGAGCTGATATTCATATCTCATAATTACAGTGTAATTCAGTTGTTTTACACAGAGGTTTAATAATTCGATATATAAATATTATAATTTGTTACTGAGGCAGAACTCGGAGCACAGTCGAGGAATGAGAAAGAACCCAATTGATGTGTCCCAGCTGGCAGCGGCACCACACCCACCCGCACACATGACTGCCCAGCCAACCGAGTTCCAGAGCAGACCAAGACGGGCAGGAAGCCTGGGCACCAGCCAGAGTGCGCCAAGCAGTCACGCACACAGACAGATGCGGTACAACCCCCAGCCAGGGTGCCACAGAAGCTTGGACTACACCAAAAGATTATATCCAGGCTCCACAGTCATATGATCCATCTGGGTTAAGAGCCAGGCAGACACAGGGAGGTTCAAGCTATAGGGAGTCCAAAAGAGCATTACCATAGATGGGATTATGCTCTTTCTGAATCTCAGGCTGACTGGAATCTAAGAGAGAAAATCAGGGCAGACTGACCTGATTGATTAATTGATTGATTGATTGCTGTCGTGAGCAGCCGGCCTGGGCAGGACTGGGACCTTGATTGGCTGTTACCTGATGAAGCACTACAGGTTCACTGCCTCTGAAGCCATTGCCTGGATCAGGATCTGCCGGCCCGGCTCCATCATCGGGCCCCAGCAGCACTTCCTGGAAGAGTGAGTGTTCACGCTTTGGTTCTGTATGCTGAATAATAATAATTGCTTACACTTATATAGTGCTTTTCTGGACACTCCACTCAAAGCACTTTACAGGTAATGGGGATCCCCTCCACCACCACCAATGTGCAGCATCCACCTGGATGATGCGACGGCAGCCATAGTGTATCAGAACACTCACCACACATGAGCTATCAGTGGGGAGGAGAGCAGAGTGAGAAAGCCAATTCATAGATGGGGATTATAAGGAGGCCATGATAGACAAAGGCCAATGGATGCCGGGGGTAACACCCCCACTCTTTTCGAGAAACGCCCTGGGATTTTTAATGACCACAGAGAGTCACAGAGGTTTTATGTCTCATCCAAAGGACGACACCTTCTTATAGTATAGTGTCCCCGTCACATTTAGCATACATTAGGACCCACACAGACCACGGGGTGAGTGCCCACTACTGGCCCTTTTAACATTTCCAGCAGCATCCTTAGATTTTCCCAGGAGGTCTCCCATTCAGGTACTGAGCAGGCTCACATCTGCTTAGTTTTAGTAGGTTGCCAGTTGTGAGTTGCAGGGTGATATGGCTGCTGGCATTAAGGTAGGTTTGGCCAAAGGTAGGTTTGGGGTTGAGACTTGACAAAGGCTGTCACCCTGGTCTGGAAAACTCTTAGACTCACTAGTCACTCACAGCCTGTAGTGCAAAAACGTTTCACCATATATTTTGAAAACCTTCTGCGTGTTTTTCTTGTTAATAAGTATAAAGCAGATTATATATATGTACATATGTACATAGGTTGCCTTGTTATCCCACTTTTTAATCCCCATCTAAATTGTCATAGTTTAATCCGTATACTCATTAAGGTCCCAAACCAGCCTGAGAGAGACTAAGACTTCTCACATGTGGCCTATGATTTGTGTCATTGAAGTTTCTGAAAGTACAAATGCAGCTTCACAGCACCTTTCAACAGCAGCTGTTCTGCAGCAACTAAACTTGCTCCACCTGCCCAACCTACCCACATGGCAATGAGTTGCATGTTGCCTACTTGTGTGTTCCTGGATCTGAGCAGCTCTGTCCTCTCTTCTAGCAGGGCCTTGACTGAGTGAGCCACATCTGCCTCACGTGTTATTTTTAAATTGACTGATGCCATTCAAACTAACAAGCTGCTATGCCTTTCCAGTGGCAGTGGACTTTCGTAGATAACCTGAACTCAGTTCTCTGCCTGTAGTGAAACTGCCAGAGCACAGCGTATGTGTTAAAGGGACAGCAGACAGACAGACAGACTTTGCTGTGGAATCATGAGTAGTGACACCTTGCGACACTCTGCTTTTTGAATCCACAATGTAGAGTTCCACTTGAACTTTCCTTTCTCATGTTTTTGTTGTCATTGTGGGAAAATAAGCATCTATTTTTCAGTCTCCATTTAGACTTTGTTCAAAGACATCTACAGTAGTTTCGTATTAGAATTTGAAGTGCCACAACAGCAGCTCTTAATGGGAGGACAGTAAAGATATCATTGCCTGCTTCATAGAAAAAAAATGGTCCACTGTTCTCATTGAGAAATGTAACCTGCGGGTAAACCTGTGAATACCTTGTTGATATGTCTGCTGCTCACTGAAATCTGTTTAAGCCACTAATACTTAGAAAACCTTTAGCCTGGGGACAGCTGCAGGCCTCATAATTACACTTTTAATATGGACAACAGCAACAAAACAAGTGCTTTATTTTTCACCAGGTGTATACCCGGCCATGGGCTAAGTCAGTGTCTTTTAAAGGTCACAATGATTTTCTTTGCTTCTGCCTGTACAAGCAGAGATGAGACCCTGGCATTGTGCAGTGAGTTGTAAGTCCTCCCTGAAGGGCTAAGGGAAGTGAAGAGCAAGCTGCTCTGGAAAGCTTTGGATCCTGGCCAGCTGTGTCTTTCTCTTGTCAGAAAAATAACATCTGAGACAAAACGTGGAGTCTTTCAGCTTTGAAAAATAACAGATTTGTTCTGCTAGTAATGCGTTTGTTTGCATAATCCTTGTACACTTTTTGAGGGTACTTAGAGTACATAGGCCTGGATTCTGTGCTGGAGTCTCCCTCACTGAGGAGTGCCTTTACACAGACCCTTTCGCAGTGACATTGTTTTTTATAGCAGTGGTTCTTCAGTACAATTTTCAACAGCAGCTTGATTGGATCAGTAATTTAAGTTACAGAAGTTGGAGGTTTTAGATAGATACACTGCTGTACTTTTACATTAGTGTTTCATATGATTCTACTTAATGTCTATACAGTATATACACATTGCCTTGCAGAACTATTTAACCTCCTTTAATTATTTTCCATTTTGAAATGCTAATACATCGTCATTTTGTTGAATTACAAATCATTGAAAGGGAGTGTTATTAAGTACCCCCTCAATCTAGCATCTTGTAGTTGAGATGTACTTGTAAGTTATTTTAAAGTGCCAATACTCATGTGAGCAAATCTGTAGATGACCTAGTTCAGCCTGTTTCGTACAATTGTTCTCTTCCCTAGTAAGTCCTCAAAGGAAATTTTTGTGGCTCCATCAGAGATTTATCTAATATCCTATATCACTGACTTTCTCAAATAAGCTAGAGATTACTCGGTCAGGTGTTATACTTTTCCGTCAGCTCTTATCCTTTATCTCTCAACAGTTATGACTGCCATATATCTGCTTTCAGGCCGAAATGCAAATTATAGTCTCTCTCTGTATCTGCAGCTTGTGAAGCCATGAATCTTGTCTGTTAATATAAATTTGGGCTCATGCTTTTTCAGCAGATGTAAAATCATGATCCTGATCAACCTGCCCTCTCCTTCATCCCTACCAGGAAGCAGGCCAGCCTATGGGTGCAGGGTGACATCCACCGGTCCAAACACAAGCAGAGACATATGAGTGACATGGGAGTGTCCCACATCATCTCCAGCATGGATGACCTGTCCATCAGCACCGGCATTTACAAATCGCATGGGGGGGACCATGTGCCTGAGGTATGCAGCTTGCAGGGCTGAGCCTAGTTTCATACAGGTTTCAGGTTTTTTTGGAATTCATTGGGTGAATCCACCCTGATGATCTAGCCCCCACAATATTGGTCCGTTACAAGATGGTCGAAGGTGTTGACTCTTTTATTTCTGTCCTCTATTCACTTCCTGTTCCAATTTTCAAGTTCTGGTATCCTTGGTGATTTTGCTAAACAGCAATCATTTATATTACATTTCCCACTTATTTTCAGGATCTTAAAATCTTCAGCGAGATCTCCACAGAGCTGTCAAACCTTAAAAAAAACAATCTTTTAATCTTTAAGTTAAAAGATAACATTTCCTTTCAAATGTTTATCTTCAATGAATTTGATAGACGTTTCAGGGTGGATACAAAACTGGTTGCTCTTCTCTGAACTCTCTTCACGGCTGCACTACACGTGCCTTTTGTGTCTCTTGGTAGCTAAAGACAACAGTGTCCATATGGTTGTAAAAGTGCGTTCTGTACTTCAGACATTCAGTGGTGAGGTTTAATAGGGTGACTGGATGTTTAGAACAGCAGGAAAAGGAAGGGTTGGGATAAAGGTATTGCTGGACAGTTTTTGGCTCAGATTATCCTACTGACAAACTGGAGCTTTCTTGACCAGTCTGCTCTGTGTTGAAATGCACGGAAGAAGTTGTGTTTCTAAGTTTTGTTCTGCTTTTCCTTGAAATCAGCGGCTTGGTGCCAGCCGACTGATGATGTGCTCTATAGCACCTTGTCCTGTGCCTCTCGGATCCTTTGTTGTCCTTATTCCCACTTTGGTGGCCAGCCATTCTCAGAACTCTAATCTCTGAGTTTCAGTCTAGTTGTTTTACTCAGTCTCTTTGCCTTGTTTCTATGAATCATAACTATAAAAAGTGCTGATACACATTGCAACCTTAATCAAAGATTTCTAAGGGTCTTCAGCACTTTTGTCATGGCTTAATAACATTTCTTGTAGTTTATATATACTGTATGGTTATCGTGGTGTCACCAAGGTGTCCCTTTTGCCTTAGAATAGAGATCTCAATCTTTCCTGTCCTAGTGAGTACTTTTGATTCAATCACTTCTCATAAAGATCCACATCTTAGATCTAAAAGGACGTAAAACACAGCCTTGTTATTGGAATTAAATGATCTACATGATGATGCTATCTAAATCATCTAGCATTACTTTCAAGTCAACCTGTGTCAAATTCCATTCAATGATACAATTCAATAATAAAACTGTGTTCTCTGTCACAGTGATTTTATACACTCTTTGAGATTAAATGTTTCTGGGAATCCCTGGATGGTCTTTGAGGATATTTAACATGGAAAGCTCTGATAGAAGCATCCAAACCTCCTGCCTGTGTAAAGACTAGTGTGAAACCAGTGATCCTCAGAACTAGCCTGCCTGGGCCAGGTTGACTGCAGTGATCCGCACTACTGACAGTCAGCTCAGATACATTCAGCGTAGCCCCACAGTGGTCTTGTTGGTCTACAGAAGAACAACTTCTTATAAATAAAGCACAAGGATCTATTAGCTGTAGGTTTTAACTTATTTATCCTGTGTATTTTTCTCATCTTTTTTTATTAGAATGTACAATAGTGTACTTGGGCTCACTGTCAAAACCTGTTGATTCTGGTAGCAACCAAAAATAAATTGCTTTCCTGAGGAAAAGAAGAAAGCTTGATAAGACCTTCTGCATTGTACAACCAACCTCGGATCTGAGAACCCATGAGTTTTCAAGCTAGACATCATGAGCAGGTGTGAATTCAAAGCTGGCAGCGCACTCTCCTTTCCTAAATGTGGACTTGAAAACTGGGCTCCAAAGAGAGCTCCAGCACCATACAGAGGGCTTCAGATTTTGCTGATTTTAAAATAATTTATTGTATACAAGTATCATTACCTAAAAAGCCCTGTTTCCTAGAAAGGCTACTGTATATTCAGAATGGCAATTAGGCATTCACTGGATTTACCAGTTGGATAGTGAAGCACTTATGTCACCTTTTCTTAATGGTAATGTGGTTATGTGACTATGCCCCCTGCTCTTCACATATCTGTTTTAACATAGTCCTCCTGGGCCTGTTGGAGTTTAGGAAGTGTAAAACTTGAGGTGTAAATTAGGCAAAAGGTAATTTTCTACTAATTCAATATTGTAGTGTATTTGCTTGCAAATAAGTGACATGAACAGTGGGTTGAAGTATTGGAAAAAGTGAGAATAAGAGCTCTACTCAATACTAAATTTAATTTGGTCACATTAGAAAGCATTTAACATTTAGCACTTAAGTCATACACAGGAGTGCACCATCACATTTATCTAGGTCTCCCTAACCTTAGAGCAAGGAGACCCAGGAGCTGAGTTCATTTTGTGAGACCAGCAGATACATAAACATCAAGACAAATCAGCTTTAAAGGGTCTTCAGGAGGGTTATGAGTGTGATGGAACTCGACATAAACATTCTGTACAAACCAAGTTGCAATGTGATATTCTGTCAGCATAAAGGAATCTTGTACATTGTCGAGCTGTAAACTATAAAAGAAACTATTTCTAGAATCATGTAAATTAGAAAACATAGTACTCTGATGTACTTGGATAGGTTACAGTGGACTGCACGTATCTCTTCTAATATAATCCTCAATCTGTGGACTTATGATTTTGAATCTGAGAGGAATCTGAACTTTCAAAAATCTCTAAAGAAACTGTTTCAGTTGCACACACAGACCTGTTGTGTTTCATGGTGACAGGTGCCTATGGTAATGTCAGTTTCCACGTTGTTGCCCTAGTCAGATTTTTCCCTTTAAACCACCCTTGTGAGCCTTCAAGTCTGCTGATTAAATTGCCTAAAGATAATTCAAGTAAATAATGAATATAATGAACACATGGTTAAAAGTTAAATAACTTATGCTCATTATGTGTGTTTCTAGGAAAAGCCTGTAGGATTGTTCTTTCTTACAAACCGAGCAATAGAGGTAAACTATGTGGTTTACAATTCCGATGATACTGTATTAGTCTGCCTTATTCCTTACCTGGCACATTTTTACTGAATGTTTATTGTTCTTGCAGTTGTGTTCAGGAAGTGTGAGTCATTTGCAAAATTAATCTAATGCTTTGACTAGAGGGCATACCCAAGACCAAAGTCAGTCATCCGGTGAGAGTCTCTGAGGCTTTTTTTATCTCCATGTCTTTTGTTGCAAAAATGGTTATCACCAATAGAGTATGTAGCTATAACATGAAAGCTTTATTTCTTTAATGTCTGGTCACTATGGTGAAAACAAACAGAAAAACTACAGCTCCTTGTGCTTAATAATAATTCATAATTCCTTACACATATATAGTGCTTTTCTGGACAGTCCCCTCCACCACACTGATGTGTAGCATCCACCTGGATGACGTGACGGCAGCCATAGTGCACCAGTACACTCACCACTCATGAGCTATCAGCGGGAAGGAAAACAGACTGATGAAGCCAATTCAAAGATGGGGATTATGGGGATTAATTGGTAAAGGCCAATGGGAAAATGGCCGAGACACCAGGGTAACAGCGCTACTTTTTTTCAAGAAGCACCCTGGGTTTTTTTATGACCACAGAGTCAGAACCTTGGTTTTACATCACATGAAGGACTGTCCCTATTTACAGTATAGCGTCCTTGCTATACGTCCCCTGCTGGCCCCTCTAATACAGTACCTCTTCCAGCAGCAACCTTAGTTTTTCCCAGGAGGTTTCCTATCTAGCTACTGACCAGGCTCACACCTGCTTAGCTCCAGTGGGTTGCAAGTTGTTAGTTGCTGGATGATATGGCTGCTGGCCATAGTCTGGCCTTAGAGCAATGGTTCTCAACCTGCGGCCCGCAACGTCTGACCTCTTTTTAATAAATTACATTTGTTTGCAGTCGATTCTTTCGATTAAAAAAAAATAGGCAGCCCCACTAAGAGTGTGTTCTAGTCACGTAAAACCGTTTCTGAATAGATTTGCAGGTGATCAGATTCATTTTCATTAATTTTTAATTTCATTAATGTGCTGCATTTAGGTTATAACGCACATCACTAGAACACGCTTTCATATTGCCTTCACCGTCGTGCGTCATACGTCTGAGCGCAAAGACTAGCCCACTCACAGCAGGGTTGCCCAGCCTAGTAGCCTGCTAGTTTGCATTAAAAAAAGAAAGAAAATGGATTGTGGTAAGTTTGTTGTAAGAGGTGAAAAACGACAAGGGCCAGAGGAAGAAAATGTCAACAAAACAAATACAGACACTGAAACGTGGAAACGGAAAAAAGAGTCGGAGCATCAGCGATGAGGGCAGGAAAGTACTGGAAGAATGGAGGAGCAAATTTGCCTTGATTGATAGAGATGGGCAGCCTTTCTCTTTGCTTTGTAATAAAATTATTGTCAAAATGTAACAGTGTAAAAAGACATTTTGATACTACTCGCAAGAATTGTGACAAGCAATATCCACTTGATTCAAGTGACAGGTCTCTTAAGATAAGTAATCTCGAAAAAACTTCTATTGCTGAGCAGAAAATCATGCAAGCAACTTTAAAAGTGTCCCAGGTGGTGACGCTAGCCACATTCAAAATTTCATGGCTGCTTGCTAAACATGGCAAACCATTCAGTGATGGTGAACTAGTAAAGAACTGTTTTCTTAAATCACAATGTCTCTTTGAGGACTTGAGCAACAAAAGCGAAATAATTCATAGGATAAAAAGTTTACAGCTAATACTCCGTAATAATTCCGTGCATGTTTGAGAGACCTTCACCTGGAATCTCAACTTCGTTGTGCTCCTCATTGGTCTCCTCCAGACAGCATCAAGTGTCCCATTAATGTGAGTACCATACTGTCAGAGTTATGAATGTTAAGAATATATACAGTATAAGAAGCGCAACACCTCCTCCTCCACACTCTGGCCTTCCCGTCTGTGTGGAACAGGCTGAAGAGTGACTCATCCGTGAAGAGGACCTGATACCACTGCTGACAAGTCCATTGCATCATCAGTCTGGTCCAAGCCAGTTGGGTGTGACATCTAGGAGGTGTGAGCAGAGGGCCTCTGATAGGTCGCCTTGGTCTAAGCCAGCAGCATGGAGCCTCACTGTACTGTCACTGATGCGGGCATTGTGTCTGCCAGCAGTTTCAGCAGCAGTACAGGTGGCAAATCTGAAACGATCTCTCAGAATGACCAGTCTGATGTGTCGGTCTGGCTCTGGTGTGGTCACTCAATAGCAACTGGATCTTGGATGGTCATCTGTCCTGCCAATCTGCTGAAACCTTCTCTGCAGTCGGGACACAGTAGAGAGTAGATAGTGTCTGGCAATGCTGGCACATGACATGCCTGCCTGCAGCATGCCAGTGGCCCTCTCTCTTGCTTCTGGTGACATTCGAGGCATTATGGAATGCACAGAAAACTGACTAAGGGGTTTGACCTGCCCTGCAGAATAAAAAATCACACAATTTTGTTTACCTACTCTTCACAACAGAATTCTGTTGAAGTGCAATATGGCCCGATCAAAAGAGATTTCAGATGACTTCAGAAGAAGAGTTGTTGAAGCTCATAAGATTGGAAAGGGTTACAAAAGGATTTCTAAATACTTGGGCCTCCATCAGTCCACAGTAAGGCATATAGTTTACAAATGGAAGAAATTCAGCACCATTGCTACTCTCCCTAGGAGTGGGCGTCCTACAAAGATCAGTACAAGGGCACACCGTACAGTCCTCAAACAGGTGACAAAAAAACCTAGGGTGACAGCTAAGGATCTGCAGGCATCTCTTGCACTTGGTAATGTCTGTGTTCATGGGTCTACCATAAGAAAAACACTGAACAAGAATGGTGTTCATGGGAGGTTACTACGGAGGAAACCACTGCTTCTAAAAAAAAACATTGCTGCCCGTCTTAAGTTTTCTAAAGACCACCTGGATGTTCCACAGCACTGCTGGAACAATGTTTTGTGGACAGACGAGACAAAAGTTGAACTTTTTGGTAAATGTACACAGCGTTATGTTTGGAGAAAACAAAACACTGCATACCAACACCAAAACCTCATCCCAACTGTGAAACATGGTGGAGGGAGTATAATGGTGTGGGGCTGCTTTGCTGCCTCAGGGCCTGGATGGCTTGCAATCACTGAGGGACCAATGAATTCCAAGTTGTGTCAGGAAATTCTACAGCAGAATGTCAGGGCGTCTGTGATCTAAAACTCAAAACGAGCTGGGTAATGCAACATGACAATGGTCTAAAACACAGGAGTAATCAACAAGAGTGGCTCAAACAGAAGAAATTCCACACTTTAGAACAAGTCGGAGTCCTGACCTCAATCCCATTGAAATGCTGAGGTGAGATCTGAAGCAGGCTGTTCAAGCAACACATCCCAAAAATATACATGAACTGAAACAGTTTTGTATAGAGGAATGGGCCAAAATACCTCCTAACTGCTGCGCAGGTCTGATCAGCAGCTACAGAAAGCATTTGGTTGAGGTTACTGCCAATAAAGGAGTTTCCACTAGTTGCTAAATATAAGGGAGCACATCCTTTTTCCATCAATGACCTTGATTGTTTAAACCATATGTTCAATAAAGATATGGCAATGTAAAATGTTGTGTTTGTTGTTTGTTAAATGAGACTGTCTTTATTTATTATTTTGACTTAGATGAAGATCAGATCACATTTTAGTGTTCTTCAGCAGTAAATGTAGAGGTTGGAAAAGTTATGGTGTGGTACACAAGGTTTCTTGAGAAACAGGACGTTTCAGATGGAAGTCCTTCATCAGCTGTGCAAGCAAAGTGCTTCTGAAGTTGCACAGGTGATGAATGACTTCCTTCCGAAACGTCCTTCACAAGAAACCTTGTGTATTACAACAATACTTTTCCAACCTCTCTCTATATATACCGTACATACACATGGTTAATAGCTATTATGCACGCAAATAAAGTAAGCCTAGTAGTGATTAATATATGCTGCCCACGAGCCTTGCCTTTAGCCACGGTTGTGGCCCAGTTGATAAAAAGTTTGAGAACCACTGCTTTAGAGCCTTACTGGTATGGACAGCAGCATATCTCACTTAGTTATCTGTAAAACTCTCAATCTCTGCTTTTCCTGGTCCGTTAGTCTAATTAAGTACTCCCAAAAGGCAAAAGAATAAACAACATTTCTTGAGGTGTGAGAAAGGAAGGGGAAAGGAGCAGGAGTATGAAGCTGAGGTCTGGGTAGGCAGATCAGATAAAGGAGCTTGCGAGAATGAGCAGGACATGAAAATCTGAGGAATAAATTCCAGATGACTGTTGGAAGAGTTTTGTCGATGGTCTATGAATAACATTTCTCATTTTCAGTAGAACACCCTCAGGCCCCGGACATTTATTTTAAGTGTTTCTAGTACTTGTAAGGTCTCTTTTATGCTAAATTATTTAATATGGAAGGCATGTTGAGGCATGAGGCATGAGGCATGTTCCCTGTTTCTCCCATAGTGAACACCTGAGTTAAATTAACAATTTCCTGTTCCTTCTCTTAAAGTTTCCTATTATGTACACCCAACTTCATCTACTGTTACTCTGCTGATGTAATTTTGTAATGTTTCTCTCTCCTGACTTAATTTTGTACCTCTTCTTGCAATGTATTGTACTCCATCTCTTTAAATGGATGTTGCTGTTTTGTAATCATTTTATAAAGTGCTTTATTTCTTCTTATATTTTCCATTATTGATCTGGTTAAACCATTTCTGCCACTGCTTTCTAGTCTTTGATTTTCTTATTCTTATTATCAAACAGAATCTCTTTAAAATATTGCCATATATCTGTACAATTTCCATGTCCCATTTCACATTTCCTAAGCTAAGTAACATTTATTTAAGTCTTATCTCCTGAAATGGTAAATATTTATCTTGGGTTTTGAGACTTCAAAACATACCATATTGTGATCTCTAACAGTTCCCTAACCGTTTGTTCTTCACTATATTTGATTGCTTTAAAAGACAAAATCATTACAGACATTACCTGTAGTGTTCAGAAAAATGAAAAAAGAAACGGTTAGCTGTGTCTGACACATTGGTCTCTAGCATAGTGAGACAAAATCTTCACTGACTGGGGGACTGAAAAAAGCATTCACTTGTACTGTATATATGTAATAACTTATGGAAATATTACACCTTTCTCTTTGCAGAATGAATTTGGGGAGGATGGAATTTCTCTTACTCAGGGAGACAAACTTCGTGCCTTAAAGAGCAGAAGACAGCCGCGTTCGGCCACCACTGGAGCTTTGAGGTCAGACTAATGTTGCAGCCCAGTTACGCAAATGTCACAGGGAGGTGACTCAGAAAACCAAGGAGACTTGTTATGTTTTTGAAAAATGAAAGTCTTTCAAGTCCTCAAATAAGTTTAGAAACAAGTGACAGGCTAAATACTTTTTCTTAGGCTGAGTAACTAATTTTTTACATCTGGCAGTCGTAACACAAATGTGTTATTGTCACATATGCCACTGTGACAAACAGTAATTTGGTTCTAATTTTGTTGTATTCAGAGCACACTAACTGCTAGTCCTTGACAGTCTTCTATCTAACAACAGTTCATTCACCAGTTAATTGGAATATGTGATAAAAATTGAATATTTTAATATATTAGCTTTGTGAAACATTTTAAATGTTATTTGAATCATTTCTGATAATGCCAGCTTTGTGGAAAAAAATACTAAAACATTTAGCGTATTTGCCAACACTATAATTGTCTATATCTGCATCACAAATGCTCTTATCAGGGCTACATTGAAATGTTGTGTTCTGAAAAAAAGTTGAAAAGTCTTTCTGCCTAATATAGACAGAACACCACAACTATAGAGGTTCGGCCACCTGTAGTCCAGGTGGGGGATTGTGTGGTCATTTATTTATGCTTTTTGCCCCTTTTACGACGTGGTTTTGGATTTTACCCTTTATTTCCACTCAGCCTGGAATTATTGGTGTTTTTGGGATGCCACAGCTCTCTTCACCAACTCCTATAGTACAGAGAGAGTGAGGATGGGAGTGCAAGCTCCTCCAGCCTGCCCTCCCATCCTGCTCTTCATCTCTGGGTACTGCAAGATGTCCAGTGACTTACAGGAGAGGAGAATCACATGTCTCCCTCACGTCACTGCAGGTCACCTGATGACTTACAGGAGAGGAGAATCGCATGTCTCCCTCACGTCACTGCAGGTCACCTGATGACTTACAGGAGAGGAGAATCGCATGTCTCCCTCACGTCACTGCAGGTCACCTGATGACTTACAGGAGAGGAGAATCGCGTCTCTCCCTCGCGTCACTGCAGGTCAGCTGATGACTTACAGGAGAGGAGAATCGAGTCTCTCCCTGACGTCACTGCAGGTCACCTGATGACTTAAAGGAGAGGAGAATCGCATCTCACGTCTCTACCTGAGGTCAATGCTGTTTTTTAGCAGCAAGAACAGGGAACAAAACCTCATAGAATATTGTGATAATTGTTTTGAGTACACTCACTATTGCTATAAGTAGCTCTAGCTGCAATGGTTATTGGTGTTTCCTCCTGTGATAGGCCCTGAGTGTTTCAGGCCATAGTTATAAAGCCTGTTCAGAAAAGGCATGACAAAACTGGACCTGGTAGTCATAGAAACAGGGGTTGTGCAGGGTGCTTAGTGTTAACATGCACACTGCTGGGGTTGCAGTTGTTCTTTTGAAACAGAAGTAGCTCCTTTTAGCCGTCTTTCTGCTTCCAGGAGTAAATTAACTTGTCTTATTCCATAAGCCACTTTTCAGTTATATAAGATTTTTGTGACATGCTGGTTACATAACAAGAAAAGCAGAAAAAACACAGGCAACTGCAGCACAGTCTGAGTCAGCCAGGTTATTCTTTTTTCTCGCAGTAGAGTTTAGGATCATCTGTAGCATTCCTACAGTGTAACCCACTCCCACGTCTTACATGCAGGCATTAGAAATCCAACAAAACTGGAAGAAATGTTTCCCGATTGCATTGTATGAATCATTAAAATATTTTGTTTCACATGTGCAAAGGTGTAAAACATTAGAAACTGCATTAGAAACAATTTTGAAAACATTTACCATTCATGTTATATATAATGCTATGTTATATGCATAAATTTAACATGTTTTGTTTTTTGTATTTTTAAGACAAAACACACAAGCTCTACAGTATAATTTTCTAGGAGGTTCACATACCACATTTTTCTCTCCCCAAAAACACTTAAACTGTTGCCTTCCACCAGTTGTTTTTCTACGGAGTTGAAATGGGGGAGTTGGAGAAGTGGGGGTCAGTTCACTGTTTATTGAGACCTGAAGTTTGGGGGCACAGGCACCGATAAGATTAATCAGACTTTAATGGAAAAGCAAATAGGTTTTTTGACTGCAGCACAGTCTGTTCCGTGTAGCCAGGGAGTGTAAGATAGCAGTGCATTTTACTGACGCTGCACAATTTCCTTTAATTTCCTAATATTTGGATGGGCAGACTCTCCAAACTGCTGTCTTGGATTAAAATGGCAGCTGCAATGATAAAGACATTTGCCTAACAAAAGTCATATACAGTGCCCTGTAGATTTATTCATTGCCCTAGTTAAAGCATAGCAAGAAAAATACATGACAGAATGATTTACAGATTACAATATGTTACTTGCTCAAAATAAATCTAAAAACATTATACTAATTATAAAAGCACCGCACAGAGCAAAATCTTACATTTATTTTAATTGAATAGCTGAAAAACACTAGGATAACATTTATTCACACCTCTATTGCTTTAAATTAAATACAACAACAATAAATCTACAACATTATGCTTTTTAAGAAGTGTTAAAGAAGCTTAAGGGATTATAAAGAGGTTGGTTATTAATGGTCCTTGTTTCACTGGAGTACAAATAGAGGTAACACAGAAGGCAGAGGATAGGGAGCTCTTTGAAAACTGCAGGCCAGTATTCACTAACTACCCGAATTTTGGGGATAACTATAAAAGAATCCACAACAAGCTAAATCTACCACTTTTTACTACAGTTTCTATTATTAATATTAACTGCAAAGCTACTGGTGTACTGGTAGTCCTGCCTGGAAAATGACACAAGTGCATATCATGAGACAAGCGGTTTGGGAGGCAACTGTAAATGCAAAGGCAACAGTTGGAGGTTTCCAACACAAACTGGCACAAACTCAGAGCACAAAATGTCAAGAACTACCTTTGAACATTGCCTGCTTGAATGTGGCATTCAAGGGCAGACCACTGAAAGAGGCAACTTGAACTTGCAGAACTATACTTTAAAGGCATGGGGAAGCATATCATGAAAATTATGCTTTTTGGACATGCTCAGTGTATGTTTGACATAAAAACGGTGAAGCTAATGTTGGCATTCTTGCTAACTGTGAAATATGAAGGGGAATCTGTTTTGTTTTGGTGTTGATTTGAGCTCTTTTCAAGATATGGGGAATAATGAACTCCAGAGAAGGGTGTTGTGAGTATGGAACAAGCTGACAGTAATCAATTGAAGAAGTACATTGTGAAAGCAAAGTGAGATTCAGATGAGAGCTTGTTTAAGTGATGAAAAACAGGCTATAAAAACAAGACTATGGCAAAGCAATGCTCTCTCTGAAGATGTGAACACTAAATGCATGAACCACTGCATTTGGTCAGTCAGAAAGGATTTTTAAGATAGACATCAGAAAAATATTAAATTGCTTTCTCACTTTCCATTTAAGAAATGTGAAGTTAGAGTAAGACATATAGAACATGCCAAGCAGTGCTTAGTTGCTGCTTTATTGAGCAACTAAGTTGACATAGTTCTGAATGTGACAGTAATGAGACACTGTGAGCCTTCAACCTCACAATAATGAGAGAATCCATTTTATATGAGTCCTTAAATATCCGACTCATTTGGCTGACTGCAATTTGATCACGATAAACTGTATTCAGTTTTCATTTACAACAGTGAGGCAATAAGGTCAGCTCCAAGTGGGGTCGTGAGTTACTTAATACACATTTATGACTGGGATGTCCTATGTGGCAGTGCCAGTCCTTCAAGTGGCAGCCATACAAAGTCTTGTTAAGCATTTAAAGAAGAATAAATTACTTACTACAACTGATTCTTAGTAGATCCAAAGAGATTATACTCAGAAATTTTACTTCACACCAGCTAAATGAGAAATGACCTGCTGTTGAGCAGAAGATGCATTTCTTACAAATCTTCATCCTTAGACTGAAGTCAAACTTTGCTTAAAGAATTCCCCGTTCTCAGTGGAATAAGAGTGTAAAGTTTCTAGTGGATTTCTTTAACCCCAGTAGGGTTCTCTCTTTCAGACTAGAAGACTTGAAAATGCACACAAGATCCCCATCTCAGCCTTTCAGGTATGGCTATTTTACTTTCCATAGCTTAGTCAAACGAAACACAGGGAAAAGAGGAATCTAATGTGGATGACTGATTTTAAAATTCAGGCTATTAGTACTTTCATGGTCTTTTTTCATTTTGCTTATATTACTCAGCAGGCCTTGCAGAGGGTTAACTCTTTTCCAGTGTGTCAGCTGGGACTTGATAACTTGCAGCTCAGATGTTAAAACGGCTAATGTGCCAGTGATAACCGTTATCAATTCGGAGGTGACCAAGTTCTACGAAACGTAACCCCTGTTCACCCCTGCACTGTTCCCATGGATGTGACTAGAGATAAAACAGACTGGAAACAATCTGTAGGTAGAACAGATCAGGAGATCGGAAGCACTCGAAACATATATATGTTATTTTAACTAGGTTAAGTAAGCAGGAAAGTGTATGCATTGCACAGAGGGAAACAAGAATGTGAAAGCTCTGGAGGGATAAGATGTATAGGGTTGTGGTTTGGCTGTTTCTGTCACCTTTGACATGATCCTGTGGCGACAAAGGAAGAGGGATAGAAGTGCCTGTAGGTTCTATGACCCTCAGTAACTTGTCAGACGAGCCCACAAATGGAGTCTGCTGTTGTAGAAAGACTAGGTGATTTTCTTTCTCCTTCTTGGAGAGAGTTTCCCCAAGTGCATCATTACGAAGACCAATACTTTAGCCTGAAAGGACTTTTTGTGAGGGACAGGCAGTAAACCCTTTCTTCCTGCTTCAGTTAGATCTTATCATATTAGATTTTCAAAAACCATCTCTTGTGTACTTTCCATCTGTTCTCTTTGTTTACTGACACTTCTGTTCTCACCCATCAGGCAAGTTTCTTTCCAAAGCCTAGAGTTTATCACAGTATGGTTTTTCCTTCAGATAAATTGTTTCATTATCAGAAATGGCATTTGTGTCTAAATCTCACTGCCATTACACTTGTTTCCACTGTTGCCAATCTCAAACTGCAGCTTGAAGAAAAGTGCTGCTATGGACATGGCTTTGAATGTTCATTTTCCTTACCTGGAGCTGCAGACAGAGTAGGGGAGTGGTCAGGGTTGTGGCAAAGGGCTCAGGTTCCCTGCATGAGGCTCTTTGTGTCCTAGATCACCCAGCTGTTTCACTGTGGGGCAGCCCAACAGAGGTTAAGTGCCCACCCATGGATGGTCTCATGCTCTCTATCTGCTTCACTCCACGGCTCTGGAATAATGTCTGGCCTGATGACCAATTGTACACACTGAGCAAACTGAGGTGTCTCGTGAGCATAAACGTCAGTAAGAATGTGTCAAATTGTAGCTAGGAACTAGCCATTTAAGTTTGTTGAAATGCTGTAATGTTTGCCTTACATTTAGTTGTGTTAGACTGGTAGAACAACCTTATTTTGTTGTAAGGTTCAAACAACAAAACAACTTTAGTTTGAAGTTTCCCTGTAGCAGATTTAGGCCAATGACATAGTGCCACTGAATACCGTATTGAATAAGTAGAGGAAATCATCTTTTGCAGGGTAAAAGCAGCAAAATAAACCATAAGTAAAAATATTGCAATAACTACACTCATTTTATTATACTAACTTTATCACTAACCCATAATAGTAACCGATTACTATGATTGCTACAGTAACTGATGATTCGATAATGAAACATCAACAATATCAAATTCAGATTTATTATTTGGAAACAAACATCTCATTGTAATAAATTGGTAACTAATAGAAAATAATGAAAAATGTTAATTTTTTAAATTGTTAATTTCATCATATTTATTGTGGTTGTCAGATATTTTATATATCATAGTTATCAGATATTTAACAGTGGAATGGAAATTAAACCACAACATGACATTACAAATCAGTAGTTCAGGTGGGTAGCTGCGTCAGCATGAGCACCTGAAGGAAGGCTCCACTGCCGAAACGTTGTGTTTTCTTTCTTCTTTTTTTCAGCATGGAATAAACCTTTTACTTGTTCCATTACAAATCAGTTACCTGTTCTAAGGAATTATTTGCATTTACACTGGAAGACATTACATATACATTATTGAAACTTTAAAACACATCCAAAATACTGCATTCCTCTTGTAGTGGATATTTCCAATGTATTGTTTTAGTCTGATGTAATTTGGGGAAATCAAAACAATTCAGCAGTCTATCAACACAAATAGAACACAATAGATTCTACATGCTCATCCCCTTAGAGCCTTACAAACAATATGAGAGTGTGATTTTATTAAATCTGAACATTTTTGTTGGTTTAATAGTTACAGTATTGCAGTTAACTTGAGTTTCCAGGTCATCCCCTTCATTCTCTGAGTTCTAAGATGAAGACTACAGTAAACCATCGCTTTGATGGATTTCACTTTAACAGACTTTGGATTTAACAGACAAACTCTGGTAAAGGGGTGTTTTGTCCACAAAATGCTATCTGTGTGAAGTTACAGGGAGAACATGCTGTTTGCATGGATTTCTTCTGGGTGCTCTGGTATCTTCCCAAGGTCCAAAGACATGCTGGTAAAAAACATCATTTGTGATACAATGTATAATTGGCAATAGTGGACACCCCTTTCACCCTTTTAAATCAAGGGTTTACTATATAGTACTACCTTTGTTGACTTGCTTTTTTCTGTGCTCAATACATCTCACTGAGCCCCAGTTACTTGGTGAATCACATAAAACAATTATCACGTGACTCGTAATTCAATTTATTTGATTCACTGCATTGATTTAATCCAGTGGTTCTCAACCTGCAGCCCGCCACACACGAAAGTGCGCCCCGCAACGTCCAAACCCTTTTTCATAAATTATATTTGTTTGCAGTCCATTCCTTTGATAATAAAATAATAAAAATAAAAAATAGGTTAAACTCACAGCCCCACTAAAAACACATTTGGGTACAATTTGGATAGCATTTTGACGAGCAACACCCACCTGATTCAAGTGACAGGTCTCTCAAGATAAGTAATCTAAAAAAGACTGCTATTGCTGAGCAGAAAATCATGCAAGCGATTTTAAAAGTGTCCCAGGCGGTGACACTAGCCATGTTCATAATTTCATGGCTACTTGCTAAACATGGCAAACCAATCAGTGATGGTGAACTAGTGAAGAACTGTTTCTTGAATCACAATGTCTCTTTGAGGACTTGAGCAACAAAAGCGAGATAATTCATAGGATAAAAAGTTTACAGCTAATACTTCTCCGCAATCAAGTCACGCTTCCGTGCACATTTGAGAGACCTTCACCTGGAATCTCAACTTCATTGTGTAGTCACACAATTAGAGCCCAACTACGTGGATCTGGCCTCCTCCAGACAGCATCAAGTGTCCCATTAATGTGAGTACTATACTGTCAGAGTTAAGAATATATATATATTATATATATACAAAAGAAAATCCAGGGAGTAACTGCAGTGAACTTCAGTAGTAAAAAAGGTTTCTTTTGAAACAGGACATTTCGGACGGAAGTCCTTCATCAGCTGTGCAAGTAAAGTGCTTCTGAAGTTGCACAGATGATGAATGACTTCTGTCCGAAATGTCCTGTTTCTCAAAAAACCTTGTGTACTACACCATAACTTTTCCAACCTTTCTGTATAGATGCATGCACATGGTTAATAGCTATTACGCACGCAGATAAGGTAGGCCTAGTAGTGATTAATATATGCGGCCAGCGAGACCAGTTGATAAAAAGTTTGAGAACCACTGATTTAATCAAAAAGAATGAACTGCATTGTTCTCTTAGCCAATATGATATATGCTGTATTGAAGGTGTTACTTCCTAAACAGTTGCACACCCCAAAACATTTTGTGCAGGGGACGTTCAAGGTTACTGCACAGTTGCAAATGCATACAGCTTAGAGGGAATACAGCTGGTGACCCTCTTCTCCCATCTTCTGTTTGTGATCTCCAGTGAAGTAGTATAGTCTGGTGTTCGTTTTTAATACGTGTGAGCCTATGTATTATTTAAAAGCATTTCAATCAGTTGATTTTGTTAAGGACTAGGTCGTCATCCAGATCTATTGCAATTGTATTACCTGTAAGGGGCAATAGAAACACTTGGTAAGTGCATTCAAAAGCACGTGAAAAAGAGTGTTCTAACTAAAGTTTGAATCCTGGTGCAACGAGTTACACAGTGGAGTCTGAAAGCAGATAAATGCCCTGTGCTGTTCTTGGCCTAAAATAAGAGAATTGTCCCTCCAATTACTGCTAGCGTAGTCATCTGTAGTTTTATGCAGAAGATGAAGTTAAAATTTGAATATTACTGGGCCCTTCCAGAGATTCTCAGTGGTATCACATTGCCCAGAGGAATAATATTTTCTGTTTGGCTAAGTGTTGTAAATTATTTTTTTCAAGCACAAAATGGCTGGGGCTCTGTTTTGGTAATCTGTGATGCTCCCCACCCTTGTTTTTAACCTTTGACTCTGCTGTAGGTCATTCCTGACCTGTAAAACAGTACATTCATGGATCTTGCCCTATAGGTCACTGTGGAAATATAAAATGCTGACTCCTTTGTGGTGGCTGTTTGTGTTAAAACAGGATTACCCCCACAGTGAGTGGCCAGGGATCCATGTCTCCTCTCAAGTCTTCCAAAGTCCCCCCCTCCAGCTCGGCCACGGCCAGGAGAATTGGCAGAAGCTCCACCTCTTCCACTTCCAACCTGAAGAGGTGAGCACGCCCACTGCACTGCTCCTTCTACCCGCCACCTCGCTCTTCTTTCCTGCCTTTGCTTTTCCTCTCTTCATCTCCATGTTCCTCCTGTACCCATGGTCCCTCTTTGTCTTCCTCTGCCTCCATCTCCTACTGTGCCTTTCTCTGTGTCTTGCTTTCCGCAGTCTGCTGTTAAAGATGTGCTTGTCACGGTCACAAATGCACTAAACTAAAAGGGATTTTATGGAAATGCTGGCTTCCTGCTGTAATGCTGTGTGATACTGCTTGAACATAAGTGTAGAAACATGGATCACTTATACCTGGTAAGCAGGCATGTAGTTTCCTTTTAAACCATTACCATTTTTTTTTATTTTCACATTTTTGGATGTCATTTTTAACACCGCTCATTCAGCAAAATCGCAATCTTTTAATTAGCCTCAAAGGAAGAGTAAGTTGTTTTGTTTCCTCCTTTTCAGTCTTTCCCATCACAGATAAAAGGAAGTTAACAGGTGCAGATTGCTTTTTCAGTCTCATAAAGTTAAGCCCTAGATTGCTAAAATGATGTTAGTAGAGTGGCAGCTCTACACCTGTGATTTATGGTGTGTGATACCCAGCTGAAATAAAGTGTGTTATGATGAAGACAAGCTGGTTTACTTCTGCAACAATGTTATATAAAGCTCTGTGCCTTAAATAAAACATGAGTTAAACCCTGCTTACCCACATCCCTACTGTGTTTCCCCTCCGTTCCCTGTAGGGCACCATGACATGCTGCTGCTGCTAGCTCAGGCCTGATCCTCAGTGTGTCCACATCTTGTGTGTTCTTTGTCTAGTTTTTGTTTTTTGACCTTCCCTCCCCTGTTTGTGTTCAATTCAGCTTCTCCGTAAACTCCAGGCTAGCCAGTTCCCTAGGTAACCTGTATGCGGCTGTCGATGACACAGAGAGCAAAGGGAAGCCGCCCTCCTACTCCTCTCCGTCCCCCGCGAGGACGGGCTTCGGCCTCAGCCCTTCCTCCCGTTACTTAAATGGCAGCACCCAACTCGCTGCTAGAAATTATCATGAGCTGAACAACAATCAGTATAACCGCACCACCACAACCAACAGCAGCAGTACCAACAAAAGTGCCTTCCACCACAATGGCCTCGCCAGTTACCCCACCCGACTGGCAGATGATTACGGCAGCTACAGACCTTCCTACAGTGGCCTCAGCTCTTCAACAGCACGGTACTTGAGCCGGTCCATTCCTGTAAGTTCTCCAAGCAGCATCTATCTCTTATTTTAATTCCTGGACAGCTGTTTGCACTTTCCTCCCCTTTTCCCAATTAATAATTTCTTTACTAAAATAAATTGCTAACGCTACCATTGCAGGTGCTGCTTCTGCTACTATTACAATTTTGACGTTGCTACCATTATCACTACAACTATTATGACTACTTCTCCTGCGGCTGCTGCCTTTCCCTTTCTAACAGTCTCAGTGCTCGTGACGTGACACAGAACTGGATCCTGTCCTTTGCCTTTGTGTTGCAACAACCTGCCTTATTCCACCCACCCACCACCTCCTGGCCCACACAAACTTTCCCATTTTCCAAAATAAACTTTTCAGACTATTCCTAATGATTCAGAAATGGTGTATATGTGGTTTCATTAATTTCCTCTTTGGGGGGATTTTTTTGGTGTTGATTTTTCTTTGCAAAATTCATGGATTTGTCTGCTAAAATGATTAGATTTCTTTGACGTTCCCTTCTTAAGTGAAATCAAGCCATTTAAAATAGTTTTCTATTTAGCATTTAAATATATTCCCTGTGAAGTAGTATAGTTTTATTTGAGTTCAAATGCTTACATTATTGGCTTTGTAATTGCAGGTTAATGTGTTCAATTTCAGGGTACCTTACCCTGTGCTTTATCTAGTAATATAAAGAAAAAAGTGCTGTGAGAAATTTCAGAAGAAAAGAACAGAAAAGTATTTCTTAAATTATTACAAGGTTTGCATCTTCACAATGTAAAAAATGCTGCAGATTGTGTATGTTGGTATACATAGCTGTCATAATTTGATCTTAACATTGGAGAACTACAGTAAGTGTATATCCATGTTTAATTAGCTCAGACACTGTCTGAAAACGTCTACAAAACATGATGAATCATGTCCTGGACCAGAATTAGAAACCCCTGCTCTAGGGCATGTGTAAAAAAAAGTGTTTGAATTCCATTTGCACTTTCTGCCACAAGTTACCCTCCCCACTTGTGAGCTCAAGAAAGAACTATGTTCTATCAGGAAATGACCCCTAACTCCCTGCTCTGTAATTCTTTCACAAGTACAGATTTCATTTTGTCAGTTCCCGGATGTCTTAACTCTTATTTTTGAACTGATTTTGAACTGATGTTTTTATTTTGAACATTACTTTTTCAGTTTCTTGTTTATCATTGAACCTATACAGTTATCCCTTTATTACATTGTGGTATTGGAACATAATAATCTATAATATATAGATTTGTTCTCTTTTGGACTGCACTTCCAGTTAAACGGACCTCAATAATAGATAGACCACATCAGGAAAGAGGCACATATATACACTTTAGCTGCGGCTTCATGAATTTTCATATCATCTGCCTGAAACATTTCAAACTGGGTTATACAGTATGTGTTCTCCAGCATGAATCATGTCTGGGACCAGATTTAGAAAAAGCAAAAACTCTACGAAATTTGGGAATTTATACTAAATCATTCCAGAATTCTAAACATTGCAGATACCTTAGAAAGGGTTCGTGAAAGTGAGATAAGTTGCTATAGACATAAAGTGATAAAGCAGTACAAGGATTTCTGATGTCTCAGAGCAGGCAACCAGGGGAATGCGAGAGAGCAAAGAGCTCATGTTTCTGGTGATTCTTAGGTAGATCAGTCTGTTGGATGGACACCACAGTAGTGGAGCCTATTGAGCAGTATTACTGTACATCAAAAATAGTGGCGCCTGTTGACTAGTATGATATCAGAGTAGTGGAGCCTGTTCAGTGGTATGACATCAGAGTAGTGAAACTTGTTGACTAGTATGCCTACTGAGAAGCAGAGTTGACTGGTATGACATCACAGTAGTGGAGCTTGTTGACTGATATGACATCAGAGTAGTAGAGCCTGTTAACTCGTATGGTAGTGGAGCTTGCAAATCAATTTTCCAGGTAGTGCACATGGTTTAAATCACAGATCATAGGATGTGGAACAGAAAACAAGGCAATAAATAATAGTTACTACATAAATTGGACAGAGATGAGCTTTTCTTTTGCTGTGGACTTGGAGAAGAGAGGTGTCTTGCTGGTGGTGACGCTGCTGCCCTGCAGCTCTCTGCCCTTGGACTTTCTGTGATGCTCTATGCTAAAAGACCGTTCTTCAGCTGTCGATGCAGGAACATCATGTTCTGCTCTCATTCTTGTGTTTTAACACTAAAAGCTACTAACATGTCTGTTCCGTTGCTGCTGTTAACTGTACAGGAAATACCGCTCAAGCAGTAGGAATGTTCTCAGATGAACAGTTAGCTTTATTAAAGCTCAGACTCTTAATGAGAAAGGACAGACTAGGAGTGTTTGGACCTTGAGTGAGATGGCTACCTTTCTTGTAAAAGCTTCTTTTGGAAACACCTGTAAATACTGTAGGTGTATTATCCACCTTTTGTATTACACTTAAACTGTTTCTTTAAATTTTATCACAATAAAACCCATAATATTTTAAAAGGGCTAAAAATGGTAATAGATTTGATCATGAATTTACACAAGTTATTCTCGGTCTCCAGAAACTAAAAAGACATCTGGGAAATATGCAGTATATATTAATTACTAATTGCATGTAATTAGAAAGATTTTTGAAAGTTATGGTTTGGCCAATAATATCGTATAAATGTTCTTTCTGAAGGTTTTTAGGACCACATTTTTTTAGTGCATTTTAAACGCCTACTCTCTGTAATTCACTCTCGCTATCCACATGGATGACAGGCCTGCCATCATGTCCCGGGATGTAAGGGCACCTCTCTTCTGCAGGACATTATTTGTAAACAAGCTCAAACTTCCACAGGAGGTCTTCCTGTGAATGCCCTAGAACAGGGCTATCGCCATGTGAAAGACAGATGTCTATCTCGTGGACAGACAGAACTGAAGAGCTCACTAGCTCTAGACGAATGTGAATGGGTTCAAGTGGCAAAACCATAGAACACTGAGCAGTGTTTGGTATGGCTGCAGCTGCTTGTTGAACGACCTCTGGTTGCTGCCTGTTTTTTTATTCTCTCTTTTCTGATTTATCTTCCGTTTTCACAGGCTTCTTGATTTGGTTCGGGTCGAAAATCTAATCTTTTCAAAGACTAGTTTCTTTGTATGTTAGTCTAAAAAAAACTTAGTGTCATTGTCATTGTTTTCCACCTGGCAGCCATTAATGCAGTGCAGCACTTAAGAAATGACATGTGAATAAATTGTTTTCTTGTGGAGAAGGACTCCATGACAGTAATTGCTTTGATATCAAACTGAAAGTTTAAGTGCTTCTGTGGTATCGCATTATTATTTTAGTCACTGTTCTGCTGCTAATATTTCTTTGTTGGTGCAGTTTTTTAAGATGAAAATTGTAACCGTTTTTGGCAGCATATTGGCCAGAGATCATGAACATTTGTACAGCCCTCAGTACCTACTTTGTTCCATGTTTCACGAGGACAGTGGCAGCAGAGCCCAGGAAGGACTTGAAATGTCTTGCATACCTATGGTGCCTGGCCTAGCTACAGAGGAGTGAGTGGAGTAGTCTAGTCATTTTTTCAACCACAGGTGGACAATCACAGCTCCAGTGTTGCTCTTTATCACTGGGAAAGGCAGACTTTCACAGCACTAGAAGTGTGTTTCATTACTAGTTCAGCTGACTACTACAGATGTTTTCAATCATCAGCTTTCCCAGTTATAGATAGTATGTTGCTGAAGGACGACATTCAGGCTTATCCTTCTATAAAAAGGGCCTGAGTTGTATGGTTTGAGATGCATGGCATCACACATGTCATCTCTATCCCAACAATGGCAGCATATTACCTTGACATTGACATTTGACCTTTAAGAGGTCTGTCTTTGTTTTTCGGTCCTCTTTCTGGGATTCTAGCTCTTTCAGTATTCCCCTCCTATGGAAGACTGCACAGTCATTTTCATTCAGATTAGTACGTTAGTGTGTCTTTATACAGATGGCCAACCCTGTTCCTTTGCAGCATATTTCAACACATTGTGCCTGTCAAACTACGACACAGCCTGCCTGTCTAGTACCTGCAGACTAGGCACCTGAAGTTGTGATTTCTCAAGCATCTCTCGCTCACTAAGTCTCACAGGCCTGTAAGCCAGCCCAGTCTGTTACTAATGAGAACTCTCTTCTGGTGCTCTGACTCTCCATCCTTCCAGGATGGAGACTAGACTCAGACTGAAACTGTTTTCCTCCAAAATATTCTTATAAGACTCTTAATTAGACTGGAGATGTGGTTAATTCCATGCACAGCCTATCCCAGCAGCTCTCTTCCTTCGTATTCACTCCCTCTGAGTACTAATTACTCAGACCAGCTATGACTAATTTTTCCAATCAACAGGCGGCTTGTTCACAATGCCACCTCTTAGTACCTCATATAGGTGAGTTTGCACATGTACTGTATATGTTTGTGAATTAGTTACTTTGGACTTCTTGCAGACCATGATCTTGAGGTTTTAGTGGCTGCTACTTTCACCATTCTGAATGAAGTAATGGAGCTGGTCAGCTGATCCATACCAGATTGCTGGACAGTTTGATTAAAGTCAAGGTCCCAGGCCTCCGCACCTCAAGGTCGCATGTACTGAAACATTCTATCTAGAAAAGGGGTGCAGACAGAGCACAGGATGAGCACTGGTAAAGGCAGGTAGTTTATCAGTTAGCATTCATTGCTGATGATAAAGGTTAGAGGAAGGATCAGTAAAGATGTGGTAAAATGTCAACTGGGTAGTGAGGGAAGCTGCAGTATAGTGCGATTACTCTGGCTGCATCTTCTGAACCATGAGAGGCCCTGTGGGCAGTGTGCTATAGATTGTGAAGAGTCCCTGATCTAAACTGACCCTTGGAGGCTCCTGTACCCTGGAAAGTATAGGAGTATAGGCAAATATAGGAAAGCATTTAGGTTCCTTTATCAGATCTTTACCTTTTACTTTTCAGCTTAGACAGCGAAAGAGGGAACAAAAGCAGTAGCCTGGAATATGTCAGGGAGTGTTGTATGAATGCTCTGTGCTGTTCAGTCCATGTCCATCTCCTTTTTTCTCATGTACTGTAGAAATTGCCAGTTCCATTTTGTGCCAACATCTGCTGGAACCCATCAAACTAATCCTCTTCCTTTCTAACCCCCCGCAGCTGCTGGAGAGCCAGACACAAGGCTGTCCTTGTTCCATTTACTTTTCTAGTCCGGAAATATTAAGTGACTGTTTACTATTTTAAAAATGGGCTTGACCAAGTGAAAACTTGAAGTTTACATGGCTTTTTAACTTGAAGATTGGGCATACAAGCCTTGGCTCTTGTCAAAAGCAGGGAAGAAAAGAGAAGTATTGGGAACTTACTATTTGTTTTCTAAATATATATACTGTGAGAATAACTTGCCATTGACAGATAAACTTTATTTTCTAGTCTGAATGTGATAAACCACCATTTCTGTGTGATTCTAATATTACCCTCAAGTATGGTACAAATCTATTGTGTAAATCTGGGTATTATTGGCCACAATTACAGGATTATTCAAACATGTAAATGGTGAATCAGAATACATCTACCCACAACTGCAATATTTTCCCCCTGACATGAAGATAGTTTACAGACTTTTCAGCAGAATTTTGCACCCACTTCATCTGTCTGCCTTTACATTTTCAGTTGGCTTCTCCAATTTTACACTGCTCTTTTCTGCTTTTCCATTTTTTTCCTTTTAGTCCCTTCAGTCTGAATATGTTCAATACTAAAACAGCCGTACTGCAGTGACCCTGACAGTGCCGTCGGACAGGGACCCATCGGAGACCCTGCGAGCCTGGACAGCTCCCCTCCTCCTTCTGCCTCCATGTGTGGAACACTGCTGTAGAGAATAAAAGCAGTGCAAGCCAATATGTGGGTGGACTTGTCTGTGGGAGCACAGGAAGCCCAGGTGCAGGCTCCAGTCCCTGCCCCTGCCCCCCTTGGCACTGTGGGCTTGCTGCTGTAGCTCCGTTTACTTAATCAGTGCATCTTTACAGTACCACCCCGGGCTCACTTCACCAAGCCTGGGGTACGAATGTTTTTATATGAAGAGAGGATATTTTTTAAATGGTTTTATATCATTTACATACATATATAAACAGAGGTTTTGAGTTTTTTTTCATGAGTGTGCTTCATGGAGCCACTTGTGTTTCTTTTTAGGAAGAATAATGCATCCTCAAACTATTTTTGAACATGAAGTATTTTCAAGCACACGCTGAAGAGACTGTGCATTTAAATGTTATGTTAATGTTTAATGTGCTATTTTTGGGAGGGAACCCATTTTGCTATGTGACCAATAATCCTTTGAAGCCGATGTAACTAAAGGTGTTGTCATTTGTTGAAAGGAGAGTTTCAGACCTGATGTTAGAAGTTAGAACTTTGCAGCACATTGTGGCGGTGGACTTCCTTGCGTGTCTCTTATTATTTTAGGAATCTCTTACACCATCATCTGATTTTATACAGAGCCATTACTGAACCAGTTAATTTCTGCTTATTAACCAATTATATCCAGTGAAAATTCCTCACCTTTCGTATTCCTCACACAGACAGGCACTCTGTGGCTTAACACTGATGCCACATACTATTTTAGCCATGAGGCTGACACAATTCAATTCCAGCCTTCTCTTTTAAAATGTATAATTTACCATGGTAGTGGCTCTGCTCTTGTCCAAAGTCCTTGACAATGATCCACAGTCCGCATGCACAAAACCTGCTGGTGCGTCCTGGACATCTGATCTAGTCATCTTTCTATGCACCTTCCCTTGCTTTAATTGGCTTGATTGCTGTTGTATGTGTAGCAACAGTATAATACATTACGCTACGGTTTTTATTTGTGTTTTAATTTACTGATTATGTCTATGTGCATTAACACCAGTTTTATTTTTAACTTTTGGTGATTATGAAAGTTATTGGAGGCATTGTTATGTGTTCAGGCAGAAGCAAGAGGTGTGGTTGAATGGATCTGGGGATTTTTTTTTAGCTGATCATAATGGGGAAGAAATAACTGTTCTCACCTCCCCAGTGAAGACTCGTCATCTATCAACAAATTCTTTCATTTTGAACTTTTTAACTAGACTGACAACGATAAAAGTGTTAATGTTTGACTAGAATTGTTTTACTTTCTTTTGATCATTTGTAATGTTTTAAATCTAAAGACAGAATCTTTTCTGTGTCCAGCTGCTGATCAGAATCATTGTTTGACATGTATTGTACTTGTAGAACTGTACATTCCTATTATTGGAATGGATTTCTATGTATATAAAGCTATGGGAGTATCTTACCGAAAAGGTAACTCTACCTCTTGAACCATACAGAGAATAGCTGTAAAATACTTATTTTTGCTGAGGTGTGTATAAAAAAATATAACTTCATTACTGTAGATCAGTATTTTGCTGTTCTTTTATATAAACAATGTAAAGAGTTTGCATAAAATGTAAAGAGTTTGCAAAATAAATAAACTGAATTGAACTGCATCTGTTAAGCTTAATTCAGAAGCAATTTCTGTAAGACTTGTGGTGTCTGTTGGGTTTTCCTAAAAGCTCCCATATTCATGTGTCACCTTCACCCTCATGTTGATACCAGGACATTGAAAGGTGAACAGCGAGAAACATAAGTAGTGCTTCTCGTAGTCTTTCAAAAAGCAATTACCATTTCCAGTTGATGGAAATTATGTTCAAAATGGGATATACAAACTGAGTTAAATTCCAGCTGTCTGGAGTCATCCTGAAGCAATTAAACACCCCTGTACACAGCTGGCTGACAACGGCCAAATGTAGGGTGTGCTTAGTGGAAAAGGGCGCTCTTGGCCTTCAGTTCCACAGTGCCCCCTGTGGTTTCCTGAGTGGTTGCAGGCAGGTAGTGCTGTCGGGGAGGGGCACTCTTCTCCAGTCAGCAGTGACTGAGGTGCTGCCTGTGATGGGATCAAAGACAAATGGCTTAAAGGTGAGGAGGAGCTGAAAAACAAGTGTTCAGTTCTGAAGAAATGATTTAACAGCACTGTTCCAGGCCCTTTTAAAGGAAAGCAGAGACCAAGACTGTTAGATCATGTGGGAAAGCAATGGAATTCAAAACCTTAAAATCAAGGGTTGCTACATTTAGAATTGTATAAGGCACGAGTAAGGCTTCATTTAGAATATTGTGCACAAATGTAGCCACCACGTTACAGAAATATAATGCCGTTCTTGAATTAATCCAGACAAGAGTAACTACATACATTCCCAGGTGTTTGGATCAATAATTTATTCAACAGAAAACAGGATACAGATCGTGAATTGGGGTGAAGTAATTAGCGCGTACTGCAGAGATCTGTACAAGGACCACTGCTCTTACTTGATAGCAATGGTTTAAATTCTGGAATAAAAAGATAGTAAAGTTTGCAGATGATACCAAATTAAAAGGATTAGCATACACTGTATGAAATGAAACTAGAAATGAAATTTAAAACATTTAGCTAAAGTTCTGGTCAACATATTGTAGACAAAATATTGTTGCTCTGGATTCTTTATCTGGAAAGAAAGTCTTTTTAGACTTGTACTGAGATAACAAGAAGGGCTGTGATACAAGTTTTCAAAGTCTTCACAGACCTTGACAATGTCATCCCAATTGATTTCTTCAGGGTGAACAATGAAAGATGATCCAGAGCCCCCAAGTGGAAACTATGTGGAAGTGGATTTTAGAACCAAGAACAGGTTACACTTCTTTACACAAAAGGATGTGGGGTTATAGAACAAGCTACCCAGCTTGTTCAATGGTGACAGTGTTGTCAAATCTGACACTAGCTTCCCTCAAGAAACAGCTGGATGAGTTCCTTGGATCAATGACCTGCTAACAACCACATGAGCCAGATGATTTGAAGGGCCTCTTATTGTTTTTAAATTTTCTTATGAACTGACTTCATCCTCTGTAGAAAACTATTTTAAAAGCAGTGGACTCTGAAGGAGCACTATTTATTGAAATACTCAAAGACCAGATGTTTTTTCTCAGTGTAACACAACTGTATTGTGTTGTTCTTTGATCATGTTCACTGATCCATTCAGCACTAATCCATAAAGGTATTTGTCAGTTCAGTTTTGGGCTTCCCCTCATTCTTGAAGGCAATGCAGGCCACATGTGAGTGGTACACAATCATTGAATTATTTGATTTTTAATACTGTAACCGCCTGATCGGTTTTCCTTAATTACTCCATTCAGGATGGGCAGACGTCTGGGATTTGGCTCAATGAGAACCAGTGTGGTGCAGCTGGAAAGTTGTGTTTCACAAACCTTTGCCAGTCTTGTGTCCACAAGCCACTAAAAGACCTGGTGTGAGAGTCATTGACTAGATAATTTGGAGAGGTGATACATATTATTATACATAAGGTTTTTGAGCATGGGATTGAAAGTTACCCTGCCAAAGGGCATTAAACTGGAGAGCTGGAATGAACACTGATTAATCAGCATCCTCTGGGGAAAAAAAGAATGAAAGTGATTGATATTTTTTAACCAAGTGAATTAGCATAAATTCATTTTGGGGTTTTATATTTTGTCATAATGATGTGCAAAGCTCCTTTAGAATAATAGTTTTCATTGTGTCTGTATCATTGAAATGACCAAAGATTGGAATAACAAATGCAAGGACATTTCAAGGACATGCAAAACAGATGGACAAGCTGTAATTTAGTGAAAGCGGTGGAACATGCAAAATTATATTTAATTTTGATAGAGATCTAAATACAAGCTCAGTTCTCACACTAATAGCTGGCAGAATTCACTGGGCTTTAGTACAGATGCCTCAGACCCAATTCATCGAGGGTCTGGTGTGTTTTGGTTTTTTATTCCAGCTTCAGTACTTGAGTCAAAATTCACCTCATTATTTTCTTACTTAAACATAGGTGGGTTTTTTCATAAGATCAATTGCTCAAAATATTCACTTCTCTAAAGGTAAAATTGCTTAGACAACATCTCAGTCTCATCTATTTAAAAGTATTAAATATATTCAGTGAATATATTTTTTTAAAGAGCATCCAGAATAAGTCTCAGACTGCAAGTTTTGACACAAACTGAGAAGTCAGAAGAACCCCATTTAAGGTTAGAAAAAACAGGCTTAATAGTCTGAAACTGTTCTTTACAGTACAGGAAAAAAAACTGATAAAACTTTCACCTTTATTCTTGTACTTTTATATTATAAAGAAAAAACTTTTTAATAGCTAAAAACCATTCATGAATATGCATCCCCAAGTAATGGACTTTTTATAACTGTGTAGTGAGTGAGTCAAAGTTTTCATTTAATCTGAACTTACAAGAGGATCAAGGGACACTGTCACGAACAGTTCTTTCCGGGCCCTATGCGGACGACACGATCCGGAAGGTGAGGATACAATTGGGAAAATAGTCATGCAGGAGAAGGGTCAGGAGACAGGGGGGCGTGTCCGAGGAGTGCAGGTGTCCGGGGGGAGTGAATCCAAGGCAAACAATCCAAGCGTAAATACAGAGGGGGAATCCAAGACGGGAGGTTTAGTCCAAGACCAGGGGATCCATCCAAAGTTAAAACCAGAACCGGGTCGGGACCATCGGGGCAGGGAATCGGGAATCAGGAACAGGAAACTAAAACCATAACGGAGCCAGACGCGGCAGGACCCTGGGCTCTCACAATGCGGAAATCAATGAGAAGCCTCAGGCAAACGCCTGCGTCTGGCTTTAAAGGTGGAACTAAAGAGGGGCTGGAATAAGGAACAGGTGTGGGGAATGGGACAGAATGAGGAAGGGCTGGAGCGCCTTTCAGAGAAGGAGTAACGATCGTGACAGACACAAAGGAATTTAATTGCAAGAGAATTTAGAAGATATCTGGCACTTTGTTACAGAGTTACAGGTCTGAGTACAGAGCACTGTGAAATCTGATTTACAGGGATCTTTCAAGAAGCATTTTGAAGAGGTTCTGGGATCAACACATGATTTGCAACTAAATGAGCAAAAAGAAGTGAATGCCCTCCTGACATTTGTAGCCCATCTTGCGGTCTTAAATGTTTATTGCAGCAGCAATTGGAATGTGCTGTACAGATGTTTGCAAATCACATACTGCATTTTGTGTTCTCTCCGTGCTACAGTACTTACATCTCTTGTTTTTCATCTTGCCTTTAGTTGTAATCATTTAAATGACCAATGCAGGCTACCCGGAGATGCTGTATGTACTAAATTTCAAATGTCACGTGCACTGGATTAGTTTCATTTTTTAAAGTCTTAACTTTGAAAGAAACAATAGAGTATCACTGACACACCTTGGTGCCAGTCTGGCTATGTGCATCCTTACTTGGCCAGCTTGCACTAAGGCTATAAATCTGCTGTTAGTGATTTGGTTTTGATTGCACTGCATTGTTCTTCTTCCTGGCTTTTAAACTTTATCTAAAGACAGCAAAACCATTCCTGGTGTCATTACATTACGTCTATGGTTTCTTTGATTCCTAATAATTGAGAGTATAATATTGTTTCCATTAAATACATATTTTTCCAGCACAGATGGTCACTTCTGCACAACCAGTGAGCATTGACTTTCTAGCCCTTCAATAGACAATTCCCACATCGTAGTGCAGAGATCAGCGGAGCTTTCACTTACTCCTACATGTAGAACCACAGCTTACAGTAAGTGACTCTTATAACAATGTCTTCATGTATTTCTGTCCTGTTCAGTGTTTAAAAACCCTGTCTTCCTTTGTCTTTGTAATAATAGTAAATCTGCCTTTTTTCTTGCAGATCTTTAAATAATAATGTTTTGTTTAGTGCAAAAGGCCACTTCCATTTTAATGCTGCACAGAACTGCAATCTTTTTTGCTCCTACCGTTTGACAATGTTTATCTGTGGGAGGCTGAAAGGACTATCAGCCAGTGGTAAGACTAAGCTAATAAATTCAGTAAATCATTGAAATGTTAATGGTTTTTTGTCCTAATTGCTTCTTCATAGTAGCAATTGCTAACATGCACATTTAGGAATTGTGTTCATTAGCTAAAGGGTCTAGTAATGCTTTGGGACTCAGCACGCTTGTTTTTCAGTGGTAGTTTAAGGGATAAATACTTTACATATTTAGGGTAAATATAAAAGATGTCACATATACTCTAGTCAAGTTTTCACAAACCATGTGTAGTCAATTGTAGTCAAATATTTAGAAAATACAAAAACAAAATATCATGAAATAAACCATGAAGGAGCTAGAAAGGTGTAGCATGGAGGCACAAAGGTTAACATTACTGCCTTGCAGTGCTGGGGCCCCATGTTCATTTCTAAATCTGGGGTTCTGTCTACATAGAGTTTGTATTTGTTCCCCATATTCATGTGGGTTTCCACCATTTAGTTCTACAGGGAAATTATCATTTGCATGTTTTTAACATCTTGACATGCAGTTATGAACTCCGCAGCCACAGACAGGATAGGGGAGAATGATGAAGAGCAGGCAGACTTCTCATGTTCACATTAAAGCCACACATCTTTTAACATCTGACAGGCAGCACAGCTCTCCAGATTCAATGGAAAACATGCAAACTCCACAGAGATGCCAAAAACCTTACTTGTAGCCAAGATCCACTCCAGTCTCCAATTTCTCACATCCACAAAGTCTTTTATTTTATTTCTATAGTCTCCATTTATTCATGTCCCATTGCCCATGGTGCCCTGTCCCACCACTGGGCGGTGCTCCTGTTCAGTTAGGGTCTTGATATATTTGTAGATGCCATGGAGCCAGAGTGCACTGGAAAGTGAGGTGCACTGTCTGTATCAGGGTTGCTGAACCATGCTTTTGGAAAGCCACAGTCTGTGGGTCCCTGGGCCCCAGCAAAATTATAAATCTGTCAATGTCAATTGTCAATTTTCACAAAAATGTTGGTCCATACTAATGATCTCAAGATTTTTTGAACTGAAAAAGCAACTCCTCTTCTGGTCAACTCACCACCAGTACAGATTTATGAAATCATTGAAATGAAATTGTCTCCAGTCTGCAGAAAATGGTGATTTTGTTTTACCAGGAAAAATGTCTGGAACAACATGTATCGATTCACTTTAATTTTTAGAGACCGATTGGGATACACACTATTTTAGAACAGCTGTCCCTGGTCACTTATATACACTCTGTTCAGAGAGAGATGTAGGAATTTTTTGACACGTGCTCCAGCACAGCCCAGCAGCGGTTACGTTTTAGAGATGTTCTCGATGTGCACTGGTCTAAACAAGAACATTACCTATTATTGCCTGCTGCTCGTTATATAATGATTCAACACAGATAATAATTGGCATTTCGTTGGGAAGCTCTGCTTTCTCTCCAGTAGCTGAGTGGGGTGCTGGCCTTGGTTACATTATTTCCATCTTTTCAGCACTCAGGTTCAGGGTGCTCTGTATCTCTTGGAGATCTTATGATACCCTCAGGTCTTTAACGTATGAACTTCTACTCTTCCGTTCAACAAAGACCAGGTTACTAGGAATAACAAGACCCAGGAATTAGGTATATTGAAAATATGTATTGATTGTTTTAATTATCTTAAATTTGGCTTAAGCGAAGATTAGAAGGGGCTTACGTATCGTGTTTTTTAACTTGAGGAAATTACGTCTGGAATCATTACAATTTGGGATAAGTGAGGTCGATTGAACTTGACTCCTGTCATCCCGCGCAAAGTTTCATTATAAACTCCAGAAGTGCAATACTACGGCCTCTAGACACTGAGGGCAAAGAAAAGAAAAGGGTTGTTGAATAATAATACAAAAAAGAAAGTTATGGTGTTGAACGTGAATAAGGTTGGGCTTGGATTGTGCCTGTACAAGCTCGGGGCTGGACAGACAGGGTGTCAGTGTGTCCACTGCGACATAAGAGTGCACTGTCAGAAAATCTGGTTTTTGATAGGTATATTTATTTCATCCTTTAAAGTTCTCTTCTTGCTCAAAAGGGCTGATACGTTGTTGGCGCTGGATTTCGGACCATTTGCTTGATAAAGCTGTTTTTTGAGTGCAACAGGAAAACCAGCGGTTGGGAAAAAGTGAGTTATGCAGAGTTCGGATGAAAAAGCCTTTTGAATGGGTCACATTTTTCTAGAATGGTAGAATAGATAAGAAACGCAGCTACATTTTATTACTTCTGGTGAAGTTTTAAAATGAAAATCTCTTGTACTGAAACAAATTCAGAGTGGGGTTCAGTAAAGTATAAACTGTCAGCGCATCGTCAGTTCCTTGCGATGCATTTTATCTACGTTGATATTTTCAATAGATGGATGACAACGGTACGATATTCTTTAGCCCCAGGCTCACTGATTGCTAAGTAGGGTTTATTTGTTTTCCTCTGAATTATTCATGAATTCGGGTATAGTAGCATACAGCAGGTGTAATAGATGGATATTGCTCTCTCGCTGGCTCGAGTCGTCACTGAACAGACGCCTTGGTGGAGCTGCGCTGCGGTCTGCTCATTCCTTCCGCAACATCGCAAAGCTTGTCAGCATTTTGTTAAGATGAAAGTGCGTGGCTCTCCGGCGCTGAAGGAGCGTTGATTATATTTTACTCTTTTAAATAAACTGATCCGAAAAAAAATGAAAAACGCATCAAACCAACTGTTTGAATGTGAAGAGGAGTACAGTTCGAAAATATCCCTCGCTATAGTCTATTCCTTAATGTGCTTGTCCGGGACTGCTTCCAACCTCCTGGTCATTTACCTGGTCTTGTCGTTTAAAAAACTGAGGACGGCCAGCAACGCATTCATTGTGAACGGATGCCTGGCGGACCTCCTGGTGTGCGCTTTCTGGATGTCACATGAAGCGATCCTGATATCCACAGATATCCCTCTCTCACGGGGATACCATACGTTCAAAGAAGCTCTTCTCTTCCTCGGGGTTGCTGTCTCACTTCTTTCCCATTCTTTAATCGCTGTGAACAGGTACGTCTTAATAACAAAAGTCCCAGCTACCTACCTGTCCATCTATCAAAAACGAAACACCGAATGGATGATAGTGGTGTCCTGGCTGGCAGCGGTGATCATCCTCCTGCCGTGGCTCACAGCGGCGCGGTTCCCGGATCCAGGATGCGCAGCGCCACAGGTTTCTTTAGCTCCTTTCGCCAGGAGAAAATCTATGCTCTCGAACCCATATGCTGGCGGGACATTAGCCTTAACTATCTTGGCACAGACAATTGTGATTCTTTACTGTTATTTTAAAATATTTCGAAAAGTGCAAATCAGTGTGAAAAGAGTCAGCATTTTAAATTTTCAGATTGTGAACAATCTCCCTTATTCTTTCTCACGAAAAGACAAGCGCCTGGGTTTTTACGTGCTGGCTGTATGTTGTATCTTTGTCCTCGCCACTCAGCCCCTGTTCTGGGTCCTATTTCTCGGGCTCTTTGGGGCAGTCCCCAAGGTGGCTCACACGGTATCCTGGATGATCTTTGCTGCTCTCTTTGTTGTGAACCCGTTTCTGTACACATGGAAAAACGAAGAGTTTCGCAAGTCCTTCAGGTCTGTGATGAGGCGGGAGGTATGGAGAGGTTCCACTGTGGGTGTTGAGCCTGTGGCGATACACACCGTCTCTCAGTCCTTTCCAAAACAAAGCAACAGAGCAGCCTTCTCGGGAGAAATTAACTGAAACTATTTTATAAGCACCATTGTGGAGATCAAATGACACATTTACCTGTGTAACTGTATAACGCAGAACTATGAATGTAAACAATGTTTTTTTCAAAATGTGTTACACGTTCTTTTGAACTCGCAATTTGTTTTATTTAGCAAAGCAAACACGGCGTATTATGGTGGTACAACGAAGTCACGAAATTTCTCTTTTTGTTTCGTTATTATAGATATTTTTAAATAGTGTAACGAATATAAATGTTAGATTGCGTTTTTACCGAAACTTAGAAACAAAGTCGGAACCTGCAATACGAGCAGCTACTGTAGGTCTTAATTCTAGTCAAATGTGGAACTGAACTGGCGAAAGAAAGGATAACGTGGAATTCACATTGCAGCACAAATTAATGATCAATCTATTTTCTAACAACTTTATCCAAATCGTGGAGGAGCCGGAGCCTGTTCCAGCAAGCAACAGGCGCAAGGCGAGATACGGCCTGGCCCGCACCTCAGTCCATCGTAGGGCACATACAGACACAAAGACGCACACAATCATTCTTCTCATAAGCCAATAAACCTACAGTAGCAGCATGTCTTTGTGCTGTGGGAAGAAACAGTTGCATCCAGCAAAGTCCCATGTGAACACTCTATCTGAGAAGATACCAGGGTTTGAACCCAGGGCCCCAGTGCTGTGAAAAAGTAATGCTAATCACTCTGCCACATTGCTGCTCACAAATCCATGATATTTCATAAAAATAAAATATAGAATAAATTCAATATAGTGCAATTTTTTTGTCAAAATGTGACCATTGGTAGTTCTTCTAATCATACATAATTGTTTATTTCGTTCATTATTCAATAAAGTTTAGCAAACTGTAGTATAGTTAACATTGTATCATATTGTGTGGCCAGATCTCTTTTCATCATGCTATTTCTTAAATTTGATGGCAAATTAAAGAGATTATGCATGGACCAACATATTCCCAAGCATGCCTTAAGAATACCTCTTGACTCTGGGACAAGAAAGCACTGTAATAACATTAATGAGGGTGAATTTGTATTGATGCCCTTTGCCTAGGCCAGAATTGCGATTATCTGACTGGACTTGGGTTGTGTGGGAAGTCTAACATCTGCACACCATGTCTGTTCCCCCAGCAAGACACTGACACCTGCCTGACTGTGCCAAGAACATTAGACTATTATTTTTAATGAACAAAATGAGCTGTCCCCCATGCTGAAAACAGACAACTGAAAACAGACACACTCTCTGCCCCCACCACACACCATGCATGACACACACTAAATGTAATATTTGTTGTGTGATCAAAAGCTGTCTGACCAAAGCCAGCAAACCCATTGTCCTATAATAATTCATAACGCAGCTCTCCCAGGAATGATTTGCCACACCTGGGAAAAAAAACAATGAAAATACAATACAATTAAAATAAACTAAGATGAAAATGATGGAGGCTACACAATACCAGGACACACAAAGATGTGTGCTCCTACAGTATGTAAAGATAAGCATTCATTGACAAAAATGCTAGGAACTTCCACAAATAATGTGATCAGGCTTTCAAAGCAAGAAGTTTGTACAGGATGTACAGTATGTTACAAGTATTCCACAAGGTTCTGAAACATTTTCATCTTAGTCTCATTCATCCAGCACAATCTAATTGAGGTTGTGGTTTGTGGGATTGAACTGGGCATTCTTGCACTACGTCCTTGTCAAAGGAGCCGGGTCAGACTCCCGTGAAGTGTGTAGTAAAGACCCCATGCGTGACGGTAAAATCTGGAGACGGACATCGGGGAAGAAACAGCAGGGTTAGGACGAGTTGACAGACAGGAGACGGTGACGGTAGTGATCCGGTGCACGGTGAAAAGCAAAAGCAACCAAGTTCAGGGAGGTCTAAAAGGGTTGTCAGGATACAGTCCATATTCCATGAAAAGGGAGATCCTTCCGGGATGAAGACAGTTAAAAAGGGGAACCAAGACCAAGAACACAGAGAAATAAAACCTTAACGGGACCAGGCGCTCCGAGCCCCGGACTCAGTAGTTCAGGACACCGTGGTGAAGGCCTATGCCCTCAGGCTACTCCAGGCCTGGTGATCGACAGGCCTTTGGACATCCATCTTCCAATGCTGAGCCCAGAACTACAGAGACACCCGGTTTAAATAACACAAAAGAAACAAGACGCAGCTGGGGATAATGAAACTAAAATCAATACCAAAGAAGGTAGACGCGTCCTCTAGAGGAGGGAAGATGACCATAACATTCCTGCAAAGCAAGGTGACAGAAGTCGAGTCCGTGCTCCTCAAAAAATCGTGCATTACCTGTCACTGTGTGACAGTGTCTGTTTGAGGTCCCTGATACACATGTAGATAATCAACAGAAGGAATAAATGATCCTTTAAAGAGGATTTTCACACTGTTCAGCAAACCAACGGCATCCTTAATCTATTCAAACCCACCTCCTCCATCCTTCTGTGCTTTTAATGGTTTGAAAAAGTTTCTGGTTAGATATAAGTGGGCATTTAACATGTTATTTTGGGTCTGTGTTATTCATTTAGGGATCTTGATCATGCAATCCCACTATTATCCTGTAAGTGACCCTCCTAAGTGTATTGCTGGATGCTGGAATGAACAAAGCTTTATGGACAAATAAGGCCAAGATACACATTTATCAAAATAATGAGAGGGTTAATGTGTGGAGAATGAAAGGAACAGCAGATGTTCTAAAGAACACCATCTCATCAGTGAAACAGAGCCCGGCATCTCCAATCCAGTTCTTCCATCTGTTTCACAGTTGCACTTGAAGTATGATGCCAGTGAAGCTGTTATGTTGTAGTTTAGAACAGGGTTGCTGCCACACTTACCAGCATTTGAGTAAGATTTGCTTTTGTCCCATTACTTTGAATAACTTTTACTAGAGTTTTAGCAGCTTTAATAAATGAATTTGATTTGTTAGACAAGGTTTTCCAGATGTTTTTATGCTGGATACACGCAGAGGGCTGGGAACCCTATCAGATGTCCCAGTAACAGAAGGTCTCCAGATCTCCATGTTGTTTACAATTCCAGTTAAAGGTGAAAGTGAATTGAGAGAATTCACAAAAAATAGATCTAATTCAAGACTGGGAAAACACCTTGCAGGTAATGACAGTTCAATGTAGATTCATGAAAAGAATTACCTGCAAAAATAAAAACTATAGATATGAAATGTGAAATAGTGACTCTGAAGAAGCTGTTAATGAAAGAGTCTTAATTATTTTTGTTGACACACAATTTACTGTGCACCTTCCAGACAATGTGGGGAAACAATACAATTAGCACAAATATATAAAATACATTATAGTTATAAGTATACAATTTATATAAAAGGATGTTAAGTTAAAACTTTATATCACACTAGTAAGACCTCATTTAGAATACTATATACAATTTTACACGTTATAGAAAATATATTGCTACTGTGGAATCAGTCCACACAACAGCAGCCAAAATCATTCTGGGGCTTCAAAGAGTGTTTTACACCAACAGGCTGAAGGAGCTGAACCTTTTCGGCCTGTAACAGAGCAGAAAAAGAGGGGACATGATACAAGAATTCAGAATCCTCAAAGTCACTGACATAGACACCCACGGGATTTCTTCAGAAGGAACTGTAGGAACCGTGCAAAAAGAACCAGAGAACACAGGTGGAAAATATTTTATATTGTGATTGGATACCTGCAAATCATAGTAAAATTCGAACTGATTTGAAGCTGGTGTATTTAAAGTACTTTTGTATTTATGCTGTAGTATTACTTTCGAGGTCACTTATTTTCGCCGAAGTCATGGCCTCTGTTCTGGGACTTAACTAGGATTCGCGATGATCATACTTTTACTCATTATGCAACTTGGACCGTAATAACAGGAAGGGTACGGTGTACACTGGGAGTTTCCTGTCCACCGAAAGCATTTTAGTCGTTCTGAATTATTATTGAGTAGTCTTCTTCCGTAAGCATTGCAAAGGGGGTGTTTTTTCCATCAAAAGGCAATTTAAAGATGGATCTAGAGCATCTCGCTGTTCTAGGACTGTGTTTTATCCTCCAAAGCTCAGGTAAACATTCCACTTGTCTTACTAAAAGCGCAAAAACTATTGGGATCATATGCATATCTACGGAAGGTTTTTTCTGTACCATATCATTGAAATCACACCGACGGTTTTACGCCAAGAATTATACAGTATGTCTTCGGTTGAAGGACTTCTCGTGATGATTAAACATATTTGTAATTTAAAGAATAAAATAGTTCACGCAATTTTATTATAAACAAATGATTTTAAACAAACAAGATCAAGTCCTTTGACTAACTGCAATTACAGATGTGGTAACTGTAACTCAGTGTAATTTGATACGATTAAAACATAGTTTAAAGCAATTTCAATTCAAAAGCTACAACAGGATTCGCGAATATCATTTTTTGTTTGTACAAAACATCAGAGACCGCACATTTATAGTTTTGTTTCAAATCAACATCATGATATGATCACATTGAGTTTTTATTAAATTGGATCAGTAGTGTTGGAGTAAGAGTATTGTAAGGAATTTGAATAGGAATATTTCTTTTGATGTAATGTCTGTGAGAGATTTGAAGTATCCCCTGGTTTTGAAGGAATTTGTTCTTTTTGGTTAACTTATACAGTGTAGGAACAAGTAATGGGTTTCTTCCATGCTGAAAAAAGAAAAAAGAAAACACAGTGTTTATACAGTGTATATCTCTATATAGTCAGGAAAGGACTATTAACATTTTTAATGTGAATAGACTGATTAGAAGTGTCATTACCAATGGATGTACTTAGAGAATACAGGTTAGCAATTAATTAGGTGCATTTGCTAGTGTATATAAGTAGTCCATGCAGCTGTTTTCTCAATGTAGTGTTCAGATAAGGTCCAAATCATCTGTTTTTTTGTCTACAATAAAATATGTCTAGCATTTTGCATTGTGTAGCAGCTTTTCTTGTTTTGCACTGGATAATATCTCAAATTGTGTCTAAGCAGGTCATGCAGTTCCTCAGAGAAGTTCTTTTAGTATTTTTGTAACAGGTTCTTTGCTTTCACTAGCCGGTTACCAGAACAGGGCTGTCATCCAGATTACTCCAGCAGACAACCCACTCTGGGTAAAACTCGGCACTTCATTCACCCTGACCTGTAACTTTCATGAGCCATGTCCTGCGGTGCAGTACACCTGGTACAAAGCTGAAAGTACTGATGATAACTCCAGATCCAGCAGGAACAGCATGTTCACTTTTCCAGATTTGAAAACTTCTGATGAAGGCTTATACAGGTGTGAAGTTACATGTGGTGGTAAAACAGAGAAGAGCCAAGTCAAACTTCATGTTTTCTGTAAGTATTTCAGATCTTGGAATAGCAACATTTTTTACAATTAAATGTAAGTGTGACAAAGCTTGAAAGGAAACCTGAATGAGAGGAGACCGGTCCGCTTGATATACATTAATCTCTCTACCATCCATTGTGCTGTTGGTAAAAGGTTCCATTCACATTGGTCAATATGCTCCATGTACCTACCACTCTCAAACATCAGATAGGCCAAGTTTTGCCCTGCTCTAGATTACATTATTATTTTTTGTCAGTTGTGTTGTGTACACTAGGACAGCATTTTTAGTTCTGTGATCTTCTTTGTTGTTCTTCTGTGGAGTGTTTTTTTTTACCAATACCATCTGGCCAAAGTCTGAGGATCATGTTATAGCCAGAGGTTCAGGAGTACTGAACTTCTCATGTTTTTGAGAGGATTAGAACAGCAGGATCATTGTAGGAATCCTCAACTGAGGAGGCAGTTTTGGAATTTAGGTGTATGTTAAGTGCAGTGTTGTCGTCTATTGACAAAGTGAAAACCGTAGTACAGCTGGCTCTTCACTGCCTCTACATTCTCACCCCCTTACTGCAGGACCCCAAAATATACTTTTTGTATTTTATTAGTTTTTTTGTAAACTTTGACCCTTTTGTGACAATTATCAGAGTGTCGTAAAATGCGACAAGGTTTGAAAGGAAATGTAGATAGGATGTCTATGAGTGTGATGCTTCATTCTGAAGAATGAGGAGGAAAACTATCTGTTTTTTTGTTCGTCTCAAAGTTCTAAATTAACATTTCATTTGTTATCTTTTCTATGTTCTTCTTCTTATGTTGCTTAGCTTTCATATGCATGTAAGTAAACCAGCAAGTTTTGTAAGATGTGACAGTTTCGGTGAATAATCAATTGAAAAGTTTGTGTTTTCTCTCTCCTTTGGGAACAGCACTTGGTATCCCTGAAATAACGCAGTCTAATCTGAATGGAAATGACACAATTAATGTTACGTGTCACGTGAGTAACGTTTATCCTGATGGATTTGTAAATGTTGAACTGTACCTTGGAAACAAGCTTCTGAGAAACGAAACACTAGACACTTTAGACCACATGTCTGTGATACATACTTTGAGTCTGAGAAGGGAAGATCAAGGAAAAAAGTTCATCTGCATTGCAAGAAGGACTGATTGCAATTTCAGTACAGAACAATCTCAGAAACTAAACTGTGAGTATCACTCTATTGACACTCCTGAGGCATGTACACTAACAGCGTTGTCCCATTTCCTCCCTATCCAGCTGTTGTCAACATAGCAAAATCATATCAGTTGTCTGTCAGTGACAAAATGCTCTGAAATAAGTGTGTTATTCTGGCTGTACTTAATACAAAAAAAAAATTAATACTTCTGAGTTTTCTGGACAAGTAACAGCAGTAATGAATTCACATTAGGCATATGAGATGGTATATTTAGATTTTCAGAAGGATTTTAATAAATTCTACATAAAAGATGAATTCTCAGTTTGCAAATAGCAGGCATTCAGGGAAATCCGAGTGTTTGGACTGAGAATTTATTAACCCATTAGCACCATGGCACATAAAGCAAATACAATGAGTATGTAGACACGTCTGTTGTTACAAATAACAAACACAGAAACACTAATTGTTTTCAAATCAAAGATGGAAACAATTGGAAGAATTGTTTTTTGTGTGAAAATGTTTTTTTTTTGTGGTTGTTGTGCCAGGTTGTCCCAAGGAAGGGCTGTAATTTTCATGGGTCAGCCACCAAACAGGGCCTCAAAGTTCATTTGGGTGTACTCTCACTAATTGTATAATTGAATAATAAAAATGCACTACTCACATGGGTTTAATTAGTGTGTTTTTTGGTTAAATAAAGGCTGGTGTAAGTAGACCAGGGAGAGTTTGGGCAGTTGGGTTTATGGTGGTAGAATGTTGTGCTGAATGTCCTGTAGACCATGTATTTTGACAATGTCTTTGTTTTATTTAGTAACATATTAATAAACCTTGATTTACATCTGCATAGTAATAGTTTTCATGTGCAAATGTCCCTGAGCCATGCGACCCAAACCAGAAATCTTTCACATGTCTGTAAAGATTGCAGGTGAAACAAAAAAGTGCTCTTCTATTCAGGCCAGCTGTATTTTTAAAGAGTCATCACAGAATGTATTGAAAAGCTGGCATTTTGGGAAAATAAGAAAAGGGTTTTCATGGACCCTGTTATTGCCACCCTACTCCTATATGCTCACTCAGGCCAATCTTTTCCTGAACATGACAGTCCCCTTTTTAGTCTCATTTTTATTTAGAAAGCAAGATTCATGATGGAAAGACATTCTCCACGCATTTCACAAAGTGAGAAAGGAAACATCTTGGAATGATCAACACAGAGCAGTTATTACAGTGACAGTACTAAAACAATACAACAGTGCATTCAAAACATTCAATAAAGGTCTGCTTAAAAGTATGTTTCTAACTTAGATCTTAAAAAAGTTAGAAAAGGAGCACATCTGATGTCAGAAGGTAGTGAGTTCCATAAATGTTGTGCACATACACTACAAAAGGAGCTTAATGATTTACAAATACAAGTCCAGACATCTCCTGGAACTAAGGCAGTGTGAGCAGAAGTGACTAACTACTCTGACAGATAAGAGGGCTCTAGATTGTGAAGACATTATGTGCCAAACAGAAAATGTTAAAATCAACCTTAACTGAAAGCCAAGATGTGGGTTAACATCTAGTGTCTTGAGTGAGTGGACAGGACCTCTGCTGTGTCCTCAACTCATTACAACTTGAAAAGAGTTTTCTGAGTGTGTCCAACAGGAGGAGACGAGAGATTACCCTAGAACAGATCTATTTGTGGAGGGAGGTAGGCAAGAGAAACGATGAACAGTGTTGTACAGGTGAAGGGTTCTAGACTCCTCCATCTGGTTGAAAATAGACTTAACTGGCTGCCTAGAATTTAAAAATAACTCCAAAGGTCTTCACACTTGATTCAGACAGGCTATTGTGTACATTAATCACAATGAAAAGGTTTGACGAGTGCAAGTATTTCATAATGCCAATTGCTAAAGGCTGTTTTTTATTGCTATTTTAAATGCAAAGAAATCTCTTCCAGGAAGTTATGCCCAATTTCACGGGAGAAACTTCTCTAGGTGTACTCCATTTCCTGAAGTAGCTACCTAAAATTTCCAGTCACTAATTTGTTCTGCCAGGCACTACAATGCCAGCTCTCAAGGGTTTTAATCTTAATTAAAATAATTGATGAACAAATTATTTACTTAAGCATCACAGTTAACGTCTTTCTGCAGATCAGAATGCAATTGAACTTAGTTCAATCGTTTTTTTGCCTATCATCATCACATCATCAATAGCAACTGAAGTAATTTCTGTAATGTCTGTTCTGAAGTTTCAGAGGCACCTTCAAATGTGCAGATTAATGTGTCTGCTCCCCTATTGGAGGGTCAAGAAGTGTTTATGAAATGCTCCAGCGAAGGGCATCTGTCTCCTGACATCAGCTGGAACAGGATCAACCTACCCTGGCCTTCAAACCTGCAGAGGCACTCCAATGGCACAGTGACTGGCCTGCTTTCCCCAGAAAACAGTGGCTTGTATGAATGCATTGCTAATAACACCATGGGACAAAACAGAAAACAGATTTCTTTGGAAGTGGAGTGTAAGTTTACTCCATCCATCCATTTTCAAACAGCTTTATCCAATATACAATTATGGGGGAACCCGAGCCTATCCCAGCAACCAACGGGCATAAGGCTGTAAGGATATACTATGGATGGGACAACATTCCATCACGGGGCACACTCAGATACATTCACACACACACTCATACCAGGGTTTATTTTCCTAGAAACCAATTAACCTAACAGCATTTCACTGGACTGTGGTAGGATACTGGAGCACCCGGAGGAAACCTGCATGAAAATACAAACTCCACAAAAGTAGCACCCTGGGAATTTAACCCAGGGCCCCTGAGCTGCAAGACAGCAATGCTAACCACTGCACCATTGTGCCACCCATAGGTTTGCTGTTTGGAAAATGGAAAATTGTCACTGTACAAGAGAGACTGAAAGACATGTAAACCTTCACAGTAGGGTGATCATCTGGTCCAATTACCCCAGAAACTTTGAAGCAAGATGGCTTAGTAGACTAAATGAATAAGATGAGATAGCATTACAATGCAAGACACATACCTGTAGTTAGTTCTCATAGTCCTGGAATATTTTAAAATAAACTTTTAAACTTGCATCTTAAACTCCATAAAATAGTTACAATTTTATGAAATGTCCACTTATTGATACAAAATCACCTAAACAATTACTAAGAAGCACAGTTTGTGGTTGGAGTTATTGACCAAGCTTTTATGACAGTAGTTGACACTCATTGGCTGTTCCTCATAGTCAAGGATGAATGGCTTTCATTTACCCAATGGAGATTCATAAGGATTCTAAAAGATCCAAACACTCTCTGGCAGGTGGAACAGGTGCTATGCCTCAGAGATATCAGGTATTACACTGCACAGCCAGTCATGGTGAAGCCTCTTTGACATTCTCACTTTGCTCCTTTGTTCTGAAAATGTTGGGTCTCAAAGCTGGGATGCATCATCTATAGATGATTTCACTCAGTTTTAAAGGGGAACTGCAGTCCCAGTTTTTCAGACAACAAAATAAATCCATCGACAGAATAACATAATTTTACAAATTAAGCACAAAAGCATTAAATTTGTAAAAGTACTGTATTGTTGCCTTGCCATGTTGCAAACCACTGGACTCAGTGGGCGAGAGCGCACATTGACACAAATTGTGATGTAAAATGGCCCTTCCTGCTCACTAGTACCTGTAAGCAAACAGTGAAATTGGTCTCCAAACAATGTTAATCCTTTTTTGGCTTTCTCAAAAATATATGTTTTAAACAATGCCTCAGTGTCAAGCATTTAGCGCAACACATAGGTCCAACTCATAACAGAGGTTCAAATCGGCAGAAAGTCAGTTTCCTTTTCCAAGAGATATTCAACTAGCCAAGAGATGGAAAACAAACATAGACACTGATGTGGGTCTCATCAACAAATTTCTCGAGATTCAGCACAATGTACGAGCGAATTACAGGTTATGCAGCAGATGTTTCAAATCAGAAATGTTTCAATGTGATCTGCATGTAGAGTTACTAAGTAGCATTTGTTGGCAAAACTGTATTGAAGTTGATATGATATATTCAATTAAATTGCTCTCATTCAAATCAGCAGTCTAGATAAAATAGCTAAAAACATGTAACTCTGTATGTGTCGGTTTTATAAGATTATATATAAATTAATACAGTAGCAAAATTAGCTTAGTCTAAAGAATGTGCTTTATTTCAACAGTTATACAGTAGATTGATTTTCAAATATTGTCAATTTGAGATTGGACGTGTATTGAACTTTTCTCTGCATGGAGTTTACATAATAAGCCTGACAGTTCTTAATATGAAATATATATTAATTTCAGATACTGAACCAAAACTTGTGCTCAAACCTGGTGCCTTTCCAATCATTTTGCTTATTAAAAAGCAACCAATGAGAAGTGAACACAGTGAGAGGGTGATATCAGTGCCTGATAAAAAAATATTTCAATTGGATTAAAAGTGTATTCACAAGTGTGCTTGTTAACAATGTAATAGGACTGCTTCATGTCACCAGAAGATTTGTTTCCTCGTTCTGAATCACAGATGATGATGGCAATATGGCGCTTAGCATACAGTACCTGGACATTTCATCTGTTTTGTGATGTAAATTGAAGGTTTTACAGGTTAATGTGTACTTTGTACTTTCTTTGTGGTTTGAAATGCATTAATCAGTGCCGATTTTTTATAACCCCAAATGTAAAAATAGAGTTGCTATTTCCCTTTAAACAGCCACATCCTGTCAAAACCAGAAAGTTTACAAAAAGGTGATAATTTGAATTACATTCAAAGGCGATTGTGAATACAAAGACACTTGTATTCAGTGTCATAGTGTTAAAGCCCCGCTATGGATGTGTGGTACTCCAGTTGCATGTTTCATCTCTCTTTCTCCTTCTGCAGATGGTCCCAGGAACACTTCCATACATGCCTCAGAAACAAGCATTCGAACCAGAGAGTTATTGAATTTGACCTGTGTAACAGACAGTTATCCTGCAGTCCAGCAGTACAAGTGGAAGAAGATCCCTGCACAGGCTGTGCCCAAGGATGTGACTCAGAACAACAGTTATTTAATTATAAATAGCTTCCAGAAACATCATGAGGGGATTTATGAATGTGAAGTCGTGCACCAGCGTGGTAGAACTGAGAGGGTTTACTTTAATGCCATCCTTAAAGGTAAGACTTTGGTACATGTGGTGCAGAACTCTAGTTCATCAGAAGAAGAAATGCCTTATTCCACTTTTCACAGTTTACAATTTGTACCTTAGTCATAACATGGGAAAATTAAACAATTACTCTACTTTTTTAATGTCAGGACTATGAATAATTGCAATGCAGTTCTTTTAAAACCTTCTTGGAGGCACAGAACCATGTGTTTCCTTGCTCACTGTTCCTTTGTTTTGGGGAATTTCATTTTCTAAAGCCTTTGTTTGCTAAGAGAGGGGACATACTGTACAGTCAATGCCTGAAGCACTTTCTTAACTCAATGTTTATTGGTTTAAAATCTTATTCCATATCCTCATTTTTGTGCAAAGGAGAATATTCTGAAAGATTATTTTTCATGCTGCAGTGCTCAGAAACTTTGAAATACTTTGAAAATATCATGAAACAGATTTAGATGTCATTATAGTCAATAAAACATATTTACTTTTGATCAGAAGAGCAGCTAAACATACATTTTAATGTGATATACATTGTACTTGGGAGTTTTGTTTGACTACAGATACTTCAGGCCCATGACGTAACATACAGAATATACCAACACATGTCTAAGTGAAAATCTTTTCTTCATGAAGACTTCACTGTTTAGGTTTGGCAATGTGCTGTCAGTAAAGACTCACCAGTGAAATCTTAACCCACAATGACTCATTTTCTTGTTGAGACCCTGTAAGCAGCAGTAACAGCTTAAAGGAGGAGATTTTGACATATAACATTCCAGACCCATAAGAGTAATATCTCATGGGATTGAACTGTGCATTCCAGCTGTTCCAGCCGTAGTCAATAGAATTGAGACCCGGGAATGGCTCTGGCTAGGGAATGTGCTAGAAATGTCTCCTGACCTCCACCCAGCCACTGAGACAGTTTGATCCTTTGACAGGGCGTACGTAATGTTTTTTTCAGCTACAATGCATACAATTAGTAAATGTCCCTTTATAAATGGGCACACCTTACACCAATTAAGCACAAACTCTAGCACCCTTGTATGGTCATGCAGAACTCGGTTTAAACCCTGACAACGGCTCAGCATCATGGAAAAACTGGGCTTTTCTCAGGCTGAAAGTTCTCATTAGTGAAATGCACAGTGTGTCCATGAAGGACACTATAGTTTTAATGTGTTGTAGGAGGTGCCGGGGTTCTGTAAAGAAAGATTTCAGTCTGAGCACAGGATGAGCTGAGATACACTTTTTCTCACAGAACCAGAAGAGCAGACTGGGAGCCAGTCGTCTCCGCTTCCAGGCGCTGTAGCTGGGAGTCTGCTCGTTGGGATGACTGGAGGAGGGCTTGCTGGCTTCCTGCTGGCGAAGAGACTCTTGTAACTGGACTGCTTATACCAGATGCCGTCAGCTAATCTCACTCTCCCATACAGCCTACACCCTTTACGCTGTAATTCCAAGACTGGTTCAGACCCAAATCTGTGCTTGGTTCTCTGAATAGTCTGCTTACTGTGTGAGTAGGACAATGTTGAAGTGTCAATAAAAACTAAGCTTTATCTTCTTAACTAAAAAAACAGCCTGAAAAGGGCAGGTGAGTCAGATGGGAGGGAGGAGTGCTGCTTTTCCTCACTTTCTCTCGTCTCCATTGCTCAGTATTGGCTCTTCAAACAACTATTCTGCACTAGTGTCTGACAGCATATACTATATTGGCAATGTTATATACACCACGCTTTATTTTTTAAGTGTGACAAACTCACTGAACCATTTTGAGAAATAAATCTGGTCAAGAATTGTACAGTGTTACAGTGTGTTTCTCTGCTGCCTCACAGCTCTTGAGTCATTGCAGACTCAGATTCTTTATGTGTGCAGTTTGCATGTTCTCCCCGCATTCATATGGGTATTCTCTGGGTGCTCTGATTTACCACCACTTTCAAATTTTCCCCCACTTAGCCAGATTTGTTGGTGTCTCACTGTATTGTGTATGTGTGTGCACCCTGCTATGGGCTGGCATCCTGTCCAGAGTGTCTTCCAGCCTTGTGGCCTGTGATAGACTACTGTATCAGAGACCTGCTGACGCTGCTGGACTATGACCTCTGTATTTTGAAAGCGTGATTCCTGTCCCAGGCTTTGCAGTCGGAGAAGGCTCCAATATTATAGAAACAAAAAGCACTTCATTTCAACACAAAGCCTTCATTGCAAAACACAAAGCCCACTGCCCTGCTTTTCCACTCCCACCAAACCATCTGAGATAAGAGAATAATTTACCAGGTTGTGCTCTTCTCTTACTACATTAAGGGCACTTAAATCATCCCACACTGAAATGAAAAAAAAATCTGAAATACTAAAGCTGAAACTATGTGTTGCTTAATGGAACTCCTTCTCGACTTTCCTGCTCCATGGACCCCACACACACCTGTACACACTCACATCAGCAGTGTAACAATGGGCAGGTAGGAGGTATGGGGGGGGGTGGGGAAGAGAGAGAATACCAATCGAAATCACTAAGCAAAAATGTATACCAGGAAACAAGCAAGAAAGTCGGGAAACGAGAAAGAAAACCAGAGAGTAACCATCCAAAACGCAAGTCAGGCTTCCTGCTGGCGAAGAGACGCATGTAACTGGACTGCTTATACCAGATGCCGTCAACTAATCTCACTCCCGAGGAGCAAGCTAGAAAATCAAAAACCGAAAATAAAGTAGTAATGAAATAACGCGCTCTAGGAGAATCCGCAAGAGTGAGCGAGGAAGTGAGGAAAGAGGGAAACGAAAATAGTGATGGGAGTAAACGGTGATAGGTGTATTACTTGCGGCGTGAGCGTTTGTCAAACACGGCGCGCGTGGGAATGCGAGACGGGAAAGAGACACGTGTGGAATGCATAACAATCTCAAGCTTCCCAGCGTTACTCCTTTATCAGTAACTCAGATACTGGTTTAATTATTGGAAATGTAATGCTCAACAGACTCTCTGTGAAAGTTCCTATTGTTTCAACTTGATAAAAAAAATCCTTGATGATTTATCCAGAAAAAAAAAAGAAATGATGTCTCACTTTTCGACTGGTTGTGTCTGTAGATTCTACATCTACAATCCTTTAAATTTTCAACAAATGCATTATAAAGTGGTCTCATTCCGGTAAAGGGTTACTGTGCATGTAAGTATGCCGGATGAAATGGGTACATCATCAAGTGTTTAACAAACTTTGGGAAGGAAAACAGGAATCAAGTACCCCTTCACCCCTACTAGCCTAACTTACAGTACAGTACAGTACTTTGTCACATCCCTTCCCAAAAAGACAGAAAATCCTCAGTGAACCCCTCTTCCTTCCTTTTATTCATCCTCCCCATCTCCACATCTTCACCGGCCCTTGGTTAACTCCTCAGTCTGCATGGGGATCCTGACTTCTTTGTTCTGTAGCCACGTGAGCCAAAATGCCTAGCTTCTCATTACAAGCGTACACAATGTAAAGTGGATTAAAATGAGTACTAACAAGCTTCTTGGTTCTTTTTGTGGTATCAGAGTTGCATGGCTATAATTTGGAATAACATTTGCCATCATTTAGCATTAAGAGATACACATTAATGAGCAAAGAAAACTCTCCAATGATGGAGCTCATTCCTCAGTATACTTCTGGTGTGAATTCACAAATCAATGTTTCTTCCTGGAGACTATTGTTTCTCTTTCTTCCACTAACAAAGTAATGCACAGGGGAAATTTCTGGCGCACGGGCTTGATATGTGAGAAAATCAAGAAGCACACAGACACACAGTAATAAACCATTCACAGCTGCAGACCAGGATGGTCAATGTTGCCAAAATCAGGGGGCTACTAAGATGAGTGGGGAGAATAGAAAGAAAAACATAAGAAACTAAAATTTCCTTAAGCCTCTCAGTTTCCTCTCCAGCTGTCTATCAGTTGATCTTTTACCACCCCTTATAATCAATCCAACACCTGTCCTAGACATGGTGGTGCAAGGAAGGAAAACTGTATTAATCTGTTATGAACCTATTATGTACAGTATGCCTGTGCTGTATTTTCTACAGTACACATCTTTTGTTTGTGAGTAGTTAAAACTGACTTAATGCTCTATTCAAGTTCACCTAACAAAAGGATCTGACCCTCCAAGTCTTTCTTATTTCAGCCCTGACATGCTAAAGACATAACATATTCATTATCCAAACTTTAAAACACTGACACACCTATGGACTCCTCTTCTAGTAAATGTATGCCCAGTGTTTATTATTACAGTCTCATGTGATTTTGAAATTCTTTGAAAGTAGAATCAATATGGCCATCTGAAGTAACCTGCAAAATACATTCTTCACATACAACTTTTAAAAACATACATCTTAAATATGAGGGCAAAGCTTGCTTTTAGGGGTTTTACAAAAGTACCATATCTCATCTGACACAATGTCCTCCCTTTGTTCTGTTAGCTCTGAGATTAGAACTGAATTATTTCCTGTGTTGATCTTCTTGTCTTGACTAAACAAATCTGTCAGGGAAACATGTATTGTTGTTCATCTCCCTTTTTAAAAATAAAAAAGTTTAATATCTGAGCTTTTCAAGAACCCCAAAGCAACAGATGTTTGAAATAACTATTTTTATAGTATTTCCCTCTTCATATACCAACTATATTTAAACTTCCCTAGAAAGACAGACAGCACACTAGACATGTGGTTGAGTAGAGGTGAGGTGTTGAGACAAAGCTGTACTATGTCCTGGACATCTCCTTAATGTCTTAGGAAATGCCTATTGGAAGTTCAGCGTGTTATACTGTAGGTTTCATGCCACCTCTTCAACTGATAGCTTCAGGGTGTTGACAGTGATCTTCACTGAGGGTATCAATATCCTTAGAGAAGAAAGATAAAGATAATTGACCCTAGCTAGTTATTTCTAACAGTGCCTTGCACGTGCAGCACACAGGGAAAACAGAAATGAAAATTACATTTTTTAGTACTTTCAAACAAAGCCTTGATATGGTAATCAAGCTACGATTCTTTAGAAAGTGATATCTAGGTATCATTTGAAACCTCCAGAAATTCTAGGCCCTGCTTCCAAGCCCTTGCACTGTCTCAAGGCTTAAAACAAGCATGTCCCATCCTGATCCCGGTGGACTGTTGTTTTCATTCCAGCTCAGCTCAATGACCTAAACCAGCTGGTAACTGGCTAAAATGGACCAATTGTTATATTACACCTCTTATATGGACCACCTGTTATATTACATCTTCTCCCAACTCTTCAGGTGCTGCTGCTTTGACATTAGACCTAGAACATTAGAACATAAAAAAGTTACAAATGAGAGAGAGACATTTAGGACATCTACTGTATATGTTTGGTAGTTACTGTAATTGATCCAAAGTAAAGACATGTCTCTTGTTCTTGGTTTTAAATGCACTTCCACATAGTTTCCTCTTGAGTCCTCTGGTTTGTCTCTTGCTGTTGATTCTGAAAAAATCTGCAGGGTTGGCTTTATCAATGCCTTTGAAGATTTTGTAAACTTGTTTTAGTTCCCCAGTACTAGGTCCAATCTGTACAAAACTAAAGGGTTTTTTTTCCTTCAGCTTGTCAGTGTAGGACATTCCCTTAAGCCCAGAATGTATCTGGTTGCTCTTCTCTGGACAGATTCCAGAGCAATAATATCTTGTCTACAACGTTGACCCAAATTGTATCTAAATTGGTTCAATTTTCTCAACTATTTTGGGATGGGTAAAACTTTAGTAATTTTCCAGTCCATGGGTACGACCATTATCTTAAGAGACTGTTGGAAGAGTTGCATGTCTTCTAAATTACTCCTATTCTGAATAGGATGAATGAAGATACGTCATGCCCTCTGGACTGATTAATCCTGAGAGCTTTTAGGACCAAAATCTTCCCCCTCTTTTATTCTGATACTATCTAATACCAAATAATACAACTGGCAACACTTTCGATGAAACCTTGATGTATCTTTTTCTGTTGCAGTAAGCTTTTGGCTTTCTAAAATCTTTTTCACCTGTGCTTGTAATTCACTGTACTACTTTTTCACTAGATTCTTATTTTTGTAATAATTTTGTAAAGCACTTTCTTTCCCCTTATATTTTTCTTAATGTATTTGTTGAACTGCTTGGGAAGTGTTTTTAGTTTTTGATTTATTCACTTATCTGATAAATGTGTTCTCTGTTTCAAATGTAATCTGTTTAAACTGTTGGTATCGAAAATAGATACCAAACTAAATAGACAGAATCTGATTTCAGATATACTGTATCCTATTCTATATTATGTAAATGGATCTTGTTTTTTAATACATTTTATGTTCTTTTCCCAATTAGGTTTTTTTCATAATCGATTTCTTGAACCATTTGGGATACTGTTGTTAGCCCTTGGGTAACCACCACGCTGCCATACCACCAACACACAGATGGCTTGATTATTTGTAGTAGCAATAATAAGAAATTACATTAAAACCAAAGTTTTATAGGCAATATGAAGAAATTGTAAAACCTGACGTGTTATGGTAAAAATAATTGTTTGCTCTTTAAGAGGTGAAATAGTGGAGCAACAGCATGTAGTTGTAACTGTATGCCTTTAAGCGGAATAGATGTTATAGATAGGGAAAACATGCTGTAGTGCTGGAGAGACGAACTAATGCCCTGAGTCAGCGTTCTGGGAAAATGAAACAGTTGCTGCTTTTCCTCTCAGACAAAAAGATGCTGTTGACAAATTGATTGCTGCTACTGAGAATACAAACATTTAAAAGAAGTCAAAAGTTTTCTAAACCAGTTTCATTTTAGCTAGGAAAATCCAAGTGTTTGAAACTCACATCCTAATCTGTGATGGTGTCTTCCACCTCTTTTCTCCAATAGACAGAACAGCACATAAAATATTTTATTATGAAACTTTTTTACAGTGATTACAAGAGAGGAGAAGAATAACAGGCCATTCAGCATATGTGGTAGCTAGGTAAGGACACTTCAGCTTCAGCAGGGACAGTCCTGTCAGGAATGCAGTTTCCCTCACAGAGGCAACATGTATTGGAGGTTGTTTGTCACCTAGCCAGCAGCCATATCACCCTGCAACTCTCAACTGGTCACCCACTGAACCTAAGCAGGTGTGAGCCTGGTCAGTACGTGGATGGGAGACCTCCTGGGAAAAACTAAGGTTGCTGCTGGAAGAGGTGTAAGTGGGGCCAGCAGGGGCTGCTCACCCTGTGGTCCATGTGGACCCTAAAGCCCCAGTATAGTGATGGGGACACTACTCTATACTGTAAACAGATGCTGTCCTTCGGATGAGATGTAAAGCCGAGGTCCTGACTCTCTGTGGTCATTAAACATCCCAGTGTGTTCCTTGAAAAGAGTAAGGGTGTAACCCTGGTGTCCTGGCCAAATTTCCCATTAACCCTTGCCAATCATGGCCTCCTAATAATCCCCCTCTATGAATTGGCTTCATTATTCTGCTCCCCACTGATAGCTGATGTGTGGTGAGCATTCTGGTGCACTATGGCTGCCATCAGATCATCCAGGTGGATGCTGCACATTGGTGGTGGTGGAGGGGAGTCCCCATTACCTGTAAAGTGCTTTGAGTGGAGCGTCCAGAAAAGTGCTATATAAATGTAAGTAATGATTATTATTATTAGTGTAAGTCTCCTAGCTGAGACTATAATGACTTTCGTAAGGAATGAGCCAGGTAGCTGCTGCAAGAATGAAGAGGGGATGGAGGGAGGGTGGAAGAGAGATAGTAAGACCAGGAGGTGATATATATAGGTAGGAGAACAGAAGATGGAAAGATTAGAATCCTTCCCAGTATATGTTAATAAACTCCATATTATACTGAAATTATTAGTTTCAGAGTGTTCTCAGGAAGTTTTAAGTAATCTGAGACTATCGGGGCTCCTTGGCTGTGGATAGAATGTGAAAATCCAAGAAAAATTAATGAACCTAAGACACAAAAGGTACTTGCACGCAGGATTTTAAAGTTTACAAGGTGAGATGGTGTCAGATGACTTGAGAGATACCTTCTGGTGAGCGACTTGTTCGCTTCATGCATTTTAGCATCCATATTACCAGCCCATCTCCAGTATCTCTGTGACCCAAGTGTCCAGGCCTGGGGGCAGGACCATTACAATATAAATATATCAGAAAGAAATACCTCAAATCTATTATTAAATACAAAATGAATATAACACAAAACTATTTACAGACATCTTTTTTAATAGAGGAAATGAACAAAATATCAACACTCACTAAATTTTACAAGCTATTACATTGTCTTGACTGAACAATATCCCTCTGAATTGTAAAGACCTGTCATTCAGTCCTGCATACAAATCTGTCAGACCACCTTCTCAATGACCAACAATACTAATATATAGCTTGTTTATTTTAAGTTAAATCACAGAATACATCTTATCCAGCATAACATGTCAATGGGAAAATTACAGCTTCCATTAAAAATCAATCTACACATTTTAAAGAAATATATGCTTCATTTATTGGCAAATTAATGGTGCACACTTGCATATCTACGTACAAAGAGACACGTGCACATACAATACATGTACACTTACAAAGTGTGCATCACCATCATATGCCAGACACTGGTCAGACAATGTACTGCAGACACTAGGACTGCTATCTGGGTGGTGCTCTTTGAGTGTTGCCCTAATCTTCTGGACTAAGGCCACACTTCCGCTGATTAGAGGAACACTCAATTTCCATTTACATTACATTTATTCCAGTTTACCACAGTACTGAACAGTATCCAGGGATTATAGAGCCTTGTGGCAACTCCACGTACCACCCCATCCCTGGTGCTGGATGATTCACCAGAGATTTAACTTATGTCCTTGTCACCAGCTACTTTGAAAAAGTAGCTCACTGTAGTTATACTGCTGCTCAAAAAATAGCTTGGTCTTTTTTAAGCTACATTTACAAACATATCAAAATATAATTACATTTAAAATGCTTGTTGGGACTTGAAGGTTCGACCAGTAGAAAAAGTCAATGAATTAATAGTCAAAAGATATCAGACTATTAACCTAGGGTGGACACAGGCCACAGTTCATCTCCCACCTTCCACATCCTTGAAAAATAAAACTGAACCTTATGTATACAACAAGGTTTAAAACAAGAAAGGTTTACTAATAAAACTTGTAAAACAAGATTCTTACAGTATAGTAGCACCATATTTTTACAAATATCATACATTCAATCCATAGTGGGTTAAGCAAATGAAGTGCAGTAGCTGCTCTCCATTGTTCTATAATATATTAAACATAGTGTTACATTTAATACATGGTAGTCGGAAAGTACGCCCAAGCCTGGCACTGATACAGTTCTGCTGTTTGTTCCACAGTGCCTGGAAACTTTCCCAATGCTGCCCTTGAGATATGATTAAATTAAAGCTTCCTCTACATCAGTGGTGGCAATAAGATTGAGAGTAATAGGCACATTGATGGTGATTTTGCACATTTATCTTGTGCCTCTGTATTAGTGTCATAAAAGACATTTCTTATATTCTGAAACAACAGCTTTTCAAAATGATGTTCACCCTTTTCATCGCCCTTATTCTTTTCCCTGAAAACAAGTGGAACTCCTTTATGAAGTTGGGGACATTGACTGTTGCCATTTTGACCTTGTTCTAGGTAAGGATTCCACATGGATGGCTTCTAGCACTGGAGCAAAAACAGCTTAAGTGTGATGTTCTGAAACTTGTTAAAAGGTCAAAGCTGCTTACTGAACTGCTAGAGATATCGTATCAATCCAGTGGATGGTGACTCCTAGAAAGCGTTTACTGCTACATGATCCAAACATCTGCTGTAGCTGAGACACATTCAGTGTTGGCCACCTCATTCTGGAGATACTTATTTATGAAGGTGAAATCTTCTTCCACTGTCTTCAACAGGGTTGAAGATATAAGCTGTTTTGTGGATTGCAGCTCGTACGAAAGTTCCCACAACCCAGGTCTATCAACAATTGGTTCAAAATTCCTTCTGCAACCCACTATTGACACCAGTGTCTTAGAGCACACTTGACTGAGTAGTGAGAGAGCACGCAGGGGTCAAATATATCTCCAGAATCTGAGTTTCTGCTACAAGACTCCAAATGTGTTGATTTATATGGCACAAATCAGGGTAATTTAGACTTCCCAGTATTTGCAAAAAATACCACTGAACAGACAAAATAAACAAGAACAGGTGTGACACTCGAAGAAGTCCCCATAGCCGAAACGTTGCGTTTGTCTTCTCTTTTCAACATGGAATAAACCTTTACTTGTTCCTTGGCAGCCTACGCATGCTGACACAGCTACCTACTGTACTTGAAAGAATAGGAACAGTAATGCAGAAGCATTATTAGGTGCTGTTCTCTCTAATCTCTGTAGACTTTCAAGGAAGCCTCAATGCAAAATGTCACTACGCTACACACAGGGCTTTATATTACTATGGATCCAGACTTGCTGAAGCAGAGTAACACCTTTTTTCAATTTGGCCATGCTTTTCACTTTCTGGAAGAGGGATTTTAACCATTTTAACAGTTAATCAGGAAAGAATCAGCTTCACTGAATGGATGTTTCATTAAACATAGCAATGATATATGAAGGATTTAGGCCATTGGAGCTTAAATGGTTGTTAATTCTTAAAACATTATTATTAGATTGTATTTTCTTCTTCATAAATGTGTGTTACAGTACATATCCTAGAGTACAATGTTGTGAGACAACAAAAAGCTTTGCTTGTACAGCATGTATATTTTTTTCTATATCAAAATATCTTGTCAATATGCAAGTTTAGGTTACAGATTAGTTTCTCATAGATTCATGTTAAATTTTAGTTCAAATGATATTCATATTCATAATTTAAATAAAGCAAATGTTCGTTGTTCATATATAATTATTCACTAGCTCGTAATAAAGTTTCATACAATTAAGGAACAACTCTGATATGAAATATGAGAACAAGAACCCTAAATAAAAGAACCCTAATATCTTCTTGGATTATAATGACTTGTGTTCTAGTTTTTGATGAATATATAACGAATTTAAAAAATGAGATCTGAATTTAAAATTAAATAGAAAATGAATTTCTTTAAAAAATGTCTTCATTTCATCTCTTAAATACACAACATGATTTGATTTTACCACACACATAAAAACTGACAAAAACAGAAGCAACACTTAATTCTAACATGCTTGGTTGTTCGTAGTTAATTGATTTCAGGATCTCATCTAGCCATTTCTTGAAAGAAACCAGGGTTCAACGATATGGGTCCTGACTCCCAAAATGCTTTGGGTAAAAAGTGCCTCCTATTCTTAGATTTGAATGTCCTTCCATCACATAACAGAGATGACAACATCCCCTCACTCAAGGTTTCGATTTTGGCTTGATATTCTGATTCCTGGACCTATTTGTTTCTTCACAATGGTTTCAGTACATACCAGTTCAGCAGTTCATGCCGGTGCATATCTTTATGAGGACTGTGGTCCGTACATTTTAAAAGCTGCAATTAAGAAAGAATCTCACACGATAAACACAAAAAGGATTTTAAGAAAGAGAAGGAAATGCATGCCTTGACAGATTCCTGCCATTAGTGCATCACTCTGGCGCCTTCAGATTAATGATGTTTATAAACTCAGGGTTTACACCTAGCATATCTCAGATTGCTTCAGATTAAAGCAATAAAAAACAGTCAAATATTGAAAAAGAATTAAATATCTTCACTTGAATTACTTCTTAATTTGGGTCAAACGTTTCCTGGTATCCGAACAATTTCTAAAATCTTAAAATAACATCTAGAATGTACAGAAGGCCGGGTGAGGCTGAGGACAGCAAGGTCTGCCTGGGTTACTGCAAGACTGTACTCCTTGGCATTGTCCCATCCAAATCACCGAGACAGCAGAACAACAGAGACATTCTGAAAATGCATCAAGTTTGGAGAGACGTTTGGGAAGTAAGAAATCAACTAATGTTATTGTGGCCTATTGACTAATCTCGAGCAGGTCCTTGTCAAGCACTGGCTCAGCTCTATGATCAAGGTGTCACATACTCATGCCTTGGCCATGTCCCTGCACGATGGTAACAGACGACCAATGTAGTTGGTCATCTGCCAGCTGTGACTGGGATTGCCCAATCAGTTTCGCACTAATAGGTGGGATTAGAGATCTAGGGACTCTCTCAGCTCCCATGGACACAGTGACTCTTGCAAGCTCCATGAAGGTGGGTGTGTTAGAGGAATCAGCGTTATTGTGGCCTGCAAATTTCTGCAATTTCCCTCACGGGATCAATAAAGTATCTATCTATCTAGCCTGTGCTTCTTCATTCTCCCCTGAGTGTGGTCATGCCGTTCAGAGTTACCATCTGAGACATGGAAACAAATGACTGTCAATCTCAAATTGGGTGGGTGTAACAATAAGGGGTTATTTTAATTTGTTTTAAAAAAATAAATCAGCAGAGGCTGTCTGTCACTGAGTCTTATTTTCTTCTGAGTCAGCTAATATTGCATTTTTTATAATATAAATATACTGTATATCCTGAGTATAAGATGTTCAAGATTTTACCTTTTGGCCTTGTAAAAACTTTCCTAAATGAAGATTGTTCTGCTTTTGTGTTCAGTTCCAGAGTTCATGTTATTTGGTATATATATTTGTTTGTTTAAATTGCTCTTTGAAGTATCCCTTGGCAGATGACAGAACTCCTGAGAAAGTTCCTGAAGGCTTTTAAAGTAACTTTTATACTTCTATAGTTTTATAGTTAAATATAGTCATAGCTTTGTACTTTCATAGTTAAAACTTTAAAAAATTAAATAACAGGTACTGCAGGAGAAAATCATCAGCAAATGTAGAACACTTTTTTATTTTTATCAATATGCTGATAAGAATTAATGGGCTGAGACTCAATTACTTAAAGTAATGTTTTAAAAGATGTTTTGAAGCAAATCAAAAGTGAAAAACTAAAAAAAGGCCGTTGTCTCTTTTCTGTATTCCTCCTGAAAGGGCCAGCATGTCACTCATGTAGATCATTGTGAGAAAACACATAGGCTCTGTAGGTGTAACAACAGATTTTTTGTATTTCACACAATGAGAGCGATTGGGAAGGAGAAGAAGACATTGGTACACTAATGGCTTATGGTAGGTTTCCACCACTGAAATAGTCCTGATCTCTTACAATACCCACAAGGAACAAAGAGATAAGTATAACATTTAATAACAAAAGACAAGAGGTGTTGCTTTTTACAGCTGCTGGCATGTGTGAGATGAAAGGCTTATCAAAACATACTTTCACTGCTGAATCATTTTGCTCTTAAGTAACAGAAGTTACTTATGGTAGTTCAGCCATATACTTGGGATAGAACAAATGAGATTTTGTTATAAGAGCATATTTAGGAAGATCAGTTCTAATAAAACTGACGGTTTATGTGTTTATTGTGTGAGGTGCTTGTGTGGTGTGTTGATGTCCCTTTGAATCACTGTTAATTTGCTTTCATATATAACAATTCAGCATTCAAGGGGATCAAATGTTTTAAAACAGTTCTGAAATTATTTTTGAGGCAGATCATGTGTCACGTGTATTTAAAAAGTGGACACTAAAAGCAGAACAACAAATGTTTATTGGGTGTTTAGTCATAGTAAATTTGGCTTAACCCACTTGACTGAGGACCAGCCTCCTGGCTGCTGGACAAGGAGGCTATGACCCCCCAAAGGAATCAAGCGGGACCTCAAACCATCAAAACTGAACTGAAGGAAAAGCATGTAGAAGGTGAGAAAAAAGTTCTTTGACAATGTCTTGAACTGTTGAGCTGATTCAGCAGTTAAATAGAAACCTGGAGCAATGCTCTTTTCAGGTAGGCGTATTAGTTTTAATATGGGCAAGATAGGCCTCTGATGACCAGAGGTCGAGTTGCTAAATGAAATTTAGAAATACTGTACCTTCATAAGCTCCTGAGGAGGCAGCTGCAATTCGGAAATAATGGCCAGTGAATTGATTGGCTACAAATCCAGACTTTTTGTTTGAACTTCATGGATGAAAGAGAAATGCTCCTGAGAGATTAGAAGCTGCAGTTAGTGGAGTAAAAGACCAATGTAAGGTTGTATTTTGAAATAGTATATACAGTATACTGTGGGTGCTGGAGTTGAACTGAGTGGTTTGCTCTTATTGAGATAATATATGTAGGTAACTGATACAGTGCAATGTACTGTGTAGTGGTGAGGCTTATTAATAAGACAGAATTAAGTGTTGCTGTGCTTTCCCAAATGAGGCCCCATCTCTCTCTTCATCTCTGTGGTGCAGCCATAGAGAAACTATTCATGTAGGCTGATTTAAAGATGTTTTCTTTTGATAAGGGACAGCTCCCAAATGGGGATGCACTTAGCTAAGCCTGGCTATCATGATCAATGGTCATCCATTGGCGCCTATCTGTCTAGGGATTGCCAGATGGACATCTGGACTGCATTCCTAGGTGTCAGGAGTAAGTGACTCATATCTCACCTTGATCAACCAATCAGGGACTGGTAGGGCTGAGTAACCCACGTGGAATTCTGATGCCCATGAAACTTTCAGCCAATGAACGAGCTGAAGTTCCTCCAGGTAAAAACAGGCAACACAGAGCTCTGAGACTATTCTAAGGACTATTCTAAAAGAGAATTCTAAGGAGAATTCCAGGGGTGCGAGACAATTCCAGGCCAGGACGGCCCAGGAGCAGAAGGCTCCCAAGGGCAGGACATTCTCGCAGCGCGCCTCCTGACCATCCTGAGACTCAGCCCGGACCACCACGGAACGGCCAGTGTGTCCGAGAGCCAGAACTTTCCTCTGTTCTAAGAGTCTAGAGCAGAGGTTGCCAGAGAGTAACCAGAGGATCCACCCGAGGTTAGCACCAGCAGCAAGCCTCGTGAACAGGTCGGAACTGTGGACAGCTGAATCACTATTCAGAACTAGCGCTTCATCAGGAACGAACCGGTCCTCTTCCTGACTTGCTGGGACCCACAGTCATCTTTTCTCCTGTGCACAAACTTTGCTAGTTAAAGCCAACACTAACTAGCCGGTCAGTGAGCATCAGCAGCGCACCGTCGCAAGCCGCACAGCACAGCCTGGCACGGAGCCAGAGAGCCCGCAGGAGATCTGAATCCCCAGAGATTGGATGAGTATTCAACTTCACTGCATTACAGCTCAAGAATTCAATTGTTATCCCAACCAGTTGATATCAATTTAATTCCTAAGAGTTATGTACTTGTTTTGAGTATCCAATGTAGAAGTTATAACCAAGTTCATTTACGAAACGGTCTAAATGAATGATATACCGAACGTATGTCCTCTTGATATGTGTAACTTTTCGTAACTGAATGAATATATATCTTTTGTATTCTGATAACCCTCACGATAAGATCTGTTAGGTTTACATGCATATTCTATGTATTAATAAATGTATCCTCGTGTATAAGTACCTGTGTGTGTGCGTTGTTTGAGTTATATCGCATGGTTGGATTCTAAGACCATTAAAAGAATCAATTTTGTGATTTACTGCCACAATTAATAATTGTCCCAGTAAATGCCCAAACCCCTACAGAACTGGTGCCTTGTGAGAGCACACTACAACTGTATGAGGGGAAATCTGAATGTCCATGGAAAAACTGAAAAAACAATGCCAGCGAAGCTGGTAGGGAAATGCAGAGTTGGAACTCCATGCAAAAGGAGAATGTAGAAGAAGGAAAGGCCTTACATATATGGTAGGGTCACAAGAGTTCGGTGCAGAGAACCATTGTGACTAGCCAAAATCAGATATAACCAAGTTCACTCCTATACCATGTATAATGTACTAAAATATATAGTATAATGTATATGCTTGAAAGACATAAGTCACCCAGTCTTTTATGATAATTAAAGTACTAATGCATAAGCATTAAGTTATTTAAAATAACACTGTGTAGCGGAGCTAGTTTGGACACGGTGAATTCATCGCCCTCCCTGCACGTAGCAGGGACCTCAGCCACTCGGGCTGAGGGAGGTCTCCTTAAGCTCATTTGGCTGATTCCCTGTTGCATTACACTGGAAACCCAGGTTCACGCCCAGGTGTTGTGGGATGAACTGGCGGGGTGGAGTGGCTAGGGCATGAGCCCGCACTGAACTGTGGCGGTCACAATTGAATAACTAAAAGAAACAAAAGTAAACACAAATGTATAGTAATCAGTAAAAATAAACAACATGAGTCCCTTCTCTGTGCCCAGCTTGCACTTACTCTCTCTGCCTCCAAGATAAACACAACCTGCTGTAATGAAACAGACAATAAAACTGTGAGCCTCTAAAATCATCTCCAGGCAATCATTCCCAAAGCTGCCAATGCTGAACCTGAAGTGTCTGTTACAATATAATAACAACACCTCGTTAAGATGCAGAAGCTGGGTAGTGGGTACTTGAGCCAGGGTCAGGGAGAGGCTTGAACTAGAATACACACATCACTCATGAGCTTTCGCTGTAAACTCCATTTTGACTAAAATGAGATGAGGGGAGGGCTCCATGTCAGGATGGTGTCAGAGCCACATAGAGATAGAGGGAATCATTGCAATAATAGTTCAAGAGTCATCGATACTGGTGGTTGAAGTCATGACAGAGTAATGGTCAGAGATCGGTTTGGTGTCTACACATTCCATAGGAGGAGGGGATGTGTGTGTACTTGCGGGGTTTCTAGCTGTTACTGTACCTTGGAAGGGAGTTTTAGATGCAGGCTTCCTATTTTTGCTCTTGTTGCTGTTCGGAAAAAAGTGGGAAGAGTGGGAGGTTGGTGGTGATCTATTAAAGATATAATTTCTGTTGCTTAGCAGCTGCTATGTATGCATTTTTTATTGAAAATATTATTTATTCCTCTTTGACTTTGAATTTGGTCTCTAATACCTATGATTCATCTTTTTGTTTTGCCCTGGAAGAAATGTAAATTATACTAATCATGCTCGCTTTCTTTGTTACTGGGGAAAAAATATTGCCTAAATTTAAATAGGAGTCCATCAAGTACTTCCACTTCATACATACATGAAACTCACCTTGAATTGAATAATATTAGCCAAATTTCAATACTTTGAAATCATAGATTCAAAATCTTTTTCAAGTTATCTCTTTAAGTATGTACTGTACCTTTTAACTTACACACTATTTCGTTAATTATGATCCACACTGACATTTCCCAAGTTGACTCTCTCAGATTACTTACATTTAATCCCTAGTTGGAGCAGGAGTGGCTACTTAAGATGCAAAGAAGAAAAATTAAATTTTGACACTGAAAAAAGAAAAGAATGTGTTTCCATGACACATTCTTCCTGTTGAATGTTTACAAAAAGCTTGTACATTTATGATAAAAAAGGCACAGGAATACTTTTCATTGACTGTGTTAATTACAATTGCTGTGTAAATAAGTCAAAAGATCCAGAAAGCATATAATATATTTCATATATATATTTGTTCTCATATAATAGTGTGTCTTTGGGGTAAAAAATAGTTATTCATGATTTATCAGACTCCCCTTACCCACTATTAGTCTATTAAACAAAGGGTTTACTGTACTGTACAGGGAATACAGGATGGGCAGTGTGATGATTTGGGTTTTTAATTTATTTCAGACAGCTATGAGACTATTCCATCAGCTCCCTTCCTTTTCAAAGATCAAACAATTCCCTGTCATTGAGGTACATTGGTAAGAATGTGTTGAACGTTATATCACAGTTGAGGTTCTGCCTAACAGTAGTGCTGAAGTGTTTGAGGAGATATTGTTCCATGCACTCACTGACAAAGTTGGGCTGTATGTCAGAGACACAAGGAGCCAGGCAGCTGAAGGAGTGAGGGCAATATCAAGCTGCTGCAGTAACTAGTACAGTATGCTTTATAACCTTTGAACTGCATTTTTCTGTTTGATTCTTGTTGATTTTCTCCCTGTTGATATTTATTTGTGAAAAAATCTCATCAAATAAGAACTTTCTTGTACTTTTTGTGGTAGAAAATATTACTCTCCCTTTTCAATGCAAAACTATCTGTTGTTCCTTTTTGTCAGAAACATTTCACATTGTCATACTGCTATGAGCCCCCAAAGAGGAAAAGCAAATCGAATGATTGGACAGATCCTGTTCTGCTTGTTAGTTTGTATTCAAACCCTTTAGTATTTAGGGCTTTAAAGGTGAGACTTATAAATAAATTCTAAATGGAAATTTTTATAACTGAACAGAAGCCCACTGTTTCTCTAGGAAATTACTCACTATGTTTACACCTTGATCATATCTGCATGCATACTGCCCTTGGGAACTAACAATAGGCTACTTCCTCAAAAACTCTGGATCTGGACTTTTTACAGACCTTCAACCACACCCTGCAAATCACTCTGAAAATTCCCAGTATCAGATTGAAATGAGCAACAGTAAATACATTGGGAGATACTGCAAGTAACACATCATTGAAACTTCTGCTGTCTCCATTCCCCACTTCCCCATCTTACCCTCATCTGTTCCTTCACATTTTTTCTCCATTCCCACCCCCAGGTACAGTACACAGCCTTTAGTTTCTTAACTCTCTGCTCCAACATCCTCAACAATGAGAAAGTTCTGAAATCATTCCCCCGTTCCTTCCATTGCAGCTCAAGTTTTTTCATTATTTTAGTTTCATTCTAATGTTGTGCTTCATTTTCATTTTTTTTTGGTCAGGATAACCTACTATTAAGTAAAAAAACTAAAAAAATAGCATAGATTTACATCATATTTCTGTCCAATACATCTCTGCATCAGCCCATGCATTCATGCTGTCTCTGTATGAACGCTGCTTGAGTTTACATGGCAAGGTTCTGCAGAACAGCTGACAACTGGTGAAAAAAATTGGTTAGGCAACCTTAGAAAATTTCTTATGGGAGAAGTGGCATCCAGTGACCTACCATTTGGCTTCTCTTCTTCAGCCTCACTGTATGGATGATGGTGTTTTTGTTACAGATGTCGGAAGGGCATGCCATGGAATGACAAGGAGAGCAGACCCTATGTGTAGCGGCAAAAGGGGCAAAATGGAGGTTAGCCCAGGCTCAGGGGGTCGGCAGTGTCGGTATAGAAACCAATGCCCTCAGGCCACAGATGTTGGGCGACCTGTTAATAGGCGGGTCTCACGACATCCGTACCCCCAATGTTGAGCCAGGAGCAGAGAAGACACAGGAAGTAAATAGGCAACACAACAAGACACACCAGAAAGACATGAATAATCACAGGGAACTAGGAACAGGACAGAAGAGCAGCACCCTCTAGGTGTAGAGAGTGTGACCGTTTTAAGACAGCCTGGGCTGGAGTAGTACAACATGGAAGTAGATAAGAGTCACCGGTAAACTTCATGAATCCGATGACTTATAAAACAATGGAGGAATGCATTCCAGATTAGAGCAACCAGGTACTTTTACCCTTAAAGATCCTAAATCCCTTATGCACTCTTTCACATTCTGTATCTTTTGTTTATTAATGATTTACAGCTTTACAGATGTTTCTTTCTCAATGAGTGCATTGTGAAAAAGCATGAGCTTCTCAGACATCAGTTCAGCTCCTAAATTCAGGCACTTTGTTCTGTAGGTGAGAGCAACCAATACATCGGATGGGAGATGGCATGTACTCTAATGAACTTGAACTTTATTGCTGTATGTAACATGTACTGGTACAATGGAATTCTTACTTACAGAAAGTCTCTCGATTGTTAAAACAAGTGTAAAAACACAAAGTGCAGACAGTGCATCAAGACAATATACAAACAAACAGTAGACAATGTACAAGTAAACAGTTTGAATGTAAACAATGCAGACATGTAAACAATGACTGGAGATGTGCAATAAATAAGAAATCATAATGAGGTAGATGGTGTACAGTAGGTGTGGTCCGAGGAGCATGGCTAAATGTGTTCACCAATCGCACTGCTTGTGGATAGAAGCTATTGAAGAATTTAGTGGTAAGTGTCCGTATGCTTTTGTATCTCTTGCCTGAGGGCAGTGGGGTAGAGAGCTCATGCCCGGGGTGGTGACTGTCCTCTGTGATGGCCAGAATTCTACCACGGCAGCGGTCCTCATAGAGCTGTTTAATCTCGGTGAGACCACAGCCGATGATCTTCTTGGCCACATTCACCATTCTCTGCAGTGTCATTCTTTCTCGAGAAGAGGTGTTGCTGTACCACACGGTGAGGATGCTCTAGATGGTGCAGCGGTAGAAGTTCACCAGCACAGGTGATGGCATCCCCCGTCGTTTGAGGCACCTTAGGAAATAGAGGCGCTGCTGAGCCTTCTTCAAGATAGAGTCCATGTGCACAGTCCAGGTTAGATCATTAGAAATGTGAATTCCCAAAAACCTAAAGCTGGTGACTGTTTCCACTTCCATTCCATCAATACTGAGTGGGCTGTGAGTGTGTGGCCTGTGTCTCTGAAAGTCCACTATTAGCTCTTTTGTTTTATTTACGTTCAAGTCCAGGTTATTGCTATGACACCACCTAAGCAGCTGTACGACTTCATCCCTGTAAGTGGACTCGTCATCATCGCTGATCAGGCCTATTATAGTGGTATCATCCGCAAATTTAATGATGTGGTTCTTGCTGTGCAGTCGTGAGTGAACAGGGAGTACAACCTTGGACTCAGACAGCAGCCTTGTGGGGTTCCAGTGGTCAGGGTGAGTGGTGTTGATGTTTTATTACCTATCCGTACCACCTGTGGTCTCTCAATTAAGAAGTCCAGCAGCCAGTTGCAGACAGAGTTGCACAGACCTAATCCCTTGAGCTTTGTCACCAGTTGGTTGGGTATGACGGAATTGAATGCTGAACTGTAGAGATCATGTCCAGCCTCCAGCCTCCAGCCTCCAAGGTGGAAAAATAAACTCTCCTTTTGGCCCACTATCAATCCATCCATCCATTTTCTAACCAAATCATCCAACTCAGGGTCACGGGGAAGACAAGGTGTATTTAGGCAAGCAATGGGCACAAGGCAGGATACACCCTGGATGGGACACCAGTCCATCACAGGACAGACAAACTCAACCTAGGGCCAATTAACCCTATAATTAACCTACCAGTATGTCTTTGAACTGTGGGAGGAAACCAGGGCACCTAGAGCAAACCAAAATGCAACCCTGGTCCAGAATTGGACTCAGGGTCCCAATACTGCAAGGTAGCAGTGCATCACTGCACTGCTGCAGCACCCCCTTTCTGCCTACCGTTTCACACAATTCCAACAAACCAACACTCAGGCCTTGGTGGAGGCATTAATGGGATAAAATAATCAAAATAACATACTGTAACAAAATGTTGTTCATAACAAAAATAAATTCAACAAGAAACTTTATTCCCTTATCAGCCAGATTCACAACTTACACTCAGACACACAAACCTTTACCTCCCAAAAGACAAAGGAACATCTTGATACCTTTTTCTATACTGCCATCAGTACTGCTACATTAATAATATCTAGGCATTCCGATTGCACACGGCCCCCCTCACTTTCTCACACTTTTCTGAAAAACAAAGAAAATGACTCCTAACTCATTTAGAAGTTTCCATGACCTGGTTTAAAAAGGGTGACTTATAGTATCTTCATCCCTTGTCTCTGTTCAGCCGTGGTCTCTGTTCAAAAGCAGTGGGTAAGTACTGAAAGCCTGAAACAGCAGATACATAATAATCTATTAACTCTTTCCAAAACGTCTACACCCCCACACCACTTGCTCTACTGTAGCTAAAAGTGAGGGAGTAAAAGTGGTGCTGTTGGGCTCCAGAGGTTCACATCATTCCGGACCGGAAACTACACAGAAATAAAAACACAGTGTTTCAGCTGTGGACCCTCTTCAGGAGTGAGGGAGGAACAGGAAGGAAGGGATCAGGAATATAAAGCAGAGGGCTGGGTAGGGCATTCAGAAGAAGGAGCTTCTGAGAATAAGCACAACGGATGAGAATGTGTCCAGAGGAATGGAAGTCTGAGAGATGGCATCCTGGAGAGGTGTTAGAGGCTGACATTGGTTAGAAAATGGATAGATGGATAGTCTCTCATGGAGAGTTGATGAAATATATGACCCTTATTCAAGGGTAATTGCTTTATGCCTATCTGGAAAAAGAGTTCTGTAATCCCTGTTAAAGCGCGCAGACAGAGAAGTCATAGTAATCACGGGTGGAACAGGTGAAATGTGGAACTAGTGGCTTGGAGAGATCTTTGATCCTCACTGATCTCACATGTTACCTGAAATGGTCCCTCATTCTTCCTTCTATAAATGGCATGACCTTTTCTGTAAGAGATATAACAAGTTAGGTGCTGGATAAACATGGTACTCCTGGGGCCATGTACAGTATTTGTGTGTTGCTGGCACAGGGTATATCCTTTTTAAGTAATTATATTTATATTTGATATATCTCCTGCCCCTGGAAGAAGTGAAAGACTAGAGAAATATTTGATAAAGACAAAGGAACAAAAAGTCTTTCACTTCTTCTCAACTGTTAGAATTCAAAGAAATGACACCACTGTAGATCACAGATAACACCACTGTCTATGTGGCCTGACACACAGAACCTACAGTAAACCTATAAAATAATCTTGTAAAAAGTATTTTAAAATATAAATACATCTAAAGCTAAACTAGAAGATCATCTACACTATATGGAAAAAACATGGATTTCAAATAAGTAGCTCTTGCTGTCACGATCACAAACCCCTCCTCTTAAGGGCGCTCCAGCCCTTCCTCGTTTTTCTCCCATTACCTGCACCTGTTCTCTATTTCCGTTCCCCCTTAAAAACCAGACGCAGACTTCACTCCTGGTTCCTCATTGAATTCCGCTTCGTGAGAGTCCGGGGTCCTGTTGCATCTGGCTCCGTTATGGTTTTAAACTTCTGTTTCTGATTCCACCGCCCCGCCGGTCCCTGGTTTTAATTCTCTGGATGGATCCCCTGGCCTTGGACTTTACCTTCTGTCTTGAATACCCGTTTGGATTTACTCATGGATTGTTCGCCCTGGATTCACTCTCCCTGGACAGAGACGCCCCCTGTCTCCATACCCTCTCCTGCATGACTTTTTCCCCAGTGTATCTTCACAATTCCAGATCGTGTCGTCTGCATAGGGCCCGGAAAGAACTGTTCCGTGACACTTGCCTTATCAAAGTGTTTTAGTTCAACAACAAACAACAACAGTAATGAACAAATATACAGTATATATAATGATATTTTAGTACTTTTTGTGTTAAAGAAGGCTTCTGATAAAGTTCCCCATAAAATGTAAATTCTCAAATTATAAGCAAGTAATTAGAGAAAAAGAGAGTATCGATAAGGGCTGAATAGTCAAATGGGGGTGATTGCAGTACCATAGTGATCTCTTTTAGGACAAAGGATGTTCCTGATTCATGTCAATAATCAAGATGTTGGTATAGTTTGTAAACTAGTTAAATTTTTGGATTCTTAATTATTTAGGAGGATTAGGTTCTTTACAGTAGAATCAGGAGATGAAATTCAAACAGATTTAGATAAAAATCAAAACTGGACAAACATCTGGCAGATAATGGTTAACTCTCCCCAGAAAACAAGTGGCTCCTTGCACCAGTGTTCCTGATGTCATCCTGCTCAAAACCCTCCAATTTTAACCACCCGCATATATACTGTTAAAATAGATCTCGGTCTTTCCTACTTCTACCTTTCCTCTATGCAACACCATCTTCACTCTTACTATACATGTTCAAAACAGTGGGATGAAAGACTTAACTTGTGGCAATAGCCCTAGACCTCAGGCATCTCTTGGGTATAGCAGAGGAATATTTTCATAGTCCATCTCAATTTTGAGTGCTTAACCAGCTCAGAGATTTTCAACACCTGCAGTACCCCCCTGCTGCATCTTGCTTCCCTCCATTCTTCTTGGATGACTTTCTCATTGTCACTTCCCCTGTTTCCGCTCTTATTTAATGTGAGCTCTTAAACTAAATTATACTATGCATGATGTCTCTCGGGGTCACTATCTATCCTCAAGGCCCTGTTTCCTACACAGCACCTCTGTGCTACTATGTTATCTGGATGCCAACTGCATGGTATTTGAGGTGATCAAGAAATTGTGTGACTCCCTGGCCCCATGAATCTTTTCAGTACCATTCACTCAGTAGCATTCTGTGATCTGTACCCAGTAGTCATCACCATCATTCTTTTTTAGGAGACTTGGTTCCATTTGGAGCCAAAATCTAACCTGATCCACTCAGTCGTATCTGTATAGTTTGTATTTAAGTAACTCAACTTTCAATTTCTATGTATCATAAACCTTCCCAGATGTCACCTCTGGGCCTCTTTCAATTCTTAATGTGCACTGCTCATACTTTATTATTCAATCAATGTTCCCAATTTTAGAAATGTAAGGATCTCCTACACATTTTCAGAGGCCACAATCCAGCATCTCTTCCTCTGTGTTACCTTTCCAGATCATTTTCAGAGCACTCTTCATTCAAACTCTTCATTTATCACTTCAAATCCATCTGCACAGTCCTTTAAACCCCATATTTCCATGACCACAAATGTCAGAATGTAATGCTGTATTTTGAATGATTTGTTTTGGGATGCTTTCTGCGTGTCGTGTCTAAAAATGGTAACAAAACAAGACATAATGGATTTCTGGAAAATCATGTGCTTAAGGGTTTTTCCTGAATAGCTTAATCTAATGGATAAGGATACATGTACTGCTTCTGAAGTTCCATAAAAGCTTTTAGTTAAGTTTTGGTCCTTTTTGTTATTGAAAAAAAAAAAGAATTTGAGAAGACTGCAAATTTAAAAGCGGTATGGCTTGGATACGTTTTTATTGACAGCACGGGTAATTTTCAACACAATGATTATCAAAGCATTCTTGTGGTATTGCAAATCTCACTCTGCTTGTCCTCTCACCAAACAATGCATTGTTTCAAATCAAAACCTCTGCATTTGGAAAACAGTTGTTATCAATGTTATCAACAAGTTTCATAAATACAATTCCGGGTAAGTGACTAATGGTCATTGATTATAATTTTATCTGCAATATGAGATACTTGGAAAAAGAAACTTAAAGTTTCGTCTTTGGCTATTGGAATTGTATTCTTAGGATGTGCTAACAAAATGAAAGTTGTTTTTATTCAGACTTTCAGGATGTCCAGAGGAAATTTTGCTGAGCAAAAAAAAAGGGTTTGAAAGTTCCCAAATGTATTTTTACTCTGCCTTTAAAACAAACTTTTTTCTCTCCCACATTGTTGTTGGTTTTTACACGCATAATGAAACTAAAATGTGATTAAAAAACCTTTGATCAAGCAATTAGCTACAACAACCAAGGACAAGCTCAAAGGAAGCAGTGTATGAAATCTTGAGATTAAATTTGCAATACACCCAACACTGGTATCACAGAACACATTAATTAAAAAAACACTTGGAATGAAATAATGTCTATGTACAGTACATCTAAACATTTTTTAAATTAGTTTCCCTGGGCATAACTGTGAGGAATGAGCAATTCCCAATGGCTTTTTTAATGAGACTTTAATAACCTATGAGTCACTATAAAAAGAAAAAGAAAAAAATATTTTGAAAGCATGCAAATAGAAGTAGCTATAGGGTGGACAGTAACAAACACATACTCATACAATTAATTAAAGGTTGAATAAAGTATGGTCATTATAAATAGCCACTTCTTTGAATGTAACAGCCAATCTGAAATGTAGTACTTGGCACTGAGATGATAAAATGATCAGGCAGATAAATATTAGTTATTAAAGAGTTGTTTTACTGTTTACAGACATTAAATTTAGTAAAAAATTTATTGACGTCTGTCAGTCCAGCAGCTGACAGAGTGTACCGCAAGCAAGCTGCTTCCCATCCAACATGTCCCTGACACTCTTCACACAGAACATGTCCAGTTTTATTCACATTCCAAACAGCTGCCCTGTACAGACTTTGCAGAACAGCCCTCACTCATATCAAGAAAGAGTGCCTGGCTCATCTTTGATGCTGAGCCAAAGCCACTCCGAAAATAGCTAATCTTTTTCAGTGCTTTCTTTCCAGACTCACGTGTCCTCACTGAGCGATGGCATTATCTGCACTATCTGGCCTTGCTAGATGTGTCAGGTCCAGGTCAAACTTCGCTGCTTGGAGCAGGTAAATTCTGTTGTAGTACTTCTTTGCTGCAGTTCCGTCCTGCAATGTGCTGTACTGAAATGGAGATTAATCATAGAGGTGTGATATAACAAGCTACAGCAATACTGAGCAGTGCGGAAAGAGCCTCTATAATGAGTCGTTTTGAATGTCGAGCTACCCAACCAACAGCAAAGGAGGACTAGCAGTGAGCAGTGCTGAAAGCTGTAGCTCATCACACAGCCCATGGTGAAACACTGACACACTCATGAGCCTCTCTTCTCTTGCTCTCCCCAGCTGTTTGCTTAATGGCTGTCAGGAATCCTCAATGAAAAGGTACAGTATACAGATGCCGGAGTAGGTAGATGACAAGGTAGGCGAACAATCCAATACATAAGGCGAGTTTGTGGTCCAAAGGAAAAAGGTGATTCAGAATCCAGGAAGTACGATTGAAGCAAACAATCCGAAACAAGAGGCGAGGACGTGGTCAAAAGGAGTAAGGTAAGTCGAAGTACACTGGTGGCAAACAATCTGAGACGAGAGGCGAGGTCCAAAGTTGAAAGGCAAAAGGGAAGTCCAGAATCCAGAATAATACGAGGTACAGAAAACGCCACATAGAGCTCTCAACGAGTAGACTCAATACCGAGCAGCGGGAAGCGGGTTAGGATGGTTTAAATAGTGCTGCTTGCCGCACGGTAGAGCATGTGCTGATGGATTAACGCGTGCGGCAGCGCTTGTTTTTATTAACTCGCTGCTGCTACTGGTTATTTCTTTTGTGCTGGCTGGTGGTCGTGACAATGGCAGTGATGCTTTCATAATGGATCTCTGTAACTCTGCTTTGGTGGTGGGCAGCAGGTATATAGTTACCTATTTGTCAAATCGACCTAAAGCCTAACTGAGGAAACCGTGACACTGCAAAAAACATCAATGTGATGGCTGCTGGACAAAACAGTACAATGTCCGCTGATACCAGACAGCAGTCTTTTTCTCAAATTTGCAGTTTCACTTTTTACTGCTCACACGCCTGTGCTGCTCTCTGTAGCACAGCCAGACAACACACAACCAGCTTTCTCACTTGTCCAAACCTTTCATGATTGGGCATGTACATCACCAAAAGTTGCCTCCATGTATAAATGTGTAACCCAGCTGCGTGTGCTTGAGACAACCTCACTATACACGATTCAGTTGTAGAGACTAATTTGGGGCACCACTCATTTCTCCTTTATTCCCATCATTATTGTTGAAGTGTCTTAAGAACTGACTGAATTTTGAATAAGATAGCTGGATGATAATTATGGGGGGGGGGGGAGAGATGACATATTACACTTGGTCTCCCTTGCCAAGAACACCATTAAATGTCATCAGATGGGTCATCAAATGCCCTGAAAGGCTTCCAGACCAATGGAGCAGTGGCACGAAACCATTGTTCCTCCTCTGCATATAATCTAGTTAAACACTCTAGACTTATCCGAAGGAAAATGGAGAAAGTTGCTTGAAGATTGAATTAACATCCTTACACTACAGGAAAATTACAATTTTGTAGAATTTACATACCTGCACTATATTAACATGCCTTGGACGCATAACACTCCAGGTTCTGTCTATGTACTCCTCCAGGTGTATAGAGCAGATCTTTCCAGATTACATTTTTTGCCCTAAGTAATATAGTGTTAAAATCCTTTGAAACACACAGCTTTTACACAGAGGGAGTAGTGTCACTTGATGGTTTGAATAGATTGACAGATAGAGGTGGAGGAGATTTGAAATTGAGGATGTACTTTACTGTAATACTGAGTCAGAACAATGGGGATCAGTAATAAAGAATTCCGCTGCAAAAATGGAGATATGATTTTGATGCAAATTTTGTATAAGAAAAGTCACTTCAGCTTTTTATAGTAGGAACCAGCTGGTGATCTATGGATGAAATCCACGGAACCATTATAGCCTGTCATGCTTAGAGACCTTTCTGAAAAAATATTAAGCCCAAGTGTTTAATGCATTGTTTTGGCATCAGTTTCTAAAACATCTATCAAGTTAATTGTGAAATAAATATACAGTGCTAAATGCTGCTAGGAGCTGATTGGTCCATGAATTAAAATATGAATAATAGTGGGAAGGGGATACATGCTCTTTAATTTAATAATTCTTAATAACCATGGATTGGTTTCCTTGTCATGCAAATTACAAGACAGAGAGAATGAAACAGAACTTCAGACATGTTTAATTTCATCCCATCCCACTCTTGCTTGTCTTGGATTTTTTACATAGTTTATTTGACACTTACATGTACAGAAGTATGTCATTGCGCTTGGAGGAAGGATTATCAGACATTGTCAAGTGCCTCTTACTTCAGTATACTGTAAATATCCCTTACCTCAAATGTTGGAGGCTGATAAGTGACATCAAAGACCTCAAATGCCAGTAAAAGTCCAGGCCAGTAGTCTTCACTACAGAACAGCACTATGCCCATACAAGCAGAGAAGAGGCAGACTTACAGAAGACATGTTACTGTTCTTGATTTATATTATTCAGTGTTTCTCTTGTGATGTTTTAATTCTGCTGTCCTGGATCATAGACCAACATAAATCAGAAGAACCATGTAACTGTGATTCCTGGGAAGGGTTTTAAACAAGATGAGGCACTTTGGGGCATCAAGCTCATTCAGCTACTAATATACAGTAGTAGCTAACTGATCCAAGGATTTCACCTAGAAACTTCCTGAAAGAAGCCAGAGTATCAACTTTGACAACATGGCTGGGTGTTTTTTTTTCAAAACACCAGCAACTATGTTAAAACCTACCTCTTGTTTTTGGTTTTAAATGCACCTCTCTGTTATTTCACTTGTATCCCTTCCTACAACCAATGTTTGTATCCCTTCCTCTTTCCAATGTGTCTGATGCACAGTGTTGTCGTTAGCCCTGTGAGCATCTCTTTGGGAGTCTTCCTTCTGTTTTATACGACAGGGAACTCAAAGCATTCGTTTTGCATTATTAGCTCTTCTTTTCCGGCATTTTAGACAAAGGCAGAAATTATCAAAGCAAAAGTCCTATGTGCTATAACAAAAGGCTGGGTTTTCCCATTTTAGAGGAAGGTGTTACATTTTTATTTTAGAAATTAGAAATCCCTGCTATTTTATAAATAGGTGAGAGCTGAAGCTCTGCCTCTTCGTTGTGTTTGCTAATTAATGGTTCAGTGGAACTGGTTGAGGTCACAGAGAAAGCAGATCCAAGCACATTCACTCCCACTCACAAAGAAAGGGAAGACAGCCTCCCTCCCTCCCTTGTGAGGCTGCCAGTCTGGAGTGAATGTGTTTTAGTGCTTTTATAGAATAATGGTGTAGCTTGCAACATTTAGCTCTGCAAAAAGATTTCTGATAAGCACTGTTCCACAAGTTGAATGTTTAAAATACTGGCCCCACGTCACTGTGATTTTTAAACTAAAAACACAGCAACAATAGCAAATTTAATTTAATTTTAAAAGCAAGTTAAAGCATACTTAATCATTATAACTAAAAATATGACATATCGAGCACACCACAGTGAAAGATCAGCGCAAGCGGAGCTTGAGCTATCTGCCTATGTAGTGAGGATGATGATTGTCTTATTAATACAAAGTAACTGGATTTTCATTTTAATAAGGATGAGAAATAAGTGAGAAGAATTATATCCCGTTTGCATCTGTTTAGGAAACTCCAGTTTGGATTGCTGTCGCGTCGTCTTCAGTGGTATTCAAAAACAAGAACTGCGAAAAAGCCTAATTGAGGGCTGCAAAGCGGGATACCACTTCTTTCGCACGGGTTTGCAGCTTTCTGTGCCATGGCTATGTGTGATAGCTTGGCTAATCGTTTCAGCCGTCTGTGTTCGTCTGTGCCCATTGTCTCAGCCTGCAAAAGCCTGGAACTGTGTATATTCCGGCAGCGTACGGAAGGGGGAGCGATGGACAGATGAAATTTCTTTAGGGGAATTCATGCGTGACACGTCTGGTATTTTGAGGGAGTGTTAATGATTCTTTTTTTATTTTCAATGGAATCCCCTTTAATCCCTATAAATAAGCCCAGCAACAGTTCTACAAACCCACACCAGAAGAACAAGGAGTGGAAAGAGCGGCATTGATATCCACACCGTAACACGTTTGATTACACCTCGTTTTGGAATCTTAGTACATTAAAACTTCTCGTAATGGCATTAATTAAATTTATTTCGATCCTTTTGATCGCGCAGAGAGGTAAGTATAATTATTCGTCGATATGCAAACGTACATTGGGCACATTTACGTGCAGTAGTGGAGAAATAAGAATAAAAGACTGAAAAATGCTTATTTTCTACACTATTATAAGCTAATAATTCTGCTACGCCTGACAAAAGCGGGTGTGTATTTAGCAAGTATGCATATGCTATGCACTTTAATGTGATTTAGCCCTAGTGTGCTTTATACTACATTTTTATCAAAAAATTTAATGGGAATACTACGCAGGATTTAATGTTAAGATTGTATTCATTCATTTGCTTCTTTTCTGAACAGGATTTTCGTTTAATGTTAAACTGGAACCTTATAATCCATTGGCAATTGTGGGCTCCGACCTGGTTCTGAACTGCAGTGCGAACTGTCTCGGAGCCCAGTTCACCTGGGGTTCGCTGGAAGACAAACCTCTGTACGCGAAGATTCAGAATAGCGACTCTCAGTCCCTGGCGATACTGTCTCCGGTGAAGACAGAGCATGAAAACACAATCGTGTGCAAAGTAAAGTGCGGGAGTAAGAGCAAACAGCAGTCGACAAAAGTCACTGTATATTGTAAGTGCTTAATGCTTCTTTCGTTGTACGCTGTTCCCAATTCAAGTATTGATACGTGATAATTTAGCTTTAAACCGTTAACTTGTCTTTTTGTGTAAATGTAAGCAGATTTCCTTTAAAATCTGCTTCAATCCCTTCGCACAGGTCAAAACACGTAAGAGTACATTTAACGGTAGCCTTTATACTGCTTGACATCTACGACCGAGTGTCATTTTTTCTGTTATTTCAGATCAGACGCTATAGTTATGTGAAATATTTAAATTATTTTTCGTGCTTCAGTAGGTTGTCACTGATATATTCCCATGTATCTCTGCTCAAGCACTAATCGATTTTCATCCTCCCATTACCCACAAGAGATAAATTGCGATAAATAGGTAGCCTAGGATAGAAGAGTCTACTATACAAATTGATTTTATATTTATACTGAATTATATTTTTCCAGCTTTTCCTAGCAGCCCCAGTATTTCAGGGAATGGACATTTACTGGAAAACCAATTGACTACGCTCACCTGTCACGTCCCTGATGTCTACCCGGCCGAGAAAATGGAAATTCAGTGGCTGTTTGGGGAAAAAGTTATCAGTACAGATTATGGAATCCATAGTCCAGCTGCCCATACTGTCACCTTGATGCACACCTTCAAGCCAACAGCTGGAGATGATGGGAAACAGGTGACATGCAGAGCCCGTCTGGAAGTCGAGGGACTACCAGAAGACCAGGCTACCAAGGAAACAGTCGCCACGTTACAGTTGCAGAGTAAGTCACATTCTACAGCCTGACCTGTGGTTCTCCATGCTGCAACACCATTTATCGCTATACAACAGCAAAACAGACACAACTCTAAAGAAAGGAGGCTGCTCTCCACTTGAAACCAGCTTTTCAAAGGCAGTTTCTATTAGGCCTTTCATATTAGACATTAAGAATTAAGTATCAAGAGCTACAGCAATTAATTTATTTTTATAAAGCGCCTTTCACAAAAAGGTTGCTCCAAGGCAATATGGTCAAGACAAGTGACCATATACTGTATGTTGTGAATACAGAACAGAAAAGACCAGAAGACAACAGAAGAGAGGAACCAAAAACTCCTTAGTAAGGAGAAAAAAAAACTCTAGGACTCCAAGGTCAACTGGCTGCCCAACCCCTGTGGGCATGCTAACATTATACAATTTTTAAAAAAAGAGAAAATGAATAAAGGAATAAAAGAATGAATAAAAGAAATGAAGGGTGTATCAGAAGACAGAGGGGTTCTGTATCTTGCATAGTGCATTTGTAAAGGTCTAACACTACCAAATACACTTTCCAGTATTCTCCATCACTACGTCGCACACAATAAAGCATCAAATTAAGACTGCATTTTTTGCTGTTATTTCCACAGGAGCGCCAAAGATTATTTGGGTTTTAAGCACTCCCAATTCCATTGTGAGAGAAGGGCAGAATCTGACGCTTCTGTGTGAAGCCCAGAGCGATCTCCCGGCCAACCTGCGGTGGAGGAAGCTGGGGCCGGGCAGCCAGGGACATCTGTCGGACAGCGGGACTCTCTCTATTGAGCAGGCGCAGGGTATCCACAGCGGAGAGTACGAATGCCAGGCGAGCAATACTGTGGGAACAGACACCAGAACAATTACCATCACAGTCCAGGGTGAGAAGAACAGTCTAGTGTCTTTACAAAGCCTGAAAAACTCTTGGGTTGTCATCCTGAATATGTTAAACAGTTAAGCCTAATGTATTTTTAAGATCTGACCAAGCGCAGAAAAGAGACATTTGAAAGTGTGATTAGGGAAATGAAGATACATTAGCTGGAAGTTTTCACTGGTGCAGCTAGTAGCATTTTTTAATGTTTCTTTCGCTGCTGTTAGAAAGCATTTATGTTGGAAATGACTTCAATGCCCATAAAAGTATTAGATACTTAAAGCCATGATTTCTCTTTAGATATGTCTTCACTGGTGGAAAGTTTCTGCTGTAGTTTTAAGTTCCAGAGCAACAGATTCAGTAGTTTTCCCCCCTCTAAATTATCACTGCTGGTAGTTAATTACTTAAAATGCTTTAACGAAGCATGAATCAGTCAGTGTCAGATCTCTGGTTTCTTTTTAATTATAGCATTTAGTTCTAACAGTTAAAATTAAGCTTATCATTTTCACCAATGTGGTTATTATGCAGTCATAAATGTAGTTTCCATCCCATAAATTAAAAAAGTTAGCTCTTCGTAATGTATCTGTAATCTAATTCTGTTTTCAGTGAAGGGAAAAAACACATGGATTGCAATTCAGTTGTTATTAGTTTTTGGATGAGCACTGGGATTGACGTACATTCACAGCACACAAAGGTTTACTGTTTCATACTTATGAACTGGTGATATTAATCGAGTGGGGATCTTTCCTTTTTTGGGGCTGTCTCTGTTTTGTCATTTCTTTATGCTGTATCTTTCACAAAACGGGCTGGGCTTTGTGTCAGATTTGTTAATGTAGCTGGGGAAGAAACACAGCCTGGCAACACAGAGGGGTTCAGTGAAAGAGCTTTTGCCAACACACATGGCCAGAAGCCTTGGCTTGAGTGTTTCTCTGAATGAACAGTTTTGAAGTGGTTCCTGAGAGCTGGCAGTTGTTTGTCTTTGAGTCACACTGCCACTTTCACACACCCTCCTCGTGACTACAACCTTATCCTTTTCAGAGCCCAGAGTTCCCATGCCCTGTGATTTTTGTAAGGCTTTAACACCCACCTTTGTTCATCATATTTTTGACCTGTGTGGTTTCTGAAGTGTCAGGGTTTGGCTTTGGTTTATTAGCACATTACGTTGGTGATTAAAAGTGCTGATTAAAAGCCCAATGCTTGGTTTGCAGTGCCCCCTAAGAACACATCCATCACAGTGGACCCATCTGGGGAGCTGAAGGAAGGGGACAGAGTGACCATCACCTGCTCTACACACAGCACCTCGGCAGCGCGGCTCTTTCTGCGCAAAGTGACCCAGAATGAGCAGCAGCTCCTGGAGTCCAGCGATGGCTCTTTTACCCTGAGCTCAGCACGACTGGAAGACACTGGCCTGTATGAGTGTGAAGCTGTGAATGAGTTTGGAAGTGAGAAAGCCAGCGTTAATGTGTCTGTTGAAGGTGAGTACCACAGCATTTTTTTTTATTGTGGCTACTACTACTTCTATTACAACTGTTTTCAGTACTATTAATGGTATGCAATACTTCTTTATACCTGAGAGGTAATGAATGGAGAGCAAAGAGATAATATTTTCCTCTCATTGATTTAATAGACAGTATGTACCTTCTCCAAAATAAGCTGCAGATTGGGTTTTCAGGTTAAATGCGTCAGCCTCAGCCTGCTTGTTGGCCTATTCAAATCAGTCTGAGACTAGGTATCTGAAACACACAGCACCATCTGAGGAAGGAGGAGCTTGAAATATTAAGTGAAGGGTTAAATATTAAGTGCTTTTCTATCGGATAGCTTCAGTATTGAGTGTCATCAGACAGTCTTCCGATAACTGGACTAGTGTCATTCATTCACTTTTAGAGGTCACATCGACCTTGTTTTGATGCAAAACGTACAGCAGCAGCCTCAGGTCATTCTGCTTAGAGCTAAAGGGGGAGGTGACAGAGGCAACACGGACCAGTAAGAAAGGGGGAATTTCCCTCTGTAACGAACAGAACATCCCCCCAGGGAGCTGGTGACATTTTTGCTCAGAAATTCCATCCCCTGGCTCACTTTAAAAAGGCAGAGTGGTGGCTTAAGGGCATAGTGGTTTACTAAGGCTGAACAACGCCGAATAAACACTTCTTTTGGGTTTCATACAAAACTTAGGCATCTTGAGTACTGCAATGGCATCAAAGTTTTTCTTCGCTCTGAGCTTGTGGTTTATGGTTTTGGCTGGAGGTAAGAGAGAGGCGGGGGCTCACAATGGGTCCTGCATTCCTTTGAGAATTTTGATATGATAGATGTGTTTAATGACTATTATTAGCTCAGCTGCCAGTGACTATAATACTAGAATCACACAGCTGAGCGCAGCCTTGGGTTAGTAAAAGGAAATCAATCTTTTTAGCCTTAAGTGACTTAAAGATGAACTATCTCTGCTACACTAAACTCCTCATTTTTAGATGTATGCCAGTAGTCTATGTCCACAATGTCAAAGAAGAATAGCAACCATGCTGATGGCCACAAGGAGAGAATGATTGTTAACCTTTAAAACTGAACAATGTTAGTTCTTTCTGTTTTCAGGTGGCATTTTGTAGCTTTTAACCATGCATTACAAAAAGTTATTTTGTGCTATTAACTAGTGAATGTTCTTTCCTGAAACGCTGCACTGTAATTAGAGACTTGAGAGATTTGAAGGGGTACTGACTACATCTGGTCAAACCGTGATGTCTTCATCTGTCCTCTCACCAGCATATCCCCTGGAGGTTCAGCTGAGCCCCCCGCAGGGAGAGCTCATAGTGGAGAGGGGGTCCTCCCTGGTCCTGACCTGCCAGGCGCAGGGCTGCCCTTCTCCAGACTTCACATGGAAACACGTGATGGACAAGCCTCTGGACGGACAGATTGAGATAAAGGACCACCAGTCCAATCTCTTGCTTGACACCAAGGCAATAGAGGATGAAGTGACCTACAGCTGCAAGGTGCAGTGCGGGTCAGCCTGGAAGACCAAGTCCATTCACATAAAGGTCTACTGTAAGTGTTTTTTAGTATCCATTTTTTTTAACCTGATAGGAGACTCAAGAGAAAATATTCATTTGAAATGACCATCAACAGAGCAGAGAAATCACTGAAGTGAAGGATCTGACCAACAGTTATACAAACCCTTGACCTCCTAGTTTGTAGTCCAGGGCCCTCCCCACTATACCAAACTGCTGCCCAAAGGAACAGTCTGTCACAAATGATGTGCTTAAACATCAGAACATTAGTTTTTCCTTTTGTTAGTGATCAGGTGGTTAGCCATACAGGTGAGTGTAAGCTTATTTTCTCCAAAGGGAGATTGTTTTTCTCCAGGCAGACTTCTAGGATATTGCTCTGTGTATCATACACAGGAGGATTTTGATATAAAATAAACTCTCTATCTGAAATGAATTAATTGGATTTAATCTAAAATTAAAGTGATGCTTATTGTTATTGCTCTTGACATTAATGCAGAACACATTAGCATTTCACAAATTACTAAAGCACCACCACAGCACTGCATACCAAACTTTGGTTTACCCTCAAAGGTTCTGGATCTGGAAATAAATGCAACACTTACAAATAATGAAAGAAATATCCGTTTCTGGTTCTTTAATGTCCAGTACCACATTTTAATCAAGGAAATGTCAAGACATTCTGTGATTTGGCCAGACAGCTTCATACTATATGGAGACTGGATATCTTTGTCACAGCAGGCTCTGGAGTGTTGCCTGATGACAGCTTGTCTATGAATGCTCTTGCTGACTTCATCTCTGAGGGTTTATGGGGTTTATCTCTTTGCAGCTCTTCCTAGCAACCCCGTCATTGAAGGCAACAGGCCCTTTCAGGAAGGAGAAGAAGTCACTCTTACCTGCACTGTGCGTGATGCTTTCCCAGCAAACATTCTGCAGCTTCAATGGCTGGAAGGAGAGGAGGTGCTTTCTTTAGAGGACCGGTACTATGGCACTGACACTGAGATCTTTACCTCCAAGTACACATTTGTCCTTCGTCCAGAACACAATGGAAAGCAAATATTCTGCAAGGCATACCTGGACTTGGAAGGCATCCCCAACCACCAGAAGACAAAGTCTGCTCTGATATCTCTAGTTGTGCAGGGTGAGTGACCAGTATTCACTGAAATTGGGTTCTTACAGTATGATGTCCAGAAACACAGCATTCTGCCAATCCAAGAGACCCATCCCTGAGGGCTTTGCCATAACCTAGGTTTAGATTTACTCCAGGAAATTGCCTGGCTGGCTACTAAGTCAATCTGAAATTCCAGCAACTGGCAAGAGGTAGCTTTAAACTTTTGATGTTTGAAACATTACTTTATTAAACTTTGCTTTAAGAATCAGCTGAGTAATTTTTGTAAACTAGCTGATATTATTTGTCTTGTCTGAAATTCTTTGTAGATTATTATTATTAATAATAATAGTGGTAGTTGGCTGTAGCCCCACAGCTGTGGCCAGACTGCATAGCAATAATTGTTGTGGGTTCTTTTTTACAGTGCCCCCTAAGAACACATCCATCACGGTGGACCCGTCTGGGGAGCTGAAGGAAGGGGACAGAGTGACCATCACCTGCTCTACACACAGCACCTCAGCAGCGCGGCTCTTTCTGCGCAAAGTGACCCAGAATGAGCAGCAGCTCCTGGAGTCCAGCGATGGCTCTTTTACCCTGAGCTCAGCACGACTGGAAGACACTGGCCTGTATGAGTGTGAAGCTGTGAACGAGTTTGGGAGTGAGAAAGCCAGCGTTAAGATTTCTGTTAATGGTGAGTTTAGTACTTTGTAATCGGAATGGGAGTGTACCACTGCTGAAAATGTTGTCTAGTATTCACTTCTTTTTTTGCTGAGATCATTCAAGACGAGTTTTGCAATGGAAAACTGTGTCATCACAGTTCTGCTTTTAATCTACCAACTGAAACACTGTAACAAAATAATCATTATGTCATGAAAACCCATATTCCCAATATGCAGTTTCATACATCACACAAAGGTGGTGTTTATTAAATGATCAATGATAAATTAAATGATGAAATAATAAATGATAAATCCTGAACATAATACTGTTAGTAAAATTATACATTAGACATACATGCCTATATACAAAAGTTAAATAGATATACAGTAAGGTCTCGACATTCATAAGCCAAAACCATATATAACCAAATCCACCCCTATACTGTTGCATAATATACTACATTATGTATGGTTAAAAGGCATAATTAACCCTCTCTTTTATGATAATTAAAGTACTAATACATTAGTTTTATGTTAATTAAAATCACATCTATTTACTAAAAAAACAGTTATCACAAACTTATACTAATCAGCTAAAATAAACAACATGAATCCCTACTCTGCGTCCAGCAGATATCTGCACTTTCTCTCTCTGCCCCCATTATTAGCACACCCTACAGCCGACACAAAACTGGGAGCATCTGTTTGAATACAAAAACAAGACCACGTTGATATGCAGATGCTGGGTAGTGGGTACTTGGACAGGGGAAAGGCCTACTCACTAGGTACTGTAGGTTCGTCTCGTACAATCGTAGTCTGTTGTGCAGCTAATTAGAAGGTTACACTTAACTTCTTCAGCTCAGTTTCATCCCACTCTGCTCTTCTTCCACCCAGGACAGTATTAGCAGACTGAAATGCGAATAAGCAAACTTAAATTTCTGAATATTAAGTTTGAGACCCTACTGTATTTATGGATCACATATGCCTATCCTAATTCAAATATTGTAACATATCACTTGTCTGTAATAAACATTCAGAATTAGGTGTCTGCATGTATTCATTTAGGGCCATATTTTTCACTTTATGTTAGCAAGAAGGAATCCATTAACAGAAAATATATTTTTCCATGCACTTTTGGAAAAGACCTGCCTGTACATGCAGCAAATAAGAACAGGCACTACAAAACATAACGTTCTGCCATTATATGTGCAGCACGTCACAAAGTAATCCGCTGGCGTTTCCTTAAGCAGTGGAGGTGAAAGCTGGACTTTGCTGTGCTGCTGAGGGTTGGTTTTGTTGTTCCTCCTTGGAAAGATCAGCACACTCACTGGGCCTATTTCTTGCAGCTCCACCAAGGAACACCACGGTCTCTGTATACCCATCCACACAGGTCTTAGAGGGGCAAAACATCACGATTTTGTGCAAGACCATCAGCAACCCACCCCCCGCCATCGTCCTGAGGAAAGTTGAGAATGGTACTGTACTGTACTCTCCGAGCGGGACGTTTGAACTCTACAACCTCACCATGAATGACACGGGCCTCTACGAGGTCAATGTCTCCAATGACCTGGGCTACGAGACCGAGATCTTCATCATCCATGTGGGTGAGTGACTTCACAGCTCAACTAGCCATCTGATGACAGGTTGCTGCATGCATCTACATCAAGGAGGTGATGAAGAGCTGAGGAGCTCCTGCCAGCTCCCAACACACCAAAACACAGGAAAATACCAAGTATTTTACGGCAAAAGACAGGACCTTAAAGCTTTTTTTGTTTGTTTTTTATCTTGTGGTTTATATTCTATTTGGCTTATTCTATGATAGTCTGAACTAATTATGCTAAAGACAGCATGTTTCATCCAGTTTCCTTTATTGTCATGCCATTGTTCTTCCAACCTCTCATATATTAATATGGATTTGTTTTTTCTTTCCAGAGAAATACAGTGCTCCACAGACTCCTCCACTCTACAATGCGCTAATCGCTGCAGGCGGCTCTATTATCATGTTAACTACCATAGGTCTTGCACTCCACCATTTAAGGCAAGCCAGAATGAGAGGATCATACAAACTGGCCAACGCAAATCCGCCCACCGTCTAGTGTCCTTTGAAGGGGCAAAAATGAAGATGATAAACCACAAAAAAACTGAAAAAAAACTTGGAAGGTACCCTTTTCCCTGGGCTGGAATGTTAAAAGTTCAAGGACAACAGTAACGATACGAAGGACCTAGAAAGCACTGTGCACTTTGCTCTCCACAGTGCTAGACTGAGTCACAGCTGCAGCTGTAAACTGTGTAGGCAAAGCTGGACTAAAAAGCGGACTGTCTCTCTCTTCCACTCTTTTTGTCTGAGTGACTGAACTGAGGGGCCGGCTGGATACATTTTGATAGATTACTACAGAGAAGTGCCTGTTTGTAAGGCAGACATCTATTACTCTAAATACAATTTAAAGATTTGCATAACAGTGCTAGCAGTTTTGAAAGCTCGTGGCTAGATTCAGGCAAGACTACTTTATTCTTGGTTAAAGTTACAACAAATGTGATTTTTAGAACTTATCGCACATTGCAGCTTCAATAGATAAAAACAGAATAGAAGCAGAAATAAAGTATGATGTCTGTAGGTATAAGAAACAATAGTGGAATTGAAAGAATGTATTTGAAAATACCTGCACAATGTAGTGATAATTGTATTGAGATTAGCAATTAAATATTTTGGTATCTCTTTGCCAGTCTTATACATGTCTAAGGCATATGAAACAATATTAACATTATTTTCTGACTTTATTCCCTGTTGTGAGATCTGATATCCTGGATGATAAAGAATAAGTGAAATATACATTCCATGTAATGGAATGAGGCATATTTGGTACGTTTACAGACTTTTTTCCAGATATCATAGCTATTGTTAATTTTTTGTGGAGCAAGTTAAGAAGATGGTTTTAAGAAGCACTTGTTAAGCTAAGCTTTTGATAGGCTGTTATGAAGATCAGTTTTTCTGTTGGTAGATTGTGCAATTCAAGAACCCGTTGTGCACAGGGACTCTAAATAAGAACTGTAGCTCAGACGTTTAAACACTTTCTTTGGGTCAGAGCACCTGTGATTGCTGAACAGTCCAAATAACTTTTTTTTACCAGCACTTTGCCAGGATTGTCTTAGTGGATCATACACTAAAAGCCTATTTATTATTGTAAATATGGAGGGTGTCTATTTGTTCTGCTAATGCTAAAGGTTTTCAAATTCAATAAAACAATTTGATCCACCCACAGTCATCAATTTTGAAACCTGTTATAATAATAATAATAATTCATCACACTTATATAGCACTTTTCTGGACACACCACTCAAAGCGCTTCACAGCACCCACCTGGATGATGCGACTGTTATTTTACAGTCGCTTTCCACCAAGCTGGTGCCAGACATTTCTAGCAAGTTGAAGCTCTACAGACTGAGCTGAAGCAGTAAACAACAAGTGCGTTTAAAATCCTGATAGTTTTTATTCAGTTTGAGATACATGTCACAGCAAATTTTTCAATGTAGAAGCCAGATCCCCTGTGATTTTATACAAGTGTTTCAACTGTCAAGAGTTCTCCTAATTGTGTGTAAATTTCTGATATGTTGCGTGGAGCCTGTGTCTATGTTTTTTTCTAAATAAATATTTATTTTTAAACTGTAAAATAATTCCTTCTCATTGTGGGTAAGATCAGAATCCCCTTGTTGTCTTAGCAGCCACAAGGGGAAGTCTTGATGGACACGGAAATCTTGGGGGAAGTCCTGTGAGGTCATGGGTGTTTCATGTAAATCACACGTCTTAAAATTACTCTCACACACACACAACAGTGCTTTCACTATCATTCTTGAGGAACTAGTCTCCAAACACTGTGATCTGCCCCTCCCCCAACTATACACACACTTCCTCAAAACACCAGACTGGCCTAAGCAGCCTGAAAACTCGGGTGCTGTGCAGATTGGGAGGAATGGGGCCTCATGAAAGATGGCTGGAGTTCAGTTCCAACGGCAGAGTAAATTAAAATAAAAGACAGAGTTGCTGTGGCAAAGGAAATGAAATTAAAGGCACAGTATAAGGATGAGATAACCTCTGGAAAATGGAAAAATACTATGTTTTAAAAAAAATGTTAAAACATACTGTTAGTGTGCTGTGAGCCACTGTGCCAATACTGCCCAGAGAGAAGTTGAAGCCCATGAATCTTTTTTTCACTTCTGTTTATGATGGGGCTTACTGGCATTCATTCCTGAAAAAAGTGGAAAAGTTGAGCAGTATAAAATTGTAAATACATGTGCCACACATTCTGTCTTGGTTTGTAATTACAATAAAAACAGAGGAAAAATAACAAAACATGCACGCAATATTTTCTGTATTTTTCATTTCTTCCTGTCTGTGATCCATCTGAGAAACCTTTTCAACCTAGAGTGTGCTACTGTAGACTCCATATTACTCTGGCAGTGAAGATGACGCTGTGTGGATCATGAAGACAGGAACAGCAGGGCTTTAATGTCAAGATGAGGACAAAAAAGTCCATTTTCATTAGAAAATGAAAGGGTAGAACTGGTGGGCAGCAAGCTCAGGATTTTTGTAGATCATGGCTTAAAGAGGAAGTAGTCAATAGTTTTTTCTGAACTTTATCCGTGACAGAATTACACACTGTTTTCATATTTAATTATATCAAAGTAACATTAAAGTTTCCTCTCACTGTAAAAATAACACATGATACAGTCTTAAATTGTCACCTGGAGGATGGCCTAATTAATGTATGAGTTACACCAAAGAGATTACCATGCTGTTGTTTGTAGTTCTAAATGTTCTTGTTTAGTCCTGGATTACAATACATTTCAGCTGAGAGCCTCTGAACCTAAGATTTTGATAAGACTGCAGTTTAACTGTACTGCTCCTGCATATGACTGCTCCTGCAATGTTCTCAGTTTTAGTTTTTAAAGACACACACAAGCACATATATAATTGGAAACATTTTTTAAACCAACAGATCTCTAGGTTGATCATACAACAGCCTGTTCCGTTTACACACATCAGACAACTGTCAGAGACTGGATCACTAGCTCCAGACTAATGATGTTCTGAACTCTTAGTCCTTTTTAATGAGCCCAGATACAAATGCTCAGTCAGGTGTCTAGGTCAAATTGGCAGTGAATTATCTTGTCTGACCCTGTGACCCAACCACCGAGAATGCCCTGCCTTCCTAATATGACTATACATAATTTTCTGTTTCAGGGCAACGTAGGGACATTTGCCAGGAAACCACCTCCAGTGCCCGAATTGTACATGTTTTTTTATTTTCTGACACACTGTACTGTATGTGGGTGGGGAGATGTACCATGTCTTACTTAACAACTGCATTCTATGGATTGCTTCTTAAAAGTTAAAAACATTAAATCTTCCAATAATGTAAAAGCCTTGCCCTTGAGTTAGAGAAAGGATTGGAACTATTTTTTGCTTGAAGCTGGGTGGTTCAGAAGATGGAGATTTTTCATACTGAAACCACATCAAGCTGATTTTCAAGCTATCTTGTGACTGTGAGAAAATGAGCAGTGCCAGAATAGTAGTGTTGTATGGGTGAGAGTGTTGAATAATGAATCCACCAAATGAGGGCGTCCGGGGAGTAAAAAGTAATCATTACAGGATTAATAAAATCAGAAACTGGTAATAAAAACACAGGCTTTGCATGACTTCACTTACTAATGGCCCCAACCAGCCTATTCAAAAGAGTTGCTCATTCTGATGGATGCTGGAGCCCTAACAGTGAACTTAAATATTTGACCAGGAGGACAGTGGAAATGGTTCCTGCACAGCTGCTGGAAGGACTGTCTGCTGTGCCTTATCAAAAAAAAGACTCTCAAAAGCAGCTTGTTAGGACATTTGTCATGAAGTTTAAATCAGCAACCTGAAAAAAGTTGCTCCCCATCTACTTAGCAGTTCTGAAAGTCCCATCAAGATCCGACACACTGAAAGTGAAGGCTGCCAATCTGTAACTGTTTAAAAGCACTGGGTAATAGTTAACTCTGTAACCTGAGGGGTGATGGCCATTAACTGGCAGGAGTCTGTTTCTTTACAAGAGGCAAGAAAAACTTAGCCTTTCTAAAAGCCTGTCTAAATCTGTTTGTAGAGTTCAAAAGAATTCTGAAAACAGGGTACATGCTTTTTTTAATTTGTTTTTGCAACAAGAACGTCAAACTAAGTGCATCTTATCAGCACCTTCAACAGAGTTTTATATCTTGCATTGTGTCTCAGGTTCATTCTTTGTTTCAATACAGCTCTCAACTCAACTTTTCTCTTCACAAAATTATTTTTACAAGAGTGATGCAGGACAACCAAAAAATCTGAGGTGGATCGGGTTTCAGAAGCTGAAATCTGGAAGTTCTGAAAGTTCAGAAGCTGAGGTGTTAAGTAATGATATTTAATTTTGAAGAGGAGGAACAATTAGACTATTAATCTTTCTTGTGTTTTCACAGGTTCTCACTAGAACTTCTGAGAGGCCCCCTCCAATAGACTCAGATTTAGCCTGCTCAGCATAGGATTACTCACCAGAGCAAACAAATTACGTGAGTCAATTCTCAATTGATTACCAAGGAGCGCATAATGTAAGCTAACAATTTTATCTCAAAAGTGATTTCTCTCTAAGATTTTTATCTCTCTTTCGGAACTGTTTGGGAAGCTCCTGTCTGATTTATTGAGACAGCTATGTGATGTCAACTACTTTAGGAGCTTGTGACATTTGTGCCATGCACGACAGTACAGGCTGTACAGGGCCATGTGCACATTTTAACCTCTGCTTGTTTGTCAATAGTGCTGTTCATTCTTGCCAAAAAGCCTCTTTGATTGTTTGATTTCAAGAAGAACAGGAAAAAGAGCTTACCATTTGACTTTCAGACTCACTGTTAGTTATGTAAAATATCACAGCTTTTGCTGAATATTCCATTTTTGAATTGATGTTTTTTTTTAGATGTGTCTTTATTTTGCTGTTCAAAACTTTGGCAGCCATCAGGATACAACTAGTTATGGAAAGAAACAGAACACAAATTAGGGTGAAGCAGTTCAAGTCGGTAGCTGCGTCAGCATGTGTAGGCTGCAAAGGAACAAGTAGAGGTTTATTCCACGCTGAAAAGAGAAGAAAACAAACCAATGTTTTGGCTGTGAAGCCTTCTTCAGGTGTGAGAGAGAGGAAACCGGAAATTGATAAAGCATGAGAAAACAAAAGCTGGGAGTGAAGAGGAGGCTTAAGCAGGAGAGGAGCAGAGTTGACACTCAGATTGTGTGAAGTTGAGAGAGGTGAAGAGAGGTGTGAAGTCAAGACCTGCAAATGAATAGAGAAGGTTAGAAGGAAACAAGTCTGTTGTCGAGAGAAGGGGGAAGGTGTGATCCTAGTTCCAGGAAAATTTCGGTTTTGATGTCTTTCTGCAATAGGGGTTCTGAAACCCCTCTTTGAGAACGCAGTCAGAGAGATCAGTATGATCATGGTCGTTAGAGGTGAAATGGGAAACTATGGGCTTGGAGAGATCTTTGATCCTCACAGCTCTAATATGTTCCCTGAAATGGTCTCCTTCCTGTTTCACCAATGCAGAGCTGGGCTGTTTTCGCAAGAGTTCCAGTAAATAAGGTTTCTGGAGGTACAAGATGCCATCTGAGTGATCCTGAATTGCCATGAGGGGCCTTGAATGAGCATGGCATTGGATATAAATTTACAGGTAATGCAGAGAGTTTTGTTGAAGGGGAAAGTGCCTGGTGTGGATGATTGCTGAGGGCGGTCAAGGTAGCTGTGAACAAGAAGGTTATGCAGATTGGGTGGTTGGCGATATGAGATGAGGGGGCTGTCAGAAAATAGGGTACCAGTGGAGGGATCATCCTGTAAGATGGGGAAGTCGTCATTAATGGTCCTGAGGATATAAAGGGTGTTAGGGTGGTAGGGGAGCACCAATGTAATACAGTTGTGAGGCCAGGAGTTCCTAATTGAGTTAATGATCCGAGGCTGTCTTTGGCTCGGGAAAGGGCACTGTTAATAACATGGGTGGGGTATCCTCTGTAAATGAAAATTTTGAGGGCTTGTTTTTGGAAATCCACGTAGCCACTGCAAAGTCATCAGAGCCTGAAGAACTGAGAAAAAGAGAGAGAATTTTCAGTATGTGTGGGGTGAAATGAGCTGTAAAGGAGATACAATTTAGGGGGATCAAGGTCTTCAGTTTTCTAAAAATCTTCACATGACCACTCTTTCTTCACATCCAGAGTTTTCTGTCATTCTGAATCATTTATTGTTGCCATAGATTTGTTTTGGATGGATTTCAAGAAGACAATAGTTCACCAAAGAAAAAGAACTGAATGTTCTCTCTGGAGCCTGCAGGAAGCTCTAGTTTTAAATGGAACCCCGTTGTTGTTGTTGGATCATCTTGTGCACTGTACGACATGCTTGCTTGGCCCAAACTCAACAGGGCCTCTGTCAGCTAGTGCTTCCTGTCGATGTGGCGGCCTGTCCTCTTCAGGCATGTGACCTTGGAGTAAGGTCATTGTCAGGAAAAGCATGATGGGTCAATTTATTCACAAAAAAGCATATTTCAACAAAGTGTTAAAAAGGAAAGGCAGCAGACCTGCAAACAGGTTAGAGGAGTTTCAACATAAAACAGCCGATTGTCCCTAGAAAAATAGCTTAATTATCTATTTATCTATTATCTATTTTACAATTATCTATTTTACCTCTGTACCTCTGAATAGCTGCTCCTCATTGAGCACAAGGGCCTCTGTTTATTGCTCCAGTGACACTTTAAATGCAGATAGTATTAGATACTCCACTATCATGTGCAACTGGCAGAACCAAAGATTCACTAATTGAGTGGCAACAGTCCACCCAGCATTCCCATTGCTAAGGACGTCAAATAGCCAGAATCCATGTACCATGCAGCCCAATCCAGCCACACATGGAAGACCAACAAGCCTGCTCATGCTGGGACATCTTCCAGGTGGACTAATGTCTGATACAAACAGGATGATTTATATGAAAAATCGGCTTTGATAATGTTTAACGTTCAGACTTTAACATATGGCTAGCTCTATAGAGCGGAGATCCAGGAGACAGCAAAAAGAATCAGCACCACATTCTATATGTAATCATAAAGTAATGATTTAACAGAAATCAAGAACAAACAAACACAGTTGAATCTGCTGCCAAGCTAGCAAAATAAAGTAAAATAAGAATAATAAGATTATAATATCCGTAGACTCATTATCAGAAAGCCACTCACTCCCAGCAAAGGTGCAAGGAGAGTGACAAACCAGAGCTCATCCTGGAACTACAGGCGGTAAGGCTACTTCAGCCACTGGACAGGATGCCAATCCATCACAGCAGCTGCATGCAAACACGCAGGCATACACACCACACACACAAGCATGCACACACGCAGTTATACAGTACATACATGCACACAGACATACATGCACAGATGCAATTACTTGCAGAAACACCACAAATAAAAGCACAAAGACAATTTACAGACAATAACTGACCTGGCCAGGATGCCTTTGGGCAGGAGGAGAAAACCCGGACACAAAGGACCCAGACAAAATGTGGACACCGAGGGAGTTTGTAAACTCCACACAGAGGGAGCACTAGTATCAATATCCCAGGCTCACAAGATGGTGCCAACATGCCACTATGAAGGCACCCACAATTCTAATGGGAAAGGACTGAAAATTGTCAGGTCATCATCTTCAATTACTGACCTCTTGTTGCTACACACTAATGGCCGCAGCCTGGCGTCACACAGACGTCGCAGACAGGAGGAGACCATTCACTGCATCCGGCTGCTGTGTGTCACACCCGCTGCTATTCAGAATCCTCAACACAAAGGTCTCGCCCCAGTCAAGCACCAGCTGGAGGCAATCCCCACAAACACTGCAGATCAGACCTGATAACCAATCAGGACAGCTCACTTGTTACCGCACCCTCCACATCCAGACACATTTAAACCCTCTCCCATTCTCGTTTTATTGCTCGGTATTGGTAGCTCCTTAGGAACACCTTGCCTCGCATTTCTCTATGATACTGTATGACTAGGGGCCTTGATTTCGGAACCCGTTCTTGACTTTGTTTCTGATCTAGCAATTTGGCTTTGATAGTACCGATAACTTTTCCAGTTTCCCAGACCAGAAATCTGCATAGAGTCCATTATACTGCATCAGCACTGCATGTTCTTACAGAGTGGTACTTAAAATTGTACAAGAACATCACCCACTTGATCCTTGAAAGATCACAGTGAGTATAATTCATATACAATAGTTGTTGTATCAACCCATTATTCTTTATGTCGTTGCTGAGACAATCCTTTTTCAGTTCCTTGTTCTGAGACTATCATAAGTTTCTTCTCTACATCTCTTTTTATAGAAACAATACACCCTCTGTAAGCTGCCCACAGTATTCTAAATAGCAGCAATCCTGAATCGCTTTTTCAATTCCTTGTTCTTTTCTTCCTAAAAAAGGCCAGAAAGATTCTGATTAAACAAAGCAAATCTGACAAGTGATAAATAGATTATACAACCACAATGTCATCAGACGTGAGCTACTTTGAGAGGGACTCTCATGAAGTTAATGGACTTTTTTATTTCTAACATTTATGTCACAAATAAAAATAGTAGTTTTGTTTTCTTTCCCTGTTAAAATGTTGGTTGATTTGCCTTTGCTTTTGGAGATGGGTTTTTCCCACTGTAAATGTGACTGGGGATAGTCTGTTCCTGCACACTGAAAACACTGTCCCACTGAATAACAATGGGCTATGTCACACCAAGCAAACTATTCTCCTCCTCCAACATCCTGACACCGGGTGTTCTCAGTCTCCATGAGGAGTAACAACAGCTGGAAAAGATCAACACTGCCAGATTGGCCTTTACAATACATAAATATGGGAGGATATAGTAAGCCCACTAATCAAAATCATGTCTATCAGAGGGTACACACAGACAGAAACAAACATAAACTCCCTCACACATGGACCAATTTAACAGAAGCCAATTAACCTTCCAGCATGTCTTTGGCCTATGAGAGGAAGTACAAGTATATGGTGGAAGCCCACACAAACATGGGTGGAACATACAAACTCCACACAGACATCATCCCAAGAATTGAAACCAGGGCCCAAAAGCTGCAAGGCAGAAACGTTAACCACTGCCCCATTGTGCCATCCCTCAACAACATCAACACTATTAGTTCAACATCTTACTGCCCAATGATCATTTCAAGTCAGCAATGGTAAGAATTACAATGACTCTTTCCCCCTTGTGACACCTCTGATCACTCCTCCAACAAGAAAAAAATAACAGCAAAGAGCATAAAGCATAAGAAACTTGCTTGTACTCCAGCTGGTGTCAGATTTTACTTCGTTTTGAATATTAAAATATAATCTTATGAACATCTTTCACTAATACCACCATCATATTTATTTCAAACTAATAATCAATTTCAGTACACTGACTCATAATTTTAAGATATTACTAGGTATAATAGTACCTAGTATACCTGTTTCCGCCTATCTAGCCAGTTTGGTAGTTAGAAGCTAATTGATTGAAGGATCTCTCTCATTCAGCCGCTTCTTGAAAGATTCCAGGGTTGCAGCTTCTACAACATGGCAGGGTAGCTTGTCCTGCACTCCCACCATCCTTTGTTTAAAAAGTTAGTAGCTCCTGTTCTCAGATTTAAATGTACTTCCACATAGTTCTCATTTGTGTTCTCTGTTACGCGTTTGACTCTTCATGAAGTGAAAGTTCATGTCGATTAGGTTGGTTTTGTCAATGTCTTTGAGGACTTTGAACTTCAAAGAATTAGTAGTGCCAAAAAAACATTACACACTTCAGCCTTTAAAGAACTGTTACAGGGGTGGATATTTTCAAAACCTTCCCAGTGGTCTTTGTGAAATGTCAAGGTTTTGTCGTGTGGATCTTCTGCCATACCGTAGTGTCAGTCACAGCCAGGTCATTGGAAATTGCTTATTTCTGTTTCAGAGCTCATCCCAGTAGGAATAGAAAGAGGTCTGTGTGAGGTGGGTCTGGAGGGCATGCATTAGAGTTTTTACGAATATACAGATTCTGTGCTTCAGTATCTCCTCTGACATTGTCCTGGATCTTACGGAACATAAGAGCACAAGTCTGGATTTGTATGGAATAAAGATGTTAAATACAGAATACTGCAATACTCAGACAGTGGAAAATCATGAGGCTGACCTCTCCAGGGGGCTCTGTCCAATGAAGCTTTGTAACTGTTTTCACTGAGATTGTACCATTGTCACGGACGTCCAAAGGGACTAACCGTGGGGAGCAGGAGAGCGGAAAAAGACCCATATGCGTAGCGGCGAGACGGGAAAAAGGCCCGGGCTCATTAGTGCAAAGAGTTCAGGAATGCCGTAAAGAAACCTATGCCCTCAGGGAGCGGACGTGGGGCGCCCTGGTGCTAGGCGGGTCTCAGAACATCCGAACATCAATGCTGAGCAAGGACAGAGTGCAAGACCCGGAAATATATAGCCCAAGGGAAAGAGAGGGACCGGAAGGACAGCAGACCGGAAACCAGGGACAGGACAGAGAAGGAGCGCCCTCTGGCTGCAGAGGGCGTGACAACCATATACCAAGATACCACAACAGAAACACATGCAGACCAGGTGACTTACCTAAGAAAACACCTCTGGGACTCTACTTGGAAAGTACAAGCTAAATCACTCAAAATCAGAGGCCACAGGCTACCGTCATTAGACAGCAAAACGTTTTTGCCATATTTATAAGGATACTATACTCTGCCTAACAGCGCCTGTTGTGCATTTCAAGGTGCCACTTCAAGGCGAAATTAAGGATCATTTTAGGAATCTATCTGCTGCCAGTGAGATTCTCATAAATCTCATTAATTTGCATTCATTTCTGGGCCTGATCTTAAAAAGAACCACATCTACTGCTTTCAATTCAATTCAAATTATTTTTATATAGCACCTTTCACAACAAGATTGCCCCAAGGCTCTTAACAAAGCTGTGTGGGACAATATATGACGTTACAATACAGAAAGAGAAAATGCCAGAAGACAATGGAGGAGAGGAACCAAAAACTCCTCAGAAAGGAGAAAAAAAACCTCTAGGGGTCCAAGGTCAACTGGCTGCCCAACCCCTGTGGGCATGCTAACATTATATAATTCAGAAAGAAATTGTATTGCACTGCATTGAAGTGGCAGATGTGGCAGACCCTGTTCTCTTGCAGAGATTGATCCACAAGCCTGTTTATTACCAGTCATGCCAGGCTGGCTTTTTTGATCCAGTTGCAATAATTTTATGGGGACAAATCAGTTCTCCACTCACTTCTGCTGAGGGCACAGAACAATTTTGGACAGTCTGCCTTTTTGTACCATTCTCCAAAATATTTTATTTTCAAGTCCACAGATGGATTAGGTCTTCATTTAAAAAGAAATGTTTGGAAACTAGCCTAAAAGGCAACTGCAAAGGGAGAAAAACACATTTTCAAATAGTGCAGATATGTCTTCGTGCCATGTAAAAACGGTCTGATCATATTTGTGCTAATGGTGTTCAAACTGGGAGTGATTACTGTGTTTGTGTCTGTGGCTCAAGTCCCATTTCTTCCCCCCATACACAGCTTACTGCTTACCACACCTTACTACATATCAGATCCTGTCTGCTTGTTTGAAGTGGAGCACACCATGACAGATGCAACATTAGAAAACTTGTAAACATGCTTGCAGCAGAAATTATCTCTGAAGAGTTCTGTATTAGTCCCTGGGTCAGCAATGGAATGCTGGGCTACATCGGGGTGGGCTAAGGACAGAAAAAGAGTCATTTAATGGTCTTTGGAGGAAATACCACTTTGACACTATAAAAGCTCATTACCCTCATGGCTGTTTATGCTAACCAGGAGGAGGAACATGATTTCAACATTGTGTGTTTAATTAAAATGCCTGAGAAAAGCTGTTGCCATTTTAACAGAGCATGAAAGAAAGGTGCCCATGTTCCAGCCTTTTCCAACCAAGTCTTGTGTTGGAGAAATAAAAGTTTTTTTCCTAATCCACTGGATAAGTGATCTTCCTTATTGAACAAATCCCATTATAATTTCTCTGCCCCCTGTAATGTAAACTAAACTGCTTTATTTTGTGGAAGACAGAAGGCATAACATTGAAAGTTCTAGGGCATAATATCAGTTTAGTTTAAAAAAATACTAAAATAAAAGCCTAATACACTTGTCTGGGCCTCAACCTACTTCTTGGGAAGCCTCTTCCAGACTCCCACAACTCTGCGTAAAGAAGTGTTTCCTATTCTCAGTCCTACATGAACTGCTTTTTATTTTCCAATTGTGAGCACTTTCCTTGTGTCAAATCTGTGCAGAGACCAGGGCAGAGGACTAAATTCAGTTATCAAAAACATAATCAATAGGTATAAAATGGTCAACTTAAAAAAGCAACTCTGACATTGACAGGAGATGGAACAGTTTGACCAGGTATCCTGTAGAAACAAGAGCTAACTGATATTTTTCAGGCCAATATCAACCTTGCTATTGGACATGCGGTATTACTTTGGGTCAGTAGGGCAGCACATCTTGACACACAGGACATAGTTTTGTACACAGTTGTAATTACTGGGCACTTGCCACCTTTCCTCTGCTTCTCTTTGGTGTAAATGGTGTAAATCCCACATAATTTTTCTACTGATTGCTTCTACTACTGATTACTTTAATAGAGTACCATAGAAGAATGGGGATGCAATTGACAAAAGAGGTATTAGGTTATGGTTGAATCTTTCATCAGATACTGATTTTGTCCTGACCCCAGTATGCATACAGGTTGTTTACAAAGTTAATAATTACACACCCACCCCGGTCAGGAAATAGCAAATGAGATCATATGCCTTCTTTTAATTTCCATGAACAATTCAGTAGTGAAAAAATAAATAATCAATAGGCTAAAGCACAAAATTAAGCAAACTAACACATACAAAAACAAATGTTGGTCAACCTAATGTATCAGGATTGAACAGAAATTTTCTTAGGGGCACCAATAACTATAGGCATTTTTAGATCCCTTTCCGAAAGTGGTTGTGCATCAAATACTATATGGAAGAGGTGTTAGTGGGGCCAGCAGGGGGCACTCACCCTGTGGTCTATGTGGGTCCTAATGCCCCAGTATAGCAACGGGGACACTATATTGTAAACAAGCGCCGTCCTTCAGATGAGACGTAAAACTGAGGCCCTGACTCTCTGTTGTCATTAAAAATCCCAGGGTGTTTCTCAAAAAGAGTAGGGGTGTAACCCCAGCGTCCTGGCCAAATTTCCCATTGACCCTTACCAATCATGGCCTCCTAATAATCCCCATCTATGAATTGGCTTCATTACTCTGCTCTCCTCCCCACTGATAGCTGATGTGTGGTGAGCGTTCTGGCGCACTATGGCTGCCGTCGCATCATCCAGGTGGGGCTGCACATTGGTGGTGGTGGAGGGGAGTCCCCATTACCTGTAAAGCGCTTTGAGTGGAGTGTCCAGAAAAGTGCTATATAAGTGTAAGCAATTATTGTTATTATTATTATTGCAAAGTAAAGGAATTTCAGAGACACTGTGATTGAAGACTGTCAGTGGGACTTTCTGCTTGCTCTGTACTGGAATGGGCACCTAGAGATCTCCAGTGGCCAGTCAGGATTGATAGAGCCTGCGTGTCTGATTGTGCCTTTCTGCCGCTTGTAGGACAGGACTGAGTCAATTTGAGAGACCTTAAGTACTAGAAGTCACCTCCCAGGAAGAAAAATCGACTTTTGATTTTTCAGCAGCCATGTCACCCTGCAACTTACACCTGGCAACCCACTGAAGCTAAGTACTGTAGGTGTGAGCCTGGTCAGTACCTGCATGGGAGACCTCCTGGGAAAAACTAAGGTTGCTGCTGAAAGAAGTGTTAGTGGGGCCAGCAAGGGGCGCTTACCCTGTGTCTGTGTGGATCCTAATGCCCCAGTATAGTGACGGGGACACTATACTGTAAACAGGCACCGTCCTTCGGATGAGACGTATAACCGAGGTCCTGACTCTCTGTGGTCATTAAAAATCCCAGGGCGTTTCTTGAAAAGAGTAGGGGTGTAACCCTGGCGTCCAGGCCAAATTTCCCATTGGCCTTTACTAACCAGGGCCTCCTAATAATCTCCATCTATGAATTGGCTTCATCACTCTGTTCTCCTCCCCACTGATAGCTTATTGTGTGGTGAACGTTCTGGCGCACTATGGCTGCTGTCGCATCATCCAGGTGGATGCTGCACATTGGTGGTGGTGGAGGGGAGTCCCCATTACCTGAGTGGAGTGTTCAGAAAAGCACTTCATACATGAACAGCTCTGGGCATTGGTGTTAATCTGAAATAATAAAAAAAAAATTATATCCAAAGAATACAATGGAATAAAACTAACTGAAGATCACTTCTGGCAACACTGTATGCAAACAAACTATACTGTGCACACACCACATCCTCTGCAATTTACATGTCCTTCAACTGAAATGAGGTTTTTGAGGATGTACCCATCTAGTGGCAGCCCTGATATTAACAGGCAAGTCTGCTGTTCTGTTCAGTTTATTTTCTTTTGCACAAGTGCAAAGAAATGCTTATATGAGCACACTCTCAATACTGCCCCTATAAAATGTAGTAAGTATAGTTGAAGATAGACCACATTTTTTCAACTGTCTGAGGAAGAACAGGCACTGTTCTATCTTCTTTGTAGCTCCAGTTAAATGCTGGGGCCACGTTAAATTATTAGTGATAAAGGTACCCAGACGTTGAGCTGCTAACCATCTCTATAGTCACCCCATTGATGTGGACAGGGGTGTGGTCCCTACCCAGCTTTCTAAAATCGACAAGCAGCTCTTTGGTTTTTCTCACACTGTGGGAGTGATTATTGTCAAGGCACCACTCCACCAGGGTCCTGACCTCAAGCCTATAGGCTGTCTCATCATTTCTGGCAATTTGGCCAATGATGGTAGTGTCATCAGCATATTTGCAATGGAGTTGGAGTTGTGTCTGGCCACACAGTCATGGGTAAACAAGAAAAACAGCAGGTGGCTAAGCACAAAGCCCTGAGGGGCACCTATATTGACAGTCAGTGTGGAAGAAAGCTTTCCATCGATCATCGCAGTCTGTGGTCTGCCAGTCGGGAAATCCAGAATCCAGCTGCAGACGGAGGTGTTGATACCCAGAACACTAAGCTTGCTGACTAGTCTGGATGGAACTACATTGTTAAAGACAAAGCTATAGTTAATTAATAGCATACTGACGTATGTGTCTTTATCATCCTAATGAGACAGTGTGAAGAGCCAGGGAAACAGTGTCACCAATGGACCTGTTATGCTGGTGTGCAAACAGCAAGGGGTCTAAACACTCAGGCTTTCTAGCCAGGCAAGAGCCACACATCCCGTGGTATACTTGCTAGGTCTACTACTTCTTAGGCTACATATGTAACATCCAATTAATCCTATACATTACACCAAGAACAGCGAAGCATCTGCAGGACAGGGAGTCTTCTTCAATTGCCTATCGGTTGGTTGTTTAACACTCTGTGACCTCCTGCACTGACTGAAACTGTGTTACACCTGGCTGCTGCAAGGGACTCTTCACTTCATTCTACCACAAGAGAGCACTCTTAGAGAGCTTTGTGTGATGGAGTACACAGAATTATCTCAGAAGGGACAGGTCTACGAGCTGTTCATACATCAAAGAACTGGGTCCTGAGACTGTCTGGCTCTAAATTCACCAACTCCCCAAGTGCTGGGGCAGTGTGGGGAGCTGTGCTCCCTGTCTGTTCATTACCTACATCTCTATCGCTGAGCAGAATTGTGGTTTGTAGTCCCTGGGAGACATAATCAACAAGTGAACCAATTCTTTGTGCAAAGCAAATAATGTCATTTTTTAGAAACTGAGGGATTTCAGAGAGAAGCCTTTCTCCTCAAAACATTCTGCCAAATTAAACAGCAGATTTCTATTTTTTAAATGAGTTTGTTTTGTTTCTTTCTCTTTTTATTTGATATTAGTTTGAGCTCTATGCCAGGGCAATTTCCAACAGGAAGGCTTCTACATAAATAAAAATCAATAAATCCTCCGGAGAGTTCTGGCAGAGCTTCCTAATATTATATTACATCAAGAAAAACAATTATCTGGAACTTCCAGAACTCAAGCTCCTGCTTCATTACACTTCTGGCAAAGCCAGCATTTCCCTCCTTCACTTTCACTTTTCTAATCTTGATCAAGATGAATAAAAAAAATTCCCTTTGACTTTCAGTGCATAAATGCAACTGTAGATCAAATCTGTGGAGGAATTTCCAAATTTTCCAAAATGGGAAATTCCTGGGTACAATCTGGAGCCGGACTGCAGCTGACCTTTAGTAAGAACAGTGCAAGACCAGGTGAACTCAGGTGAGTAGAGTGTTCAATGTACTTATTCTAGTAGAAAAAATGACTAATCCAACAATTCTCTTGAGTTTCCTCAAGCATCGACGGCAACCTTCCTGTCTTTTGAAATAGTTACATTTAATTTCCATTTGCCCTCTGGTCCAGCCTGACATGAATTGAAACATGAAACTGAAACTGCTTTATTTCAGCAGTCATTTTAAAGCATCATGCCAATCTGGGCAGTTTCCGAAGGACTGCCAAAGGATGGACATAGGCAAATAAACCTATCTTGCAGATTACAGATTTGAATTTGGGAATTGATAGTATGGATTTGGGAAAATGGAACTATGGGATCCACTGTAGTGATATACCTATGTTTGCCTGTATGCTGAACACTATTGTTTGCCAAAGGCCTTGTCATTGCACCTACTGTTTTCTGCAAAGGACAGGGGTCTCAGTATCTCAATGGGTTGAGTCTCATCTCTCCCTGCTCCTGTTAGAGACACTACAGAGGACAGGGGTCTCTCTCCCAGTGTGGCGGGTCTCAACTCTTCCTGCTCCTGTGCGACACTTCAGTTCTCCTTCCAGCAGTCCATGACTAATCATACACAGACTAATCTCAGTCTCGATATGATTCTGATAATTTTTTGCCTACTTCAGGGAATTGAGAGGGATTTAATTCCAATGTTTCCTCATTTATCCTTTTATCTCCTTTAAAGTAGAGATTATTAATTCTGTGACAGGACACCCCAGTCCTCTGTCCTGCAGGTTAGATACACTGTCCTTTAGTTTCTAAAGACATTAAACAATTCAAAGTCTTGCTTTTCTTGTATTTTTAGCTAATTAGACACCACCTCCTGGAAAATCCAAATGAAGGAGAACGGTGACACTTTCACCATAATCAGTTGTCCCAGACCAGGCTTAGCAACTCTCGTGAAATTCCTCAGATAATAATTAATAATAATAATTGCTTACTCTTATATAGTGCTTTTCTGGACACTCCACTCAAAGTGCTTTACAGGTAATGGGGACTCCCCTCCACCACCACCAGTATGCAGCATCCACCTGGCAGCCATAGTGTGCCAGAACACTCACCACACATCAGCTATCAGTGAGGAGGAGAGCAGAGAGAGAGTTATGAAGCCAATTCATAGATGGGGGTTATTAGGAGGCCGTGGTTGGTAAGGGCCAATGGGAAATGTGGTCAGGACATCAGGGTTACACCCCTACTTTTTTTTAAAAAACGACCTGGGATTTTTAATGACCACTGAGAGTCAGGACCTCAGTTTTACGTTTCATCCGAAGGACAACGCCTTTTTACAGTATAGTGTCCCCGTCACAATACTGGTGAGTGCCCACTGCTGGCCCAACTGACACCTCTTCTAGATACATTTATCATGGTCCAGAAGAAACAAAGCATTTTGAAGGCAGGTTGAAACCACTATCAAACTGTGATAAAACCACACAAAAATGGTACAAATTCTGGTTAAATTCACCAAACTTAAATAAGGGTTGCTTGTACATAAATGTAAAAGAAACTAATGAATTGAATTGACATGCATTTCTCATTTTGTCTCTAGTAACAACAAGGTCTGTATAGAAAAAAAATAAGGAAGAGAGACATCAAAGCGACTCTTATTTGTCCCCCAATCAGCAATAATAATAATAATATCTTTTGAAGATGAATGCTTATGTCTTTGATACTGAATATAAAACATGATTAAAATATCCATAACATTTTTTTTTAATTTGCTATTTTACATCCTCTCTTCGTCTGTGTACAAAGTCATTGTGGACACAGGAAGTGGGGACTTGATCCGTATTCCATTAATAAACCAAGAGCATTAGCTGAAGTGGATGTTTAATTATACGACTCTTTGTCCTGCTTGTTTGTTGTTGTTTTTGTCTCTTCTGCTCTTATTTGGCTGTAATATTCAGATGTACATTTTAGCCCAAGTTGTATTGAAGTGTACATATTCACTAAAAGAGATAAAAGACTCCTTATTTTATTATCTTCGTACATATATTGAGGCACTGTAGTGCAGATCCCTTCTTTAGTAAGCTAAATAAAGATTGTCTGCCATTCTAAGGAGTAAACTTCCCTTGGTTCTTGTTTAGTACAGAGAATGTGATTATGTAGGATTCAACAGATACTTTTTGTTATTAAAGAAGAACATTTACTCTGTCATGACGTACATTTTTTGTAACCTGTCGTTCATGTTTCCAAAAAAACCTGCTCGAACATTGTCTCCAGTTAAACACTGCATAGTGACAAAGTTTCATTTACCTAATGCCAAGTAATCTCATTTAGTTTCTTTCTTATCGTTTCTTATCGCTTACAGTATATTTGACATACTGTAAGCTTCTTCCTTAGCTGCTTGGCTGTGTTGTTGCCTATAATTGTTAAGTTTTGTGTAAATGAATAAGCTTTGCATAAGAACTACTAAATTGTAAATGTCATTGTGTTATAGTACTGCCTGTGGTGGTGAAGCGGGAGTTAAAGAAGATTTTGATTCAGATTTGAAAGAGCTCAGGGAAGGTGACTCTCTGACATCCTTAGGGACACAGTTCCAGAGCTTTGGGCATAACAGAGAAGGCCCTGTCACCTATAGAGTGTAGACGGGCATGAGGGATACTTAGGAGATCAAAATTAGAAGATCGGAGGTTGCGAGATGGGGAGTAGGATGATAGTACTGTAGCTCAGACAGGTATTGTGGTGCCAAGCCATGCAGAGCCTTATAGATGAGCATGAGGATTTTGAAGTCGACACGAAACATGACGGGAAGCCAGGCTGCTGTGGATTTGGAAATCCCAGCGAGCAGAGATTTGCAGTAGTCAATTCGGGAGCAGACGAAGGTGTTGATCAGCATTTCAGTAACAGTTAGCGATAACATATGACATAGTCTGGTGATATTTCTGAGATGAAAGAATGATCTTTTGACAATATGTTGCACATGTGGGTCAAATGTCAAGCCTGAATCAACTATCACGTTTTTCAAATTTGACTAATGTACGGTACCATTCACAGACAGCGTTACAGCATTGGCTTTAAAAAGTTGATGGGGGGGCAATAAGCATGACTTCAGTCTTATCACAGTTTAGATTAAGGACATTTTGAGTGTTTTTATGTCAGAGGTGCAATTAGAGAGAACAGAGATTTGCTATGGATGTAGTTTTGAATGTATCAATGTATCACCATAGAAATGATGTTAGGCCATGTGATCTTAAAAGCTAACCAAGTGGAAACAGAAGAAGGGGGCACAGTATCAAGCTCTGAGGAACACGAGACTCAATGAGTCCAATTGCAGAGTTAAATTCACCAAGAGAGACAAAGTGACAGCAATCAGTGAGGTAAGACTTGAACCATTTAAGAGCAGTGTCAGAAAATCCAAACACAGTCTCAAGACGAGAAAGTAAGATATCATGGTTAACAGTGTCAAAAGCAGCACTAAGATTAAGAAGAATGAGGACAGAAAGAGAACCAGATTGGATGGGTACAAAGAGGTTAATTCATTAACTTGATCAACTTTTAATAACTTTTTATTAACTTTTGCACCTATTCCTGTCTGAACAACCGTGAACATCTTGCTGTAACTAGCATAACTATTAAAATATATTATTCAGTGCAGAATGGGTAAAAAAACCTGCATCTACAGGCATCACAGCACAGATGTCACATCCATCAAATATGATTCTCACTTTACAGGTGAACACAAACAAGAATCAAGTCCCCATTTGGTGCCAATTCAAGGGAGACTAAGCGATTCTGATTTTTACAGTGATTCCTGGGGGGGCTGGACACCATTACACCATGTGACAAAATGATGGGGGCAGCTGAGTGGTTCAGAGGGCAGGGGTACCTAAAGTCCAGGGATCACTGATGATTGAATTAGCAAGGAGATCAGACTTTTGTCGTCAGGATTCCGCAGGAGCTGGTGCAGAACTGGCCCAACACCACCATTTGAACTCAACAAGATAATCCATGGCTCCTAATGCCAAAGTGGCCAGCCAAATGCCTGTGAAGGCAATGCATTAGGATAAAATATTCTTTGATTAAAAACATAAAATGCAAGGTCAGTCCCCGCAGTCTGGGGAGTTACCATAGCAACATGTTAAATATTCAGCAGGGAGGGTGAAGATTACAGCCTCACTGCACTCGAGCACACACAACTCATCAATACCAAAGATATGTTTAAATAGTTCTGCCAGGCTAGAGGTTTTTGTGTGATACAGCAATATTTGTGCTCTTTTTCACATCCATTTTGGTCTTTATCATGAAAGCTGTGGCTGTCTGGTCATTCGCTTTCACAGTTTTGAAAAGGGCAGTCTTTTCTGCAGATAACGGGCCTCTTTTTACAAAAGAAGAAGTAGAGTCACAAAGGTAGTCACTTGCTTTGCAGCAGACTGAAACTAGCCACTACAGCAAAAGACTGCTAACTTGTTTGTATATATATTTTAAGAACAGTGGCCTAACAAATCTTCCCACCCCTTAGAATTTTCCAGGGAAATTAATTCATTGTCACAACATATACACAGGTGAAAAAAAACCCACAATAACTTAAAAGTAAAAACTCAAGAGCTGTAAAATCAAATAATCTACTGTCAGTATTAAAGACACATATACCAAAACCACAATTTTTAAAGATATCGGAAATTATCAAAATATAAATAATACAAAATTTGGTTCTATTGCAGCTGGTCAATACTTTTATAGGAGAAACTGTCTTAATTAGCACTTCTTACCCAGTGCCAGTCCCTCTGAAGAGAAATATAATATATACAATCAGGAAGCTCTGCATGAGATTTGTATTTGTTCTGAACTGTTGATCATTAGGACTGGTGTCCTGTCCAGGGTGTGTTGTGCCTTGTGCCCATTGCTTGTCGGAACATACTCTGGCTTCCTTGCAACCCAGAATTAGATGAAACTGGTTAAGGAAATGGATGGATGTTCATCACCAGTGATTATGCAATGGCTGCCAGACATGCTTACCTCTAGCCACATTTCCAAGATGATAATATGTTTTTAAAAAACATGATCCCTACTTGCAGGGATTGGCTTGGCTCCGACTCCCCTGCAAGCCAGTATAAAGGGTTGGTTGGATAGTTGGATGGATGTCTGGAGACCACAATTACTTGGTGCAAAGGAAGTGAGTCAGAATACAATGGTCTGACAAGCACTCTGCACAGCACTTATATACTTTGCCCCTGTGCTCCCTCTAGTTCCACTCAAAGATTTCTGTTCACAACGTTTTTAGCACAGTGATTTTGTGAACCACCAATATCATCACTACCTCACAGCACATTATCCGAGAGTGCACTTTCAGCAAAGATGAGACTAAACTGGAAAGGGTGAAATTTTTATTATGTACCATGAAAACCCTCCCTTCTCTAGCAGTGTCACGTGTAAAAAGCAGAAGCTATGGTTCTAAGACTGGCCAGAGGTGTACTGTATCTGGAACAATAGCAGTGAAATTATGTTTCCATAATTCAGCTGGACATTTTACCTGTTGCTCTCATTTTCACACACTGGGATCACAGTCTGGCTGCAGGTTACTCCTGAAATTTGAGCAAGTTGCATAGCTTGTAAACATCATTTGTAATTCAACAAAATGGGACATCATTGGTTGAGGGGGGTGAATACTTTGGCAAGACACTGTGTATTCAATCTAACTCTCATAAACTACTTTCATTAATAAAGTTATTCATGCCAGTGCACTAAGCTGTTTTGCAATTCACCATATTTATTTCCAGATCACCAATCACTGAATAGGCATCAACCTTATTATTATATTTTAAAAACTGGGAAAAAAAATTAACTGTGCATTTCAAATGATAGCAGCACTACCACCTTCTAGCCAGATCTGAACAGCTAATCAAGGCTGCTGTAAGTGGGGTTGGTGGACCAGTAGGTGGTGATCTACTCACTAGATCAAAATTTCCAAATCAATGGTCTACTGTGGGGACCAGGGACACCGCTGTAGGAGATGCTGTCTTTTGATTGTGATGTTAAACTACTTGGCATTTAAAATTCTAATGGCACAGTTCAGCAATGTAATCCTGTGTCTTGGCTAAAACCCAGGCTTCCTTAAATTGCCCTTTAATTCAACTGGTGCAGCAGTTTCTAACTCCTCCCCCTGATCTGCTAATGCAGAAAGACTGCTGTGTGTCATCCAGGTGGGGCTACACTTTAGCAGTGGATGATATGGATCCGTCCTATTTTTTGGGATGAAAAGTGATGCATAAATGCAATTAATAATAAAGTAATACATCCAATGTCAAAATGTCATTTTAAAGTACAGTACGTTTTAGAAAGGCTGCTGGGTGGAGCCCCACTGGTTTTAATCAAGGATAAAACTAGTTTATTAAAATAAACCTTTACTACCGGTTTATGTCAGTGCAGGAAGCAAGCAGGAAGAAAGTCAATGAGACAAATCAGTCTGCTGAAAGGACATGCAGCATTGAAAAACAGATATCAAGAAAAAGATTACAGTATAAATCTCACCTCTTCGAGCATGGGCAAAACCACACAACCAAGAAAGATGCACAACATACTAACACAACTGAGCTATTGAGGGAGAGATGGAGCGGCTATCAAAAGTATTCACCCCCTTGGTCTTTTTACATTGTATTTACAATATTGTGTTACAATATGGAATCATAATGTATTTAACTGTTTTTTTTTGCTATTGACAGAAAACACCCTTTAATGTCAAAGTAAAAACAAAATTGTACAGTTCCTCCTATATTAATTATAAAAATAAACAGAAAATAACTGATTGCATAAGTATTCACCGCCCTTGAGAGAATATTTGCTGGAGGCACATTTGGTAGAAATTACAGCCATAAATCTTCATTTGGACACTGCTATTACTGCCCATTCTTGTTTACAAAATTGCTCAAATTCTCCCAGGTTGGATAGGAACAGTTGATGAACAGCAATTTTCATCTCCTGCCCCAGATGCTTCATTGGATTAAGATCCAGGATTTGACTGGGTCACTTCATAATGTTGACTTTTTTCTTTTTTAACCACTCCAGTTTGGATTTGACTGGCTATATGTTTTGAGCCATTGGCCTTCTGGAAGATGAATCTTCTCCCAAGTCCCATGTCTCTTGCAGACTGCAGATGTGCTTCCAGGATTTCTCTGTACTTTGTTACATCCATTTTTCCTTCAATCTTCACAAGTCTTCCAGGCCCTAATACAGCAAAGCTTCTGAATAGCATGATGCTGCCACCACAAAGCTTCACAGTAGGAATGGTGTTCCCAGGATGATGTTCACTGTTATGCTTATGCCAAACATAGCGCTTACTTGGTCTCAGACTCTCCCATATGCCTTCTGGCAAATTGTAGTCAAGTTCTGATGTGAATTTTTATGTCACTTTGCCACGAAGCCCAACTTTGTGAAGTACCCAAACAACTGTCATATGCACAGTTTCTCCCAGCCATGGGAGACTCTAATTCCTTTTGAGCTGTCACAGGCCATTTGGTGGCCTTCCTTACTAGACACTTCTCCCCCGGAAACTCAGTTTTGATGACACCCCATTATTAAGTTTCACAGTTATGCCATATTTTCTACATTTCTTTATAATGTACTGTGTACTGTGTTTCTTTATAATTTATTGTGCTTTGGGGGATATGCCTTGGAAAATTTCTCATGCCTCTAACCCTGATTAGTATTCTCAATAACCCTATTTTCTTTGAAAGTTTCTTTGTCTTCACGATTTAGTGATTTAGCTTTTGTTGGGAGCTTTACTGGTCAATGGTGGGACCTCCCAGAGATATATTTTATCCTGAACTCATATAAACACTCTAATTGCACACAGGTGGACTTCATTCAAAAAATATTTGACTGACTTCTAAAGACAGGTTGCACCATAGCTATAACCATAGGTGTGTTATAGTAAAGGGAATGAATATGTATGCAATCACTTATTTTCTGTTTTTAATTTATAATTAATATAGGGGGATTTTTAGAATTTTGTTTTCACTTTGTTTTGTACGATCAATGGCAAACAACCCCATATAAATATATTGTGATTCTATATTGTAACAGTAAAATGTGAAAAACTAAGTATACATGTGAATACTTTTGATAGCCACTATCAGTGTCAACATAAGGTAATGAATGGGACTAATGATTCACTTGATTGAGCAGTTCCTTCAGCAATGATTTGTGCCTGAGCTCAGGCATGTGAAGACAGACTCAGAAACCTACTGTTCTATTTTCACTTTAAGTTATACATGAGCCTCCTTGCTCTTTAGCAACACTTTTCACTAGGAGAAACACAGAATACAGAATGCATCTGTTACACAATTCAACAACACAAATATTACTATTATACCTTGTGCTAAACATTTAGAAAGCAAGATTCATCACATGGTATTCCATCTTATTTTGCTGTCATTTTTCCTTATTCTTTCAAAATCCTACTTGTTACCTCTTTCATCTGCATTATTTCCTAATCTCCAAAATTATTTATTTTGGTGGAAGTATTATTAAAAGGCACAGTAGTCTGCCATTGATTGTACCATTTCCTTTAAATGTAATTTATTTTTAATTAAGAAAGACATCTCTTTAGGAAAGTACAAACAGCTACAGTAATATATGACACAATGACATTAAAGCTCTTCTGTATCAATTCTGCATCTTAATTCCTGTTTTATCCTGGGAATCTAACAATTTAAACAGTAACAACATTCCTGTCCTGACAGCCAAACACTTTGTCTCTATTCTGAATAGAAAGAAAACACCTTGAAGCAGTTTTTCAAGAGGGTACCTTATTTTTTTACTCAAGGATTTCTCCTTTTACACACATAAAATTGGAGACAGCTGGTTAAAAGTCACAGCAAAGATATTAGAAACACAATCCTCCAGACAAAACAAAAAACTGAGAAAAAGGGTCACAGGTCAAATTACAAAAACTTCTGCTCTAGCCCACAACTGGCTCCAAAATTTTAGGACTGGTGTCATACCAGGATGTATTGCCTGCCTGCTTTGGTCCAACTCAATGGAACTCTGAATTGAATTAAGCAGTGATTGAAAGTAGAGGGATAGATTCTTTTTTAAATCATAAAACTGGTGACTAATAACTACACGTTATTGTTGTTTTTCATACAGTCTTTGTTTCCCACGTTGTTCCCAGACGTACGTCTGAAGATAACATGATATGTCATTTTTATGGTCAAGCAAATAAAGAGCATATTCTGCTCTGGAGTAAAACAATGTTAGAAATTCTTCTGTCCCTCTACAGGTCCGGTTGCAATCTTTGGCCCGTCAGTGACACCTAGTGACCATGAGAAAACATTCAAAATGGTGACCAAGAGCACAGCAAATGTATCCATCTATTTTCTAACTGCTTTATCCAATGCAAAGGTGCTTATCCCAGCAAACAACGGACACAAGGCAAGATAGGCCCTGGTCAGGATGCCAGTCCATTGCAGACTACAAATGTAGCATTTGATTTAATCTCTCTACACTTGTAATATATCTGTGTCATCATAAAAAAACATTCAAGTTAGGACACCTTTTCATTGATGCCATGGGACTAGAACTGTAGTCTCTTCTTCAATTATTTTTTTTATTGCTCTTCAGAGCTCCACTGCTTATATCAAAACATATCTGTTCTCTTTGATTTGGAATGGATTTCAAGACATCAGGGAATAACACTATAATAACAGCTATTTTAAAAGCTGTAGAGATTTTGTCCAGGAGTCGAGCCGAGTCTGTTGAATGATGGTATAATCATCACTTTGCATGCGTATGATTTCAGTGGGTTTGTAATGTACTTGTCCTGTATTAAAGCCTGAGAAAGACCTTTAGAGTCTTATGGAGTAATCTCTTGGATACCACAGAGGAATTTGCTATGTAATAAGAGTTAGACCTCCAGATTTTTTTAAAATGACTGCAACTCATGTGTGTTGATCACAGCACCTAGAGAGGCTGTTCCACTGATAAGTCATGGTGGTTTTTATAGGAAACTTCACAGGTAGTGGACTTTCCATGTCATAGGGTTAATTCCATATAAAAAAGATAAACAAACCAAATTTAACTGACTTGCAAAAAATGTGTGATATGTGTCCAAGTGTAATTCTGCTTCTAGTTTAAAACTTGTAATGCTAAAAGCCTAACTTAAGAACCCGTGTTGCCTTTTTTTCCCAGCAAGAATTACATTAGATCAGTATTTCTGGAATAATGCACATTTCAGAACTTTAATCAGAATTAACTTTTTTAACACAACATGTAAGAACACTATCTTGGCTACACAGGAAGATAATTATTAATAAAGGAAGCTGTTTTGAAACAACATGGAAGAGGACCGATACAAAATTTGTACAGCTTGTATTGAAAAGTAAAACTCAAGATATATTTCACAACTTTTATTCTGACCTCAACATTTTGGCCAACTCTAATTAAACCCTGGAATGCCTGCAGGATAGCTGATAACATAAAATGTTTACCTATAAAATTACCTAAAAGCCAGCGCCTTCTGAAAATGATTCAGTGCTGTAAATAACAGTAATGTTTTCCCACAACCTGTAATACAGTTTCTTTTGAAAAATGAGTCACCTATATGAGTGGTAATAATGATACCTAGAGATAAACAATAACTGTGTGATATCACTTTGCTGATCTGGGCTGCCTACGTTACCTACAACCTCTCTTTCTGCAGACCACAATCTTTCCCTCCTGTGGACCTATAAGACATGGTTTCTGGTGTTAATGTTGATTTCTAGTGTATAAAAGGGATCAGGAATAAAAGGGCTGCCCTACCTCAGTCATACATACAACTACACACACTGATGAGGTTTTCTTGAGCCAGTATGAATTCCAATGCATCTTTGGGGATTTTAGCAAAGTGATCAGACTGAGCAGCAGAGGCAATTAAGTATGACACACTGAAAAGTCATACTGCAGACATTCCAGAGTTACAGTTCCACCTTAGAGTGCAAAGCACAGTAATTCTAGATTAAAATACAAGAGCGTGCTACTTCATTTCCCTGTAAAACAGTTAAAGAGCTTGCATAAAATAAAGATTCATATTCTTTTTCACTCGAGGAGGCATCTAGCAATGAAGGAGTGATGTCAGCTTTTGAGCCACAGACAACAGGACATCACACTTCTATTTTATCTGAAGGTTAGCACAGTGATTTAGTCATCTGGAGACACAGCAAGCCTGTGGCAGAGCTTAGACTCAAACCAGAAACCCCTGGAATAAGAACATTTCTCAGTCACTGGATCATCTGCTTTAAAAAAATTGACTTGTTTTCACTCATGAAACACACAGCACCTTCCCCTCACTGATTTGACTCCATAGATCTGGGTGCAGAATTTCAGGACTAGGATGAGCCACCCGTGCAGAGCTGGGGACAGAGGAGTGTGGTTGGAGTGCCCTCTGCTGTTAAGAAACATAGGTGCATCTGTTTTTTTCTTAGTGCAAATAAAGGATCATTCATCCATTTTCTAAATGCTTCTTCCAGGATCACAATGGACTACAAAACATAAAGGACCATAAAACATTTAAAAAAAACTTTAAAAAAATCAAACTGATGAGTGAAATGAGGAAAATAAGTTCAAGACTGAGAAAACAATGAGTGGAACATTGCTTGTTGCTACTGTAAATTCTTAATCCTTATCTTGGAAGTAAAAGTCATTCACACAGTTTTAATTCTAATTCAGGGGGATAATTATGGGAAAAATGTGCCTCATTTAAAATCTATTACTCATGATAACCAAAGCATCCGTTATTGGTCTGTGGAAATGTCAAAGGCTTCAACCCCTGAAGAAACACAATATGGGAAGCTCATATTCTGATCAACATCTAGATAAGGCATCTAGAAAACATCCAGACTGATCATCCACTATTAGACCAATTGGGTTTGTTCAATGTAAATACAGATCAGAGCGATTCTAGGTGCATGCAGCTTAAAAAAATGAGGACTGGTTCAGCCTACAACTAATTCACATTGTGTAGGTAATGCTCCTGTCAACTGAGCAGGACCACCAGGGCTGGTCTCAGTAATACCAAAAGAAATCCATGTAGAAAAGGCCATCTAAGAAGCCTGTCACACAGAGAGCAGACCACTCTGAAAGGCTCAATGCCTGTCCTTGTGGTTGGCATAGCTGGGGAAGCCGAACTGTGAGATCATGAGGTTGGAGTAGCGCAAAGGCATGCCGCTGTAGATCTGCACCAGGCGGTTGAGGCAGAAGGAGCGCTGCAGGAGGTGCTCTGCCCGGTGCCACATGCCCAGGTACCCGCTGCTAGCATCCCGCTCCAAGTTGCGAACATCCACGGGCTTCACAAACACCCCCGCTGGCTTCTGGATGAGCTGGGACACCACAAAGTTCATGGCAATATCGTCGCAGTTCTGCGTCTCGTCGATCAGGCGGAGCACCTCAGCCGGCTGCCTCTGGAAGGCGTTCAGGTAGCTCTGGTGGAAGAACGCTGCTCCGACTAACACCATAGAATATCTGTCCCCACTGCCGGCCTCAGGGTCCTGCAGCTCGAAGCTGCCATAACTGTACACCCCCGAGGGTGTCAGTACGTGCTTGCGGGGCACGAAACCCACAATTTGGTTGGGGAATTGCTACAACACAAGCGGAAGACAAAACAGAATTTCATGGTTAACTTTTATAACCTTCACATGTCAAAACATCACCAGTTTTGAACAGTGCCTTTAAAAGCCATAATCGCATAGGTGTACCAAAGAGCTGGGAAAAGGATGCTTTGTTTTCTCAGACATTTAGACAAAACTGAAAACTCTTTTCACTTTTTAGGATTTTTCAGTCAAAAAGCAAGGTGCTCGCACACCAGCTGACAGTATTATAAAGAAACAATCTTAGAAAACACTAAACAAGTTATTAATGTAACCAATCCTGAGTAAATGACAAGAAATGCTGTTTTTCAAGTCGTAATTGTACTGTTTAAGAACTTCTTCATGATTTAAAACTCACTGAGATTTTGTTGTTCAGATGGAATGGGCTGTCAGAATAATCAGGAAATATTACTAGAATCCCACCATACAAATCACATTATTATTTATTAGTAGTCTAGGACTCTTCCTAACAATGCGGGCCATTAAAATCTGAAAACAAAGATTCCCCGATAACAACAAGAAGCCTTACATTCTGAAACCACTTGCTGAAGAAAACTTGGGGCAACACAAGGTATTATGGGGCAACACACATTATCTGCACATCCTCTAAAGCTATCAGTCACAATCATGCAGGATACTAGAATTACAAACAACATTGCATTGTCTTTCCTTCTATCATGCTGACAAGAAAGACATTTCCTGTTTTTACAGTCAAAGCCTGCTTTGTTTCCAAAGTCACACAGCAGTGTTTTTTGGCTTTAGCCCATCATCCAACATCAATCAGAAACATAAACAGCAAATCAGCAACACGGTAACTAATAAGAAAACACTGCAATCAGTAATTTCAGCTGGTAGTTAACCCATTACAGTGTGCAAAATTCCTGTACAAGATTCAATAAGAAGTGTTAATACTTTCAATATCAGGTTTGGCAGTGTGAAAATCTAAAACAAAGGCAAGATCAAATATTTTTCAAGAGCTTACATACATTACTGTCCAAACACACTAATGTCTGTCAACCTTTCTAATTCACTCAAGAGGACAAGCTGCTCCAATTTCAGTCCAAGAGAAAATTGCTGATGATATAATAACCACTGTACCTTCCAGACAGAAAAGGCAAAGCTGATGTCTGGAGCGCTGATCAGGGTGTCGTCATCCAGCATTAGCACAGCTGTGAACACACAGGTGAGTGAGACATGAGTAGCATGGTTTGAAATCCCCTGGAGCCACACTACAGCAGGTCTTCCCAGGCCATGAACGGCTTAATACCCAAAGAAAAGGGTTGAGGTGAATTGGCTGGGGTTTAATTGCATCAGTTGACCACTTTTCTCAATGGATACCACGCTGTTTTAGAGAGACTTGGGTGAACTCCTACACTGCTGCTCTGAAGCATCAGAGCTGGGGAAACCTTGTTTTTCAAGCTCTGAAGACAAGTTCCATGAGAATAAAAGGGTCGTTACCAGACTAATAACATGCCTGTGAATCTTTCAGTGAGCGATCTGTTGTTTAGCAGGATAGGAGAAACTGGTGTATTTTGAGAGCATTTTGAAATGCTCCTTCACTGTTGGACTTACTTTAATAAGGATTTGAAACTAAACAGATTTAACTCCTTTTATTATGGAAGCAGGATAAGAGCAAAGATCACATTAGGAGGTGTTCCAGTAAAGGGGTGGTCACTAGTGTCTAGTTTAACAACCTGAATTTGGGTTTCTCCTTAGATAAAAGGCATTGTGTTATTGTTTAGGTGGGGAGCTGCGTCAGCATGCGTAGGCTGCAAAGGAACAAGTAATAGGTTTATTCCATGCTGAAAAAAAGAAGAAAGAGAACACAACGTTTCGGCCGTGGAGCCTTGTGTTATTGTTAAACACATCCGGTGTAGGTTTCATATAGTTCTAGGAACCTTCAGAACAGATTAGACTGTTAATCATTTAACTTTGATTCGAAAAACAATAATAAGGCTTTTGGTTTATTCATTGGTTTTTCTATAATGCCCAATAAATACTTGGATTTCTGTAGCTTTATTAATGTTTTATGTTGTTGTCTGAACAGCTTTCAGGACTGTTTTCAGGACAGTTCTGTCAGCTAATCTTGATCCTTCTACGGCCTTTTGACTTAATTCTATAATAAAATCGATTAGCCTGACATTTAAGTGAAACTCATTGTTTTGGAGCAATTTCCTCAATAGTAGTGGCCAAAGAATTAAACAGTTACATTCAGAGATTTAAAATGTTATCAATAGGCAAATAATAACAATTCCTTCACTTAGCACTTTATAGGTAATGGGAACTCCCCTCCACCACCACCAATGTGCAGCACTCACCTGGATGATATGATGGCAGCCATAGTGCACACAGTACGCTCACCACACAATAAGCTATCAGTGGAGAGGAGAACAGAGTGACGAAGCCAATTCATAGACGGAGATTATTAGGAGGCCCTGTTTAGTAAAGGCCAATGGGAAATTTGGCCAGGACAGCCAGTGTAACACCCCTACTCTTTTCAAGAAACACCCTGGGATTTTTAATGACCATAGAGTCAGGATCTAGTTTTTACGCCTCATCCGAAGGATGGCACCTTTTCATAGTACAGTGTGCCCATCACTATACTGGGGCATTAGGACCCACCCAGATTGCGGGGTGAGTGCCCTTTACTGGCCCCACTAACACCTCTTACTTTCAGGTACTGACTAGGCTCACACCTGCTTAGCTTCAGCGGCAATATGTTAAATGTTCCTAGAGTGATGCTCATAGGCCTCACAGAGGACATAAGCCAGTGATTTTTGACTAATGTAGTAGATAAAGAAACAAAAGTGTTGTTACAATAGTGATCTATCCAATGTAAGGAAAGATAAAGGATTCTAAGCACTATACCTTTGGAAAAAGCATTCAAAACATATTAGTTTCTGTATTATCAATTTCAAATATAAAATAAAATAAGATTTTATTACATGAGGGCCTGACACGTCAGAGAATGAAGTCAATTTCCTTTTCTTTAAAATATTTCCTGAATGAAGAACAATACTGGTATATTAACACTTGTGAGGACTGGAGGTTCATCATGGAATCAGCAGAGCTCAAAATAAATGTAAAAACTCTTCATCAATGTAACTGCAAAACAAAAACAGATGAGTAGACTTTTTTGTCCATGAATATGTGCCAGTGCTAGTCCTCACTCCTACACACTCAGACCAGACATATTGTTATGTACAACATAAAATCCTGAAGTCATGACACTACAGTACCTGCAACAGGTAAGATGTGCCTCAGGGATGCTTCACTGCTATGGAAGGGTTTGCAGCAGATACTCATTTCTAGAAGTGCACCTGTTGTGAATAGCTGTCAGTGTGATCTCCCCTCACCCCTGTGTAAGGCCGACTGCCATCACCTTCAGTCTCCTGCTCTGGGAAGCGTTGCAGCCTGTTGCGCATGAGGTTCACGGCTTGCTCCTTAAAAACCACAGGCACAGGGTGCGGCCCCAGAGAGTCCCACAGCTCCTGGGGCACCTTCTCTCCCACACTGTTCCACACGATGATGATTCGGTGCAGGTGGGGCACGGCCTGATAGTGGTTGAGCAATTTGAGCAGCAGGTCGGTGCGATTGTAGGTCTGCATGATGATGGTGAAGGAGTCCGAGAGAGATCCCCGAGGCTGGGACAGGCTGGCTCTCCTGAGGACACCCAGGCCCCCATCGTCCACTCCAGGCAGCAGCAAGGTCAAACCCACCCCAACCACGAAGAGCAGGAGGATGGGCACGAGAAGGTACATGCGGTTGGTGCTGTGCATCTTGCAAATACGGTAAAAGATCCTGGCAGGGAAGAGTACAATCTTGAAATGACAAAACTGCAGAGCACTTTGAGGTCACAACAGATAAATAACACCCTAAACATGAACCAGAAAAAAGATGTTTGCAATGTTCCCACAGCACTTTCATGACTGAGGTCCCTTCTGTAGAACTAGAACTACACAGATATGCCTGCAGAATGGGGCCAAGTTTCCAGACATTCTTATGCTTGAGTCTGCTCCATTTGTGCTTGGTGAAGTGCCAGTAATTAGTAACTGGTTTATCTTCATCTCATGGCTGTGGGAAATGTAAACCTGTATAGGAAATTCACCTATTGCCCTTTGTTGTACATAGCCATTTAATTGTGACCTATAGACCTATGGACCTAATAGATAATTAACTATAATAATAGTTTCTGAAAGATCCAGGGTTGGTATTAATCAATTATTCTCTGTAAAAACCACAGGACAGGGACAGCTCATAGGATGCTTGGAAAGACATTTATCTGCAGTTTCACCAGAATCGCAGAAGCATTATTCCTGCTTGATGCACAGCCTAGACTGAACACGCAGTAAGACGTCTGATTGAAGCAACATTTCCAAAGCAAGAGGAAGTAAACATTAGTCATTCTTTAAAATGTAAATTCATGCTGTGCTCATTCTCAAAGTTTGGACTTAAGGAATAGATTGCAGCTTGGCTACATTTTGTTTGTGTATGGTTAGATTTCATTAGGTTTACATTCTGCTAAAACTGTGGCAGAGTTCTCAACTTCAAAACCTGATTAATTAGACCACTTTCCATTTTTCTCTCAGCCTGTGAGCTCCCATTTTCTGTAGGGTTTTTAATACCTGTTGTTTTCTGTCATTTTTGTTTCTTAATTGTAATACCAAAACAAATCCGAAAATAAATTCTGAAGAAGAAGTAAGATCTGTTGACATTTCACTGACATTGTCACATTTTCCAGCTTCACAGATTATGACTGAAAAGGTTTTGCTATTTCTGGTTTTGTTCCTAGGGGCAGATTAAGCTATGATATTAGAGGAAATACCACAAAGGCATTAAATATGTTGGAGTGAGGATCTGCATCAGTGTGGATTGGCTGCAACGGAACAAGTTAAGGTTAATTCCATGCTGAAAAACAGAAGAAAACAAAATGTTTCAGGCAGGAATATAAAGCACAAGAGAAAACAGACAGAGTTGGAGATTGGAAGAATGGGCACATACTGTAGGTGAGTGACTACATGAAAGTCTGTGGTTCTACAGCTTTTTGGCAGTTTACAATGTTGGGATCCAGTGATTCATAATGTTTCATTTTGTCTATGGACATTACAGTCCTTTACACTTGTAGTCCCCATGATGATGGTCTCACAGCCCTCAAGCACACACTTAAATATACAGCGCTTGATCCCCATATTCATACCCACTTACAATTAGCTGAACTGGTTCCCACACTGAATGCATTTTCTTACTATAACCTTTTCTACCAGCTCAGTGGATCTGCCACGGTTACCAGGATGGGACCACGTTATGCCACCATCTTGGTCGGCTGGGTAGAAGAACTTTTCTTCACTTTCTATACAGCTTTTGTCCCCAACTTCTACAAGTGGTGCTGCCGCCTGCTACAGCAATTCCTGCATCATTTCACCAACTTTCACTCTTCTCTAAATTTCAACATCAATGTGTATACTCCACAACTGTTCTTTTTCCAAACACAAGCCTCTCCATTCTCTATCCAGGACTGTATCTCCTTTATAGCTCCTTCCACCCCAAACATAAAAACTCTCTCTCTCCCCTTCTCACGATTCCTTAAACTTCGTCAGTTATGCGGTGATAACACGTCTTCCATAAACAAGCCCTTATAATGAGTTCTTTCTTCAATGACTGGGGACTTTGTAATTCCTTTGTTAAGATTTGTAGAAATATTCTAACAAAGATAATTCAAGGTTTCACGAGGCTTTGAGCTATAAGGTACAGATAGACTGGAATAACTTACCGACTGAAATAAGATCACAAATTTTAATTTGTGTAGTTAAAAGCAAACTAATTTTGTATTTAAAAACAGAATGTTTTTGTAATTGAAATACACTCTTATTCATTTTAATATTTTATTTATCCCAAATATTCCTTTAAGGCACTTAAATAATTTGTATTTTTATTTACTTAGTATATATACCTGCCACATTAGGTCTCTCTCACACACACCCAAAGAAGATTCAACATAATCATTATTTAAAAAAAACAAGCAAAATATGAATTTCCCAATCTATGTGTTCTATATACTAGGAGACTTTTGACATAGCTGTTCTAATTTGTAGCAGCCTCGTTGTCGTTTTATTGTTTTTATTGCGCTATTCTTCAGTTCCTTCACAATGTGCATTTTCTATATTGTAATTCGCACTGGATAATGGTGTCTACTAACAGAACAACACATATGCCTCTACAGACTAACTTTCAGTCGGTTGGTGTTAAAACTTACTTACAATGTTTCTATAATACTTTAAAGAACACACTCGAGTTTGTTTGCAATGAATGAGTGGTTGCATGTGAATAAACAGCGTCTATACTTGGAGAACATTTAAGGTTGCATAATTTATATTAAATCACGTTTACACATTTCCCAATTTTAGTCATCCCGAGTCAGCAGTTCTAAAAAAGCAACGTAGATGACTGCAATACATCTTCTTCAAAAACTTTCATAAGAGCATACACGAAGAAAACAACAAAAACTTTTTTTGTTTATGACGAAAAGCTGTCCGGTCGAATTTGCATATTCCTCCAAAACAACTTCCCATTTGCCGGGTCCTTAATTGATATGAACAGTTGATACTAGTAACAGTTCAGAATGAAAAAAATCAAATACAGACGTCTCCTTTATAAACCTACCATGTGGCATAAATCATTTTCGGTTTAAGTATCCTGATTTGCAGTTGTTTGTAAGGTTTGGGGAGAAAATAGTGTCAGTCTAAACGTATACGAACAAACCTGCTCACACACCACATCATCACAAATTAATAGTATGCATATTTATTATTTTCATTTCTATACAATACAAACTAGATTCCATCTCGCCCTAAAAGAAAAAGCGAAACTGCTGTAACACGATTACCTCATTTCATCCCGAGGACTTCCCAACACTTCAAGCTCTTCCTGCGGTGCCGTGCGGGAATGTCTACCGAAGCTTCGAGCTCCGCGACGATTGAAATATGAAACTGCTAGTTACTTTAGTTCCGCGCTTGAAGCAATCATTAGGCGTGTAAAACAGGGTATTATATCTTTGCTAAAATTTCGTGAAAAAGTGACAGTCTTTAAAATTCAGGATCTTCACATGTACAAGCACAATCATATGTACACTGTATCTAGTGGCTGAATGTTGGTAAATTTTCGTTACCACATACAGGCATTCTAATGTATACTTGTTTACATAATGGAAGATATATAAGACGTAAACTTCAGCAGGTTAAAATAATGTTATAGCAAGGTGTCGGCTTCAATAAGATCGCTATTTTCTAGCATTTCATACAAAGGTTTGAAAAATGTATAAAGCCGAGAGTTTTGTAAGATACCCAAGTCTCTGATTAACTTCACACATTACATCCTCCACACTCACTGTTCTCAGTGCGTCTTTAACACATGCCCTTTTTTTCTCAATCTTTTTTTCACATTTTGAAAGGTACAGATATTGACGCAGTCTTAAAGGGCGTTATATAGACTGAAGTGAAATTCTGCCATTCATCCATCCATTTCTACTCCTGCTGAGAGGCACGCAAATATGACAAAAATACCAGTGTTGTGATCTGACTTGGACAGCAACATTCTGGGAATTATGAATGAAACAGCAACATGGTCTTGTTTTTAGAGAAACACCATACTATTTAATTGGTTTTACCAAAGACATTGTTTTTGTAACACCCCGTGAATTCCTTCCTAATGAATTCTAGATCAAACAGGTTGGATTTCTCATTCTGTTCCTATGCCTCATGAGCCCATTTCACTAACATCTAAAGCTGCTCTTCTGCCTAGTCCTGAAGAGCCCCTAATCTTGTTATTCTTATACAGTAGGTCTCCCTCCTGAGTAGAGGGTTCTGTTAAACAGTACAGGGCCATAGGGGAGCCAGAGCCTATCCTGGCAAGCAACCATAGCAGGGCAGTGTACACTCTGGGCAGGACGCTAATCCAGCACAGAGCACACACTCACACAAGGGCCAATTTTCCCAGAAGCCAATTAATGTATTTGGACTGTGAGAGGAAACCGGAGCACACAGGGAGAACACATCATCTCCACAAAGATTGGTATTGACTCCAGAATTGAACCCAGTGCTTCAGCGTTGCTAGGCAGCTATGCTAACCACTGTGCCAGTGTGCTGCCCATTGTCACATATTTTATTATACGCTTTTTAATGTATAGGTTGCATAGGTGTATTCCTATTGGGAACGTGGCTAGTCATGGTTTATAAGTCTTTATAAGGTCAGCAAACCATTTAACAGTGAAATAATTTGAAGTATGATGTCTATGGTGTATTCCTGTTTGAAAACACTTCTTTCGTCTACTGTCAACACAAGCGGTTTAGTGTGTGCACATAGGGAGCCGTACATTTTCATAAGGTAAATACAATTCAGGTGAACGTAAAATATGCCAGCGTCAGGCAGCTCTGCATTTAATTGCGCAGTAATCTGAGTGGCAATCAGCGACCCCCTCTGGCCGGAAGTGCCGTTGTTCTCCACCGCAACAAGCCTGTGACTCCGGGTATCCGGCCAGTCAGTGCAGCTTCAGTGCCGGGGGTCGGTGTTGGGCTGATAAAAATGTTACCTTTGTCTATTAAAGATGATGAATACAAACCTCCCAAATTCAACCTCGTGGGCAAGATCTCGGGATGGTTTAGGTAAACGGATGATATTTCTATAACTTTTAAGTCAAGACACGGGTGTTTGGGTGATTTCTCCTCCGCCGGCGCTGTGGTAGTGAGGATCTGTCCGGGTTAGGAACTTCTCCCTGGGCGGGCAATGGCGCAGACACTGCGAGGCCTTACGGTAACACGCGTTGTTCAGAAAAAAACATTTTAAGTGGGCTTTTGGAAGTGTAAATGCTGCTGCCTGTGATTTTCCAATTGCAGTGTACAGATTGGTGCAGTGCCGGGGAGTGTATCTGTATGAACCACAGATGGCAGTGAAAGTACATACGGTCATCTTAAATCGCGGAAAGAACTACAGAATTCATAAGGGACATCTTAGTTTACCGGGTGTTACGCTTAAAATGAAAAGACCGCTTCACAGTTGCACAGTCAACACCCTTAACACGCAAATGATGTGCCTGGGTTATGTTCTAATGTTGCCGGGAGATGCCATATGTTAATTTGTTGCCTGTATACCAACAGAAGGTAATATGGCTGCTGTAATGTTTTTTGAGACGGACTTATAAATGTACTTGGTTTTACACATTGAATGGTGATGTAAATCTAAAGGGCAGCACCAGGACGTTCAGCTGACAGAGAGTCGGGGGTGAGTTTTAATGGGTCCCCCGTGTCGGGCAGTTCCTTTAGCAGCGCTTCCTTGTTGCAGTGCTGGGGGTAGCCCTGTCTGGTAATTCTCCCCCCCTCCCTTCTTCTGTTTGCAGATCTATCCTTTCGGATAAAACCTCTCGAAACCTGTTCTTCTTCCTTTGTCTGAATCTGTCCTTCGCTTTTGTGGAGCTGCTATATGGGATATGGAGTAACAGGTAAGAAGACGGAAAACACTCGCAGAAGTTCTCGGACGCGCCTGGCTGACGATACCAGGATGTGCCACGTAGGTCTGGAGAGCAGTGCTCCTCCGTAGCGCTTATTCCACAGACATGGAGCAATAGCTGGCATAGGGAGATGGGATTTTTTTCATTCTGAGGCACGGTTTGTGATACTTTCTCAAAACACAGGGTTTTGTTGGAGAAGCCGAACTAGCAGAGTGCTGTGATTTAGGGAGACTGATTCAGGAGGGGCTACTTGGCAGTGACCAGTTCCCGTATCTTAGACTGCGCACATAGGTAGGGGCAAAATAGCAGATTTCTCCAGTACGTGGTGCTGTGTTTAATTTGCCAAATGCAGCAAGTAGATAATTGGAACCAAAGCATTTTTCCAAACAGCATACAGTCAACAGGAGGTCAACTGCTTTCTTGTGAGGCAATGTATTAATGGACTGTGTGCAGTGCTGATTAAGCATTTTAATTTGTTTTGACAACTACCAAGTAGGTTCAGTAAACAGCATGTGGTCTGTATCATCTTTTTTTTAACAATTCTCTTCTGTTCCTGCCTCCAAACAGCTTAGCTGTGCATTTGAAATCAACTGTAATTAATTGCGTGCCCAGGTCCACTGCATCCGACTGGGTGAGGTGAAAGCTTTTTGCTCTAGTCACATGGTCCTGCAGGGTCCTTCTGTTAGCAGTGCAAAGCCTGAGTACAACTGTCTGTATCACTTCCACATGGAGGACAGTCAGCTGATGTCATACCAGAAGTGCAGGGCCCTAGGCTGAGAATTCCCCTGCTTTACTCCACTCCATCCAGTCCTGACAGTGCTCAGCCAGCTGTGCTCTGTTCCTGGGAATTCCCAAACAGCTGGCCACAGCTGCAGTTTGGACTGGGGCAGGTAGCAGGGCTGTAAGGGTCATCCTCCACTGCAGGCAGATGAGCTCTGCTTGTCTATGTCAGCTACACAGAGGAACGATGTCAGTTTATCAGGAGCACTTTTACGGTATGTTTCTCAGCTGCTGTTGACCGCTGCAGAGTGGATATGCAATGGAAATTGCATTCTTGGGGAAAAAAACATTGATTTTAAACAGATTTTGTTCATTTGGAAGCAATCCCTGCTGGTTTGAATCACAGTATGGAGGATTTGTATAGAGAATAAAAGTGTGCCTTGTGCAGAAATTTCCAATTGCAGGATGAGTTTATAATGAATTATTGAACTTGGTGGTATAGTTGACAAGAACAGAAAATCAACATTTAATATCTTTTTTTTTACGTTCACCTAGTTATAACAATACAAAAAATGAACCAGAGAGCACAACTGGAAACCATGTGAAAGTGCATTTAAAACTCAAAGGTTTGTGGGAGTATGACGCGAGCTGCTGAGCCCAAAATAACTTTCTTCATGCCGTTGAAGAATAAATCGTGGTTTCAGCTTGGCAGATCAATTAGTTACTAATGGGCTGGTTGACCTCCTATTGTTTGTTATACTTATATTCTTATCATCCTCCAACCACAGTGTACAGTATTTTACAGCACCCATGCTGAACCCCTGTGATGGACTAGGGTCCCACTGAGGGGGGGGCTGCATGCTCCCTGAGTGGCTGGGACAGGCTCCTCTCTAAGAGGAAGCAGCGTTTCAGTTGTGTGTGTGTGCCTACCTGCTGACTGACCAGTACACTGCTGCACAGTGCCCAAGTATGTGCCCAAGTATGTGAATAATGCAGCCTGGGGATTAAATGTCCTTAAATGAGGGACTCCCAGACCTGGTCCTGGGAACCCCCAACCTGCAGCTTTTTGTTCCAGCTAAACTCTTGGGTACTTAATGGAATCCTTAATTGACCCACTAACAGGATGAATTGGTCGAATGCAATTAACTTTCTTTTTGTCTGTTCCTAAATGTGTTGAGAGTTTTCCTTTTATTTACTGTTTCATAATTAACTTAAGATCTTGTTAATTAACTTGTTAGTTCACTTAAGGACTCAAATACAGCTTGGCTGGTGTGAAAGGCTGTGGGTGTGTGGGCCTGAATGACCAGGGTTCAGATCTGCTGGTAAAACGGGCAGCAACATAGTCACCTCTAATTTAATAATGACCAGTTATTTCTAGTTTTCTGATAATTTGTTCTTTTACTTTTGTTGCCTTTTCTTTTATCCCTTGAAGGCTACATCATTATATCTGTGGAAATCAAGAGTAGTTGTGCCCATGTCACCGACAGAATCCATGCTTGGCCCTCATCCCTGATGGGTGTAATTTCGTAGCATTGGAGCTGTGCTCAGTGCCATTGAAAACCAGGCCCCTGGTGTTTCTGGAAGGGCTCTGTAATGCAAGTGGGTCAAACTGCTGTTGCAACAAGTGAAAAGAATCATTAGGCTTCCTGTCAGGATTTTTAAAATGGAATCCTGTGCGATTTCTTCCACCGTTTGCTGTTTGTTAGGTGTAAAATTGAGGTGAAGATTTGTATTCTTGTCTTACTTTCTCATTCTTTTAATTGTATGTTTGTCATGAGCTACCAGCTTGTTACCAGACCTGAATGCGAGCGCAGTCTTATGCTCAGTGCTGGCGCCACGATGGGCAACCAGCCTGCTATTCCAGACTGTATGCTGATGCAGGATTCTTTTCCTTCCTCTTCAGCCTGGGACTCATATCAGACTCTTTTCACATGTTCTTCGACTGCACGGCCCTGCTGGCTGGCCTGGCGGCATCCGTGATCTCGAGGTGGAGGTCCAACGATGCCTTCTCCTACGGGTAAGGGAATGAAGCATGTGTACCTCAGTCTGTGTGTGCCTGATAGTCCTGTTCAGGCCTGGACAGCAGTAAAACTGCTGGCTTGGTGCTGTGGGGACTGGGAAGAATTTGTTAATATATATCCAAGACTAAACTCACATCCTCACTTGAACTCATACAAGTTCTGGCTTTAATAAGTTTATTAAAAGTTTAAGTCATTCAAATTAAGGAGCTTGCTGGCTGCTATATCACCCTCCAACTCACATCTGGCAAGCCACTGAAGCTAAGCAGGTATGAGCTTGGCCAGTACCTGGATTGAAGGCCTCCTGGGAAAGCTAAGGTTGCTGCTATGGAAGAGGTGTTAGAGGGACCAGGACTAGGGGAGTGCTCATCCTGTGGTCTCTGTGGCTCATAATGCCCCAGTGTAATCCTGACTCTCTGTGGTCATTAAAAATCCCAGGGCGTTTCTTGAAAAGAGTAGGGTTGTTGCCCTGGTGTCCTGGCCAAATTTACCATTGGCCTTTACCAATCATGGCCTCCTACTAATCCCCACCTATGAATTGGCTTCATCACTCTGTTCTCCTCCCCACTGATATCTGATGTTGGGTGAGGGAACTGGCTGCTGGTGGATGCTGGACATTGGTGGTGGTGGAGGGGATTCCCCATTACCTGTAAAATAGTGGAGCATCCAGAATAGCTCTATATAAGTATAAGGGGGATGATGATGATGATGATGATGATTATATATTTCAGTCAGTCCTCAGTTTGTCAGCACAGTCAGTTCCTGGAGATTGTGTTGCTAGTTATAAATGGGGAGTGGATAACTGAAGCAAGGCTACATACCTTATTTACACTAAAATAATCCAGAATTTTTGTATTCCACAGGACTGTAAAACTGAATTGAAAGAAATTTATTTGGCATTTATTTAGCACTATTTCTTTCCAAAGCACATTGAATATGTCCCACTGATCAGCTGTCCACTGTTCCTGCCCAGACCCAGTGAACAGCTGAATAAAACCAATTTGTTTGTAGGAGTTAGGGTTAGGTTTCATAGTGAATAGCTAATCAGTCATGTGTTTACTATGTGCAGGCATTAAGTTTAATTTCAGAAAAGGCACAATACTAAATTTATCAATCAAAGCCATTCATTTCAAAAGCAGTTGAAAAACCTGTGTTTTCTCAAGGTAAACATGGAGTCATATGGGCACCATAATTATAGACATAATTCAAGTGCGCTAATATTTTTATATTGTAAATCCCAGTCACATTTAACATACAATTTAACCAGGTTTAATTTTCTACCAATGTTGTAGTCAAAGAAACACCACATTTTAAGAACTATGTGAATCTATTTCCAAACTATTCCAATGCCATTTTTAGTTACTGAGTGACACAACATCAATGTACATGTTTGTGTCTGAACTTGTTTGCTGGCTTTGTGTAGGAGCAAGCTGTCATCAGGCTGAGTCTGACACCAGAGAGTCAAACCGTCAGTCTGTGAATTTAGCGAGTGTTGTTTGTCGTAATGTGAAGTGGTGTCCCCTCCCATTTCACCTTGTCTGTGTTCTCTCTTAGGTATGTGAGGGCTGAGGTCCTGGCTGGGTTTGTGAACGGTCTCTTTTTAATCTTCACAGCTTTTTTCATCTTCTCTGAAGGAGTGGAGGTAGGCATTTTACTGCTGTTCTGCAAGCAGCTGAAATAATTTGTCCATAATTGACTTGTGCTTTATAGTGTACAATAGGGCAGAGCTTTGTACAAGTTAACAAATATAGATATTTTCCTGTGCTTTGCCACTAGGTGGCTGTGTGGCACACATTGATGAGTTTGGTTAGACCAAAGCCAGGGAGCAAGCTGCAAACTCTTCAGGGCTTCATTCTGACTAATTATCTGTGTATCTGCTTTTGCAACACTGTAATTCATTGGTCATGCCAATACAACACTTATTTTGAATTTGACAAAGCAAGGCTACAAAAATGCAACCACAAAATGTATTTGGCTTTTTGAGGGTTTTTGCCATTGATGTCTGCATCATAACTTTGCCTTTGAAAATACAGATGAAATCCATCCAGCATCAGTCACTTATGTTACAAATATGATGCTGTGACATGCAGAAAAAGAGAAAGGAGTAATACCTCCCTAAGAGGAAAAGTGAATAAGAGATGTCCTTGATGCTGCATGATTGATATTGCTTTCCCCAGTGTAATTTATGGTATCTAGCTTCTGGATTTGTTGTCCATATCAGGGAGCCTAGGAATTAAATGTTCGTGTTGTAAAACATACAGTGCAGTTCTTGACTGGCCAAGTCAATCACCCCACCTGAATCCCATTGAGCATGCTTTTCACTTACTGAAGACAAGACTGAAGGCAAAAAGCCTCCGAAACAAGCAGGAACTGAAAATGGCTGCATTACAGGCCTGGCAAAGCATCGTCAGGAAGATACCTAGTGTCTGTTGATGTCTATGGGTTGCTGACGTCAGGCAGTCATCGACTGCAAAGGACTTGCAACCAAGTACTAAACATGACAATTGTATGGGAATTGTGGGGTTTTGTTCTCCTGGGGTTTGGTTGCTGAGTGCACGCGTCGTGTGTTTCAGAGAGCGCTTGAGCCCCCAGACGTCCATCATGAGAGGCTGCTACCCGTGTCAGTGGCCGGACTCCTGGTTAATCTGGTCGGCATCTTTGTGTTCCAGCATGGCGGCCATGGCCACTCCCATGGAGATGAAGGTAAGAGCAGTACATTGTTCATGAGGTGAAAACAGACGTAAGAGCGGCAAGGGAGGCCACACCATGGCTGTTCCCTAATCTTTGGCTTTACACAAAGGTCCTAAGGGGGATTGCTGTTTATGGAGAAAGTGCAGAGTCTGCCTTACAAGCAGGAGATTAAAACCCCTTCATAGCAGGTCTGAGAGATAGGTAATCTGGGGTTTCTCAAATCCTAAGTATATACATATTGTATATATCACCCAGGAGAGATTCTCTGAACATAGCATGATTGTCTAGGAGGGCAAAATAATCATGAGATTACAGACTCTTCAAGGCCATTCAACTTGATGAGATTATCATGGTAATGATTCATTCATCAATGATTCACGGTAGTGTACTCACCAGACGTGAGCTCCATTGAATATTTGGGGAGTGAGCTGGATTGATAAGTGGTATCTAGAGCTCAGATACCAGTGAACAGGCCGCTTGTTCAGGTTCTGCGAGAGAAAGGGGGTAGAGACCCCACAAGACCGCATCTAAAACCTGATGTAAACCTGATGAGTGCATCGCAGGTGTTCAGCTTGTGTTGCTTCCATTGGTGACCACGTACATTACTTACCTGAGGCTTTTACGGTAGGTAAACCCTGTCAATGACAAGTGTCAGTCAGCATAATGGATTTATCCATGTCCCTTCTATTTTATAAAAAGTCACTTGCAGGAATGTACCTGTGGGAATTGTCATTTTTCTAAATTTTGTGAATTAGTTATGAATGGTTATTTTTAATGCTTAGCAATATATTTGTTTACCAGAATTACTTAATTTGATGTGAAGCAAACCATCTTTTGATGAAAATGTCCTTCTGGTTATATTCACGTTTGGCCTTTGTAGTTTCTAGCCTAGAAGCACATCGAGACAGTGTGACAGAGCCTGAGAGCTATGCTGCCCCAAGACCCACTCACACTGCTGTCCTGTGAAAAGAAAGAAATCTTCTTTTTTGCTTTCCATATTCTATAGCAGTATGAAAACAGCTAGTGATAGTTGCCCAATCTGCTTATTCCTCTAATGTAAAAAATGTTTCAAGTAAAAACAAATAAAAAAACAAAAACTTTGTTTGATTTTTTAAAAAAATGTTTGTTTGCAGGCCATGGTCACAGCCATTCACTGTTCAATGGCAGTCTGAGTCATGGACACGGTCATGGAGGCTTTAGCCATGGGCACGAGTTGAAGCATGGGCACGACGACCATGGGCACGGGCACGGGCACGGCCACCATGGGCACGGGCACGACGACCATGGGCATGGGCACGATCACCATGGGCATGGGCATGGGCACGATCACCAGGAGACGCATTGCCATGGTAAGGTAAAGCTTTGTCAGCATGCTGTCCACTTCATACATCCAGATTGCTAGCTTTGGGTTTGTAACCCAGTTATACATGTTCAGTAGAAAATGGCACAATGCAGTCTTCTCAAGACTTGAGGGTCTTCCACTGATACTGAGGTGTTGTTGATTGTTAAACATGGAAAATGGTATTTCTCAAACCAGTGCTGTCTGAAAATAAATTCTCTAGTCCTGAAAAGCAGGTAGTATGAATACAGTAATCCTCATATCATGGTACAGTCAGTATTCAGTATTTTCTGCTTGGTTCAGTTCGCTTGTGAGCGGTCTGTTTTCAGAACTTGGTTCATTTATATACAGGCAGTACTCCTGCCAACAATCACAGTATGTGAAAAGCTGAATATTGTTACTAATTGGTACAAAGTACAAAGTTTAAATTTTGGGTTCAGTTTAATAGTGAACTGCTGAGTACATATTTTCTGTGCAAAGGAATTGAGCACTGATTTTCATCTCTAAAGACAATACTGAATTAAAAAAAAAGTTTTAGTTCTTCTAAGTACAGGTCTGAATAAAGCTCTTCCAGTTATCAGAGTCATATGGTCCCCATAACTATACACAATATGGATAAATTAATCTTGTATTGTGTTCATTCTGTCTGAGTCTTGGAATGTATGTTTACCACTGCAGGGGAGAGTGTAGTAAATGACGGTTTTATAATATATTTCTTTTTTCCATTTTCAGAGGATCACTCAAACACGCCAGGAAAGGGCTCCAGTAAACAGATTTTACAAGGTGAGTTGGTCTGCTGCACTGTGGACTAGTGCTTTCTCCCAGCATGTTGGTGGGAACTGATCCAATTGTTCAGATTGAAAATTGGTTCCCTATCATACAGTAACTGCATCCCACTACTGAGACGAGAACAGATATTTTTTTTTAAATAACTGCAGAGTATTATTTAAATATTTAACAACACCAGAAAAAACTGTTTGTATCCCATATGCAATATCTGTTGAATAGATATATCAATCCCTGCTGTTTATAAACCCAGTCTTCACAGCTCTTGTCAGTTGTAGAGCATTACATTAGATCAGAAGTGTGTGTTCTGTCCTGTGGATTAATAAACAAAAAATGCGAAAGAAGCGAAATGCTTATAGAAAAATTGAGTTAATGCAGGGGAACAATGAACTTGGTGCTTTATTACCAAGTTCCAAACTTTGTGCCAAGTATGGCACTAGTCTTACTGAACACATGAAAACCTTTAAAGCCTACTCTCATTGCTTCCATCATGCATATTGTTCTTATTAATTGTATAGAGATATTAATATTTTTTGTACACTTCTGTTAATTTTATTTAATATCTCCTGAAATCAACAACAGATAACAGAAATGCATGAGCAAAGGAAGATTTGGCTATTGTGAGATTGTATCTGTTGAAGCACAGATTGGGATGTCAGGGGTGTAAGGTGCTAAAACAGAAGTGATAGACAACTGCTTACTCACTTCAGTCAGAGCACCTACAAGATGAAAAGCCTGTATTGATCTTGACATTTCAAGCAATCACGATAGAGTGAGGCAAACAAAGGTGAGAGAACCAGTAGGGAGCTGTGATCTTGATATGGTAAGGCTTTGAAGTATGTTTTAAAACTGTAAAAAAAAGATTTAAAACTGGGGTCGGCAAACTACAGCAACATTATTGGGATGCAAAGGAATATTTAATGGCGTGTACAATAAAAGTAACAAGCCACAAAGTTAAAAAACAATAGAAATTATGCTTCACTGTTCTGTAATTCTCTACAGCATGCTTCCTAATGAAAACTCCTTGGCTTAGAAAAAACAATTCATTTGCTTTATATACAGCATTATTTTTAGATTTTACAGGAAAGCTTGCAGACTGTGCTGCCAATAACATTTTTCACACTTAAGTGTTAAGTCAAACATCCTGGACAAAAGAGCAGTTGTTAAATGTTTGCTCTTTTGAAAAGATGAATATGGATTTGTTCAACGTAAAGACTGTGCTGATTGTGATTGTGCTCTATGTTGTGAGAGCATTGTTTGTCACACATCAAATGTCCAGTGACATTTTCAGATCGAACACAACGAACACTTCCTGTTAGTGTTTTGCATCATAGCGAGGTACAGAAAACAAAGCAGCATCTTTACTATTTTCTGTGTAAGTAAAAATAAAGCCACAGAAGCAAGTTACAAAATTGCACAATGTGTTGCAAAATATGGAATGCCATTTACAGACGAGGAATATGTATAAGAGGCTTTTCTTATTTGTTCTGATGTTTGTTTAATAGTTTGCCCAACCAAAACAAAGTCATCTCTAGAATTAAGGACTTACCTGTGTATGCTAGATTGGTGGAGCACTGTGTAAGTGAAATAGCTGAAAAACAAACAACGGACACTGGCATTAAAAGTATTTAGCATTGCGCTTGACGAGTGCACGGATATAAACAACATACCGCAATTAGCAATTCTTGCGAGATACTGTGACTCTGATTAAATGTGAGAACAGCTGTGCTGCCTAAAACCCATACATGTAACCATTAAAGGGAAAGGGATAGCCAAGTCATTTATTGATCATTTTGAAGAAAGAAGAATCGACTGCAAGAAAATATGTCCCGTGACAACTGACTGTGCCCATGCTACGGTTCAAAAACAGAAGGGATTCATAAAAATCATTACAGATCACATTGGCTACCCCACTGTAAATTATTCATGTATTATTCCAATCTTGCTGTTAAAATGTTGAACTGTCAGCTTAACAATGTGATGACTACAGTGATGAAAATTTTCTTGGCTTGATCTACCTCGACACACAAGCAGTTTCAAGCTCTGTTTCAGGAGATGGACATTGCGTACAAGACATTCCGCTTCACAGCAGTTTTTGTTGGTTAACCTGTGGGAAGGCTTTAACATGAGTTTATTAGCCATATACAATTTCTTGCATTAGGAATTAGACTTTTTTGCATACCCCAATTTGCTCTCCAAGAGACACACAGACAGGGAGAAAAGCTTGGGGTCAGAGCGCAGGGTCAGCCATTGTACAGCACCCCTGGAGCAGTTGGGGTTAAGGGCCTTGCTCAGGGCCCCAACGAAGTAGGATTCCTCTGCCGGCCGTGGGATTTGAACCGGCAACCTTCCAGCCACAGCTGTAGATCCTTAGCCATGGTGCCACCGCTCCGCTCCGGCTTTGGCACGCTTTGTGGACTATCTTGATACAATCAAGTTTTTTTTTGTCAGAAAAAGGTCAAAACTACCCTGAACTGCACGATAAAAAAAAAATGGGTTCCAAAACTGGGCAACATCACCATGCATATAATTGAACTCAGCCTCCATCTGCAGGGTACAGATCAAATGTTATGGGTCTTTTCAACACATGGAGGATAGTTCTTGCAAAACTTGGCATTTTTTCCCAGGTCATTGACACCTCAACATTCTGCTATTTTCCAAACTCAAAGAACTTTCAGAACATCGCTAGTCCATGTTGCTGAATTTGGAGTATACATTTGGGAACAAGTAATAGGTTTATTCCATGCTGAAAAGAGAAAAAAGGAATAAACCTATTACTTGTTCATTTGCTGCCTACGCATGCTGCTGCAGATTCCCACCTGAACAAAATTTGAGAACTGCCATCAGAATTGTCTTTCAGATTTTTTTTGGCCTAATGTTTTGTTTCCTGATTAAACCAGACAGCTTTGATAACAGTGACATGGATTTTTTGGCATTTCGGGGATGGGTGCTGAGGATTTTGAAATGCAACTAATTGAATTACAGTGCTCAGACTTATGGAACTAAAAGTGCAGGGATCTGAGAAACACCTGGGGCTACTGAAAGCAATCGCAGTGCCTTTCTGATGACCTGTTGGAAGTTCCTGCCAGTGAAATTTGTCAGCCTGATGAAAGTGGTATTTTCACAGCATTCAGCATTTGGATCAACATACCTCTGTATTTTCACACATGAAGGCAGTTCTTTGTCTCTCCTGTAGCCAGTTAACAACTGGAAAATCAGGTTATTGTGCTGCTTAAAGTGACAAGCCTGAGATTGGAGAACTCCGTAAGGGCAATGATCACACTAAATAGTAAGACATGCATAGTAATTTATTCCTTTTAGATATGTTTAATATTAAATTTAAAGTAGTAATGTCTTTGTATGCTCCTTCTGAAAGGTTGCTGACCCCAGTGTACAATTTCAGGAAAGCAGACTTTGAAGCAATGAGATAGATCTTCAAAGAAGTAGAATGAGAGAAGACATAAACATAAAACATGAAGGATGGTCTGCTTGAAGTACATATGTTTATTCCAAGAGTAAATAGATTGTCTAGAAAGCAGTAGGCTAAGTGTTTTTACAGACCAGTAAATTAAGGAGTACCAAAGCACTACATAAAATAATTAAGAACAGTATTCAGTTAAAGAAAGAGTGCAATAAATTGCAATAACAGGTAAAAGCAATCTTATGCCAAGAGAGAAAATTTTATTTTAGTCAAAATAAGGTTTTTCAGTAGTGCAACGGCAAAAAGAGTGGGAATTCAGTGATCACTGTGATCACAGGTTTGCCCCTGTTTCATATCATTAGCTAACTGTGACGGGGATTTGTGAAGTGGCTGAGTGCAATGAGCTGAGTACTGCCGAGGGGATGGTGGGATTCGTTATAAGACAAGTAGTTCAAAGGTGGGCAGGTCTGGAGAGTCTGTCTACACTTGCTCATTCTCCAGTGTGTGGCTGAGACGTGAAAAAAACAGTTTATGATTTCAAATCAAGCAGGTATAACATAAAAAGTCTAAATTAAATAAGAAAAGTAAAGAATGAAGTATGGAGTATTTGAGATAAAAAATGAAGACTGAAAGGGGAAGGGCTAATAAATATTTCACTGAGGCGTTTACTGACAATTAAGGAAGAAATGCCAGAAGCCATATCACCCCGCAACTCACAACTGACACCTGTCGTGACTTCTTAGCAATCCTCATCTATAAATTGGCTTCATCAATCTGTTCTTCTCCCCACTGATAGCTGATGTGTGGTGAGCGTACTGTGCGCACTACAGCTGCCGTCGCATCATCCAGGTGGATGCTGCACATTGGTGGTGGTGGCGGGCAGTTCCCATTACCTGTAAAGCACTTTGAGTGGAGTGTAAAAGCGCTGTATAAATGTAAGGAATTATTATTATTAACTGACAACGTTCTTCATACTGACCACAGTTCTATATTAAATACTATTGGCATCATAGAATCAGAAAATGGAAACACTTAAATCTTAAAACTTAAATAAGATGTTATTTACAGTGAGTCAAAACAGCAGTAATATGCTGATTGCAAAATTGCTAATGAAGCAGCCACCCATAAAAAAAGGCATTAAGGGGTAGACATGACAGAGTCACTGGGAAATTTTGACTACATTATGGTGTCTATAGACTTTAGTCTACAGTTAAGGAAGGAGTGAGGACACATTAAAGTTTCCATTCACACCATCATTAAAAATATTTAATTTAAACTGTGTACTTCATTTCTAATTCAACCAAAGGAAATAACATTAGAAGGGGGATGAATACTTTTTGCAAGAAATTCTACATGTTGCATGGGTGATTTCCAGCTGCAGGAAGCTACAAAATGAACAACAAAAAACACAAATCTCTGAGTTTATGTAGATTCTTCCTTGTCTCCTGCAAGACAATGTGAGGAAGCAATAAAACAAGCAAATTAAATGTTTTGGAAAAGACCAAAACTTGTGGGATTTGAATCAGTAATGTTATGCTCAAGCTTTACAATACACTCTACAGACCTTATTTAGAACATTGTGCTCAGTTTTCATCACCAGACCACAAAAGGGTTGGTTTTAGTTTTTGATTTTAAAGAACAGTAAAAAGAATGATTCCTGTTTTGTGATATATCATTTATTTGTCATATACAGACCGGTTAAAGTAACAAACTCTGTCGTCAAATGCGAAGACCAAGGCACTGCTTCCTTGTCTCCTCTGGCTTGTGCTTCACTGTTAATTCTGAAGTCCACTGGGTTGACATTTTAGTGCCCTTTAGGATTTTGGATACTCGAATCAGACCAGTAGTCTTCTCTGTTCAGGATGGAAAATATTTAGTTGTTTTTTTTTTTATTTCAATGTAGGCCTAAAATTTTGTTGCTTTTCTCTGGCCTGATTCCAGAGCAGCAATATCTTTTTTGTAACCTAGTTAGCAAAATATTATAAATGAGGTCTGTCTTCTGCATTGAATAGTTTAAGACAACATCACTTTATTCAAATTCTACTCTTGTATCTATATATCCAAACATTCAATTTGCTAGAGTGGAAACTGGGATGACATATGGATTATCTTAAAGCTGTAGCTAAAGTTCTTGAGGTCACTGGTGTTGGGAAAAATTCTGTGATTCTGCCCATGAAAACCTGTTACTGAGTATTTTACTGCAGTGCTTAACCTCCTTAATACCTTTACTGAACAATCAAGGTGACTCACTGAAGTTTCACTCAAGTTTCTGAATCATTTTAAAGATAATGGAGTAAATGAACAGCATGTATTTTTAAAATTTTTAAGTTATGAATGAATCTGAATTTTTTGTATATGGTCATTTTGAACAGTTATGTTGTTGATATGTTCAGTATTCCTTTCTCTTTTCATGCACCTATATTTTGCTAAGTCAGAGTTAGAGGAAATTCATTTTGATGTAATTTTTGTTTTCACTCATCAGACAAAGACTGAAAAGAGTCTCTTTACATTACCTGCCAAATGTTTAAAGTTGAACCTTTTTTAAAAAGAAATAAGCCTTGAAAAAATGACTCAATTTCCCACTATGGTGATTTTGTGAAATGCACTTAATTAAAGACAGATTTATACTTAACCAGAAAAGAAGAGGCCCATCAGTTCACCAGCAGGGAACTTTTAGGAAAGGTCCAGCAGTAATGGCTGACGTGTGTGGCATGATGAAAAAGACTGGGAGATCAAATTGGTACCTGTTTTTTGTTTATGGGGTGATGCAGTTCAAGTGCCATCTGTTTCAAGCAACAGCAACAAGAAATCTGAAATAAAATTACACTGCCGCTAGAGAAAGACGTTTTGTATTTCAAAAGTGTGACTGTAACTGTTCCTGAAGAGGTGTGCTAGGAGTCTTCTGGCTCTGCAAGTTAGAATCAGTTTGATGTAGTTTTCTTGCACAGGTCTATACTGTGTTGGATGTACACACAGGCTGCAGTACCCGTTTGTGCCCAACAGAGTGTGCCATTGACTAATTGACAATCAGTAGGGACGATCTTATCGGGAAGAGGTTTATGATGAGTTTTATGGTTATTCATTTTACTGTTTCACTATTGCTGGTCTTTTAGGAGCACTTTTAAATTCTCATCCCTCTCCAGTCCTTGGGTTTCTCAGGTTTTGAAGACAGTTTTCTTGGCCAGGGTCAAGATTTTAGATATTCTTAGTATCGAGAGCTACAGATACTGCAATGTACACATGCAGTTTAACGTGTCCTTAGAAGCTTAGTATTTTTAGAAATGAGATCAAATCTCATAAACATCTGCATGAAGTTACTTAAGTATCAAAGTAGGACTGTCATTGACTACAGTGGGAAGCAGAATAACAGTAACAAGGGGTATGTAAACTGAGACTTGAAATAATTACAGATGAACGCTTCTTATGAGGTACCAGCTGTTACTTGTCTTGTTCCAGAATACCAAACATAAATCTCCACAACTTCAGAAATGTCGTCTTCCATTCTGAACTAAAACTTAAAGCATGTGGTTGGGTTTTAACATTTATACAGGTACCAGGCTTTCACCAAAACTAGATTTTCTCTATACTATTTTATTCCTAAAACAACTGCTGTATTGATATTCAAATGACATCTATAGATACTGACTTATATAGTTAAGATGAGCCTGCTGTTCACAAATCCTGAAATGGCTGTAACTGAAATATAGTGGAAAAGCAGTGATAAGCCTGTATTTATTGGTTTTGATACCTGACATGCATGCATGGCCTTAAATGAGTCTATGGATCACACGCTAACATGAGCGCCAAGGTGCACCTCAGTCACCTGGAATTTCTCTTGCAAACAGACTGAATGGTGAGCAGAGTTTGGGACACCACTCACTGCACTATGTGCCTCAGTGCGGCAGCTCACTGCAAGGCAGGACAGTGTTGTGCTGTGCAGGACGCTACAACTTTAAATGTGTTGTGCCCTGGTGTTGTGGTTGACGCTTGTGAGAAAGTGAGTGAGGAAGGAATGCAGATTGCCCTTCACCCTGGCAGACAGGGGTCTCTCCAGGAGGCCCCCTGAAGGGAAACTGGCCTTTGCTTGCCATGGGGGAGGGCAGTTTACAGCCCCGATGCTGGTTTCAGCAGTGCCCGTTCCTGTTAGTGCTTCAGGGCACTTTACCCTAACAACCTGCCATTAAATCAGCGCGGGGGCCATTACAGCTCCTGAGCCTCTTTGATTTCCCTCCTGGCTGGTAGGCTTATTTTCTCCTTTACAAGAGCAGCAGGCTATTGAAAAGGGCCTCCAAGCCTCCTCTACATTCCAGCACTTCTTTCAAAATCCCATCCGCACAGAAACTCGTTTGTGCGCTTCAACAATATCTTGCCGAGCCAAAGTGCAGGCAAGGTCTGGTGCGATGAAAAGATGACATTGGATGGAATTCAGTATGTTTTGTAACCAAATTCTGAGAAGAATTTAATTCAAATGTATTAACTTTATCCAAAAAAAACTTACATAAGATCTTTTAATTATTTAATGATGAACAGCTACTAGTGAGCTTGAAGTTAGAGTCAAAATTGATAAAGGGAAAGACTAGAGATAAGATGAGAGAGCTGAAACCCAAGGAGTCAGGGTGCAATTCAGTAGAAAGTGAGTTGTCTAGTTTGGTTTCTTACTGCATAAAAAGAATAACTGTTTATGAATGCAACATGCAAGGAAGATAATTGTTGTCTAATGTATCTAAATTTGGGGTTTATAATTTTATTTTAAAAAAGACTACGAAAAAAGGAGGCAATTTACAAGCAGTGCACTGGGAACAGATGGAAACAGAAACAAGAGGAGAATGATAGTCATACATTAAACAAAATGTTAAGACATCAAAATGATTTCAGCCCTAAAACAATTAAGCAAAATTAAAAACGCCTTAAAAAGGCTCAGTGCTAAAAATAAAAGTATACAGAGCTACAGATACAGCTGAAAAAAGAGGGAGACTGGAAAGAATATTGCAATATGGACAAAACATAGTATCAAAGTATTGGAACAGAGTTGACGACTCAAAATTCATCCGTAAAATAAAGATTCAAGTTTAAGAAAATGTGACTTGATGGAGAAATTAAGAAAAAATGTAGAAAAGTGTGTGGGTATGAAAAGGCTCAGGATAAGACTATACTGAGCTTCAGGCTGGTCTTAAAAAGGCTATTAGACTCTCCACGAAAGAAGTGTGTGTTTTGTGGCTATGGGTGCTAAGTGGCTCCCCATGTCCATCAGGAGACTTGGAGGATCTTAGCCCGTGGGGGCGATGCAGTGGGATCAGGCTGGGGACGTCCGAGTTGGGCCAATTGTGTAAATCGCAGTGGCTGACTCAGCACATTGCCCTTCTGGAACATGGAGGTCTATCACATGAGGAATGATACAGGCAAGGCCCTAAGAGAGCCTCCCCCATCTGTTAAAATTCAAGATGTAAAACCATCAGTCATCTCAGTCACTTAGCACAAACTGCCTGATGTGTAGATTAATTTTCAAGAGACCACCTACTCTAGATGCCCTCTAGTTCACAATCTTTGAAATGGTGTGTGATGCTGTAGGCTGAAAAGGCTGCTTCTTGTTGAGCCAGTGCTCTTAAATGCTCCTGGATTCACGCATCCTGCTTGCTCCCTGGTGTGGAGAGGAAGCCGTGGGGACAGCACTGCAGCTCTCTGACCTGCCTGCTCAACATGGCACTAACCATCATCACCCTGCTGTGCTCCCAGGCTTGGCAGTGCTTAAGCCTTTTATCCAGTTAGGTAATTGAGGGCTTTGCGGAAACCTGGCACTGGCTGTGAAGAGAGAGAAACGCCCTTTAGTGCAAAGTTCTATAAGTTGGTTGTGTCTTAGAGGGTGTACAGAAAAAAAAATGTGGATTTGAGTTTTTTATTCTTCTGCCATTTTTATAAATGTTTAATTTTTGTATTTACTTTATCATTTCAGGAGTCTTTCTGCACATCGTAGCAGACACCCTAGGAAGTATTGGAGTCATCATTTCAGCTTTATTAATGCAGAAATATGATCTCATGATAGCTGACCCTATCTGTTCCATGTTGATCGCCATTCTCATAGGAGTGAGGTAAGTTTTTCAACATCCTGGGATCTGATATAACAAAGAAAGGAAACGGGTAAATTCCATGAACACTGTTGTGCTGAAGTGTCACGCCAAAAACATTGTAGAAAAACTGTAACTTGTACTTTCCAGAACACAAGTGGGTGATTATAACTAATGGAACAATTAAATTAAGTCCATTAAAAATGATATTGTGTAATCTGCTTTTACAATTTCATTAACTTACTTGAAGGTACAGGTGATTATTCATTTTTGCAGAGACAGCTGCTTATCTTGGAACATAGTCATGGCAGAAGGAACATTGTAGACTCTCACAAAATGCACACATGGAAATTAACAAAAGGCAATTCTTCTGTTTGAAGGAATAGTAGCAGGGAACATCATTGGTGTTGCACACAACTCTGAAGTGTAACACTAAAGTAAGTTCTTGCTGAAAATTGATCTTCCCTTCAGAATTATCCGTTATAACTGCGCTTAAACAGTTTGCAGCATTTGATAGCACTATTTTTCACTTCTAAGACTTTTTTAGTTTGGGTTGTAATTGATGCTGCTCATGTTTAGCCAAGCAGCTCTAGGTTAACATCTCCCAGGCTCCTTCATTGCAGACGTCCTCTCCCTGCCTGGCCAGAACAGTTTCCTACTGCTGTGAATTCATCACAGACCGGATTGCTTAATGTTTGACTAGAAGACATGAAGTTTTGGGGAATCTTTAACATCAATTTGATGTGTTTTCCTGATCTTATGATTGTTGTAATTACTTTGAATAGCAGATTATAAACAGAGTATGGGCCAGGATGAACGGCTTTCTGGATGGAGAGAGTTAATCTGTGAGCAGTTGGTTTATCTCCTTAAGTCTATGGCCCACCTTTTTAAAAAATATGGCTTCATGGAGAAATATTGAAAAAATCAGGAAAAGGGTGCTTTACAGACATGTGAAAGGGCTCAGGATAGAGTATATATTGGTCTACAGGCACAACTGAGGAAAGTTATTTGAGAGGAGAAATAGAATCTCTCAATGGAGGTAAAATCGTTTTTTCCCCCATACTTCAACTGTAAGAGGAAGAGTAAATAGTTTACAAGATAGTGGGGACTTAGCAGAATATAAGCCAATAGAAAACATACAGAAATACAATTTCACATAGTTGTTTGCATGAATACATGCCCAATGTTATAGAATGAACTCCAACAGTATTGTGTAATTGTAGTGTAACTGCCAATTCTATGAAGGTGTGGCAAGTCCTTTTTTGATTAAATTTATTTCTGTACCATGATAATAACTTGCAAGAAGTTATTGAGCTATAGGTACACTGCTGAGTAAACAGTGTGTTGAATTTTAAGCAAAGTTGCAGGTAATACCAGATGTGGCAGGTACTGAAGAGCTACCATATGCGCACAGACAGAAGATGAAACGCATATTATGGATCTGTTTTGTCTATGTTGGATTCCTGGCTAAGCTTGAGTGTCTTTGCAAATCGTGCGTTCAAGTTATTAGACTGGGACCTGTTTTAACAGAGTGTTTCATCAACAAAAACTTGTTCTTTGAAGCAAAACGCCTTACTTTCACGTCTTTAAACACCCTGGCAGTGCCTCTTTTCTTGCACAGTGTTTACGATTTCTACAGATAAATGTTTCGTGTGATAGCATATCTGGGGGGATCTGTGATGCACAAGTGTCATGTTCTGACCTGCCTCATGCCATGTGCCTCCAGGATGGACTCTGGTGTTCTGTGACCATCTGCAGTATAAACAGTGTTCCAGTTATGGATGGATGCAATATAAAATTTAAACCAGTCAGTGATGTTATAAATAAAAGTAGTCTTCAAAAGCTGCATTGTTTCGAAACAGTTCCCCACCCACCATACCAGCTCTGTATAAAAAATGCCTTTAGAACAGGAAAGATGTGATTTAGCCTTTACCCTTCCCTGACAGGGATCTGTTCTAAAAATATACAGCTGTCATGTCACCCAGTCAGCCTTTTTTCCAATAGTTTTAATTGTTGATTCTGCAAGCAGAACAACTGTACTGTACATGTAGGATGGTGGAGGTTGAAGCCCCTTGCTACCTCATGTAACAATGACCAGCCAGTGTTTTTCAGGATTCAGTAGCATGGGTTGTATTAGATGGTGAATGATGAGATGCATGCTATGACTGATGCCATTATTGACCACACAAGTCTTTTCTGCTGAGAATGAGAGAAAAACATTGACATAATTTGGAGGTGTGACATATTACAGAGACACAGCATTTACCATTTCACAAAAAACAGCATACACTCTTGAGTGTTGAGAACAGGACATGGGAGATGGAGAAAGATCAATCCAGAGACTGCCCCTAGAACTGCAACACAAGGGACATGGAAATTGACAGGCACGTTTGGCTTAGAGAGGTGATTCACAGTGGTTCTTGATAGTAGTTTGATTTCAGGTGCATGACAAATCAACGCTGTTGAATTAATGGGGTGTCCTGTTAAGTGTATATGGGCCAAGCTTAGTTTAGGAACAAGGTATCAAACCAAATTATGCATTTTTGCCCTTTGCCCTGTAGTTTGACCGATCCTATGTAAACTGAAAAAAGCAACAACTCTGTCACTGTGCTGTGTGATGTGGGCCATGATGCCATCCTGGCAGCAGTCCCCTGAGCAGCAAGCTCATTCCTGTGACACGTTTACAAGCAATTATAATTACTTATATAGTGCCATTCAAGCTGAAGGAATTCCAAGGCTCTTTTTGGACTAATCCTACTTCACCTACCACTGAAGTATATTCCCACCTGGGTTACACACAGCTGCTATTCTGCATTAGCAGCCACACTACACAGACGTTCAGGTGGGGAAAAGAGAAAGTACTTCACCACTTAATTTAAGAGGAACTTTCCAGAAGCCAGATTGCACAAGTCCAGAGTGAAATGTAGCCAGGATATCAGGGATAACACCCCTACTTTTACAAACTCTCATGGGATCTGTAATGACCACAATCACTATAGGACACCTACAACACAGTGTACACAGTCACCAGATTTAGAAATTCTAGTCCCGAGGGAAAAGAACCACCTACTGTTCTATGAACACTGCTTATAAAAACAACCAGGATTTCTTTATGGATCTAAATGAGTCTAAATGGGTTTAACGAATCATTGAAGTAGAAGTGGTGTGGATGTGCTGTGATTGTGTGTATAATTGTTAATTTTTGTCATTTGTTTATTGGAGTCCTTACTTATGGCTCCCAGGAATGCAGAACATAGCTGTGTCTCAGGAAGAGCAGAACCACAACTCTGTTCACTCTTGACTCCAGCAGTCGGGTATAGTCTCTCTGCCTCCTGGGGAGTAACAGGGTTGGTGGAGAGCCGGGGTGGGGTTAAATCACTGCCTTTGAGTGACGGACGAGAGTTGCTTTGAAAAACCTTGTTTAATTGTTTATTTGATTTTCAGGAAAAAAACAACCTTTAAATACTGATTCTGCCCACACCTGATATGCAGTACCATCAGTTTCAAATATAGATCAGAGCCCTCAGTGTCTTGCAACATTTCAACAGTTTTTGATCAGAGTAGCTGACCACAGCAATTTGTTACAAGCTGTTATTTGAAACTACGTTATGTCCAGGGACATACAGAAATGACTTGGGCTGGGGGTGGAGGGGTAAAATGTCATAACTGGATTGTACTCAACCCTCTTACTGGACTTTTAATGGCTCCAGGGAAGCTAAAGAGGTGCATGTCAGTCCAGTGTAGTAGTATAGTTGAGAACACTGTTGAAACGAGGTCATGGACCCCTTTATCAAAAGCCATTAATCACTGCAAGATCTTTAATATGTTTTAAACATTGGAAGCCACTCTCTTTTGCCTTGCAATGTGTCTCAAGTTTCAGAGCAGTTCTTTTGCTTATGAATGAACAAAAACTGATTTTTTTATCTGATCAAGAAGACTAGGCTTTTGTTCTCAATTCTTTTTATTCTTTGTCTAAATTCAAAGTATTACCATTCCAGAGCCTCTGTGGCATCATTGTCAAGATAAAAAGACATGAGAGAGACTTGTTTCAGTAATAAATCTGAGAAACTGCTTTTGATTGTTGGGAGTTGTGCAAATGCTCTCCAACAAGTGTTCTCCAACATGCGCCAGCCATTCTCTATATTATTATGGTGTTAAAAAGCTGAAATGGGAAAATTATTTTTTATGTTTTAGCTCAAGTTAATCATGTATGCATTTTACATAATTAGATTGTCTTATATTGTAATTATTCTTTGTAAGGGTTGATGCCTCTGGAACCTACATAGGGTTGTTAGAATTTGGAGGAAACTGCTCAGTTGTGTTATGATAGCTGATACCTTGGCTTCCTTCTGGAAACATCCGAGAGGTCCTCAATTCAATTAGCTACTAGCAACCAAAGAAGCCGAAGTTCCTTAATCTAATCTGGGGCAGTAGCATGGAGTAGTGGTCAGGGCTCTGCATTGCAGCTGTTGTACCCTTGAGCGGGATAATTCATTCAAACTGTTTAGTACTGTTTAGTTAATCATTGTAAATGAAAATTCATTCTCAATTGATTTAACTAGTTCAAGAAAAATTCATCCTTTCATATATTCCAAAAAAGATCCATGCATCCAGGAAGCTAGATAGGTAATTTGGTTTTGGTTTTGACTGAAAATTTGGTTTCGGTGGCAGGTATCTTCAGTTGTCAGGAATGTTTGGGGCGCAGAAGCAGTGAGAGAACTCGGGGAATAAGAAACATTTTCCTCTGGTTTAAGAATGTGTATCTACAGTAAGACTGTACAGTATTTGATGTCCAGTTTGTGAAGGAGTGACACCTGATGGAAAGCGGCAGCTGGAATTTTCTTACAAAGTGCATGTTAGGGTACAAACACCAGATTCACATCTTCATGGATTTGTCTTGTGTTCTTTGTTTTCTGAATCATTTATGTCTTAAGTGGTGGCTTTTTTTTCTAATGTTAGTACATTTTGCATTCTGTGAAATGAGTGTTGCAGCCGGAAATATCTAGTGATTTTTTTTTTTTAAGTGGGCTTTCCATCAGGAGTTGGGTATGTTATTGTAGTAAAAGAGCAACATTAGCCACTGCTTTGTTTTAATCTTTTCTGTTGTGGGTATGACCCTTCTTGTGTTTGGGTCAGAAGAAGTTAAAGGTAAAAGAAGCTGCTTTGACTTTAATATTTGTAAGCTGCAACAACAATAATTGTAACAATAAAAGTACAAATAAAGTTACAACAGTTTGACTTAATATTTATCTTGAAAATTATTGAGGAAAACCGTTTGTTTTTTACTTCTTCTGATGAGAGACAATTCCCCCTTTTTCCTTCCTTGTCATTTGAGACAGTTTTTGTTTCATGTTGCCGCTAGGTTTCACGCACAAGCTGAGGTTAATTTACTAGTCTCTTGCAAGCAGGTATGATGAACCTGTTTGTGAACTCTTGACTGAGATAGATGGTGAAGCAACTCAAGATAGCTGTCTGTATCACTGCCAGAGTTAAAGCGAGCAGGTTTCCAGTAGTGAGGTGAGGGTAAGAAGAATGGCATATTTGAGCTGGGAGATTCGAAAAAAGGTTGCATCTGATTCTAATGGCAATGCACTTCATAGAATACTTGCTGAAGCTAGTCAGTTAAAACTAGTTAATTGGCTAAAATCCCGTGATCAATGCTAAATCAAGGATCTGGTTTTCATACAAAAACGTCTTGAACAAAACTTTTCGATCATCTCAACACACCACTTCTGGTATTGTACTTTGTTCTTGGGGTTTTGACAAAAAAAAATAGATGTAAATCCTTTGCCATTATGTTTATTTGGCAAAGGCCCTGCCTAAAGCAGAGCAGATACAGCTTGTTTTTCAGGGAGGTGCCTTGCCTAGGCTGTGGTAAATTACTGAGTGATGGAACTTCTTTTATCTCAATGTGCACTCTGAGCTATGACCTATTTAAGGTCAGAGCCCAGAGGATATTAATAAGATACCCTATTTCTGTTTATTTTAATTACCAATGTACACATGGCCTGTTTTTAAACACATGCTGTTTTCTTTATACTGTTTATTGTAAGATTGTTAATGCAGTTCTGCAAATGTGCAAACCTCACTCCTTTTTGTAGAGTTTAAAGCTGGAAATCTTTGATTAGTGGTTTACTCTTGTGGAATAATTTTCACTCAAACTGGTCTGCTGTTTTAATTGGAGGCAACCATCTACCTTCAAAAGCACAAGTAAAGTTTTATTCCATGCTGAAAAGAGAAGAAATGAAACGCAACAATTCAGCTGTGGAGCGTTCTGCGGGTGTCAAAACTGTGCTGTTAATTGGGTAGTGTTTGCTCAAGTAAAAAAAGTTGACCTTTATATCACTTTCTATAAGAGAAGTTACCACAGAACTATTTCTTAAACCAAATCTATTTGTGTGACAGAACCACAGAGCTGCTGCTGTTCCATTATTAATCACTTTATTAGTGATCAGTGAGCTCAACAATAAATGTCAAGCAGGTCTTGGTGTCAGTGGCTGCGGAGGAGAGAATGATCAGATTGAGACTGGCAAATGACTCGCACAAAAACTTTCAGACTTGCAAAACTGGTATTAACCCAATGTTACAGGAGCAGAAATAATTCAACAGCAACAAGGGGTTTGGCCAGTTTTTGACTGTAATATGATTGATTTTATAGTCTGCAGACCAAAGTATACTCTTTTGACTAAACATCTGATGTGTTGGCATGTTTATAATACCTTCTGGGTTTCAGACCACAATGCAGTATTTTGTAAAAATGACACAGGATAAAAAATACTTGGAAACTGGAAGAATTTTCCATTGGGTAAATGTTTGTTGAGCAGAGCAGCAATTTATTTTTCTTTCTAAAATCATCCAGCAGAAAAAGTCCAATTAAGATAAGTCTTATTTTCAAGAGTGTCCAATAACCACAAACCGCATTCTGTTAAACTGGTTTCACATGTTACCAGTGGCAGAAACACCAGGCTTTTTAAGGCATAAAACAGTAAATTCTTATGGCAATGTGTTTCCTCCATATGTGAATCCCAGATTCGTCTGATTTGTTTTTCCGCAAACTGTATAATACAGAACCTCAATTTTTTTCATCCTTTGGAACATTTTATAGGTGTTTTATAGGTTTCTACTGGAAACCTAGTGCTTTCAGTTTATGGGAGGAATAATTAAGCATGCTCGATGATGCTTTTTTTCACTTTTTGTTAATAACAGGCTGTGAAGTTTCTCTGATTGCTGTGGTTTGGTTAGATGCAGTTTCAAGCAGAATTAAAGCCTGTTTGCCTGTCTAGTAGAGTGCACATCTGTTTGAATTTTGTGTGGAGGACAAGTATGCTCCACTGTTTCCTATTTTCCAGCTACGAGTGAAGACTGCAAACCTGATATTACCAAGGCCAGAGGCATTCTGAATTTCAGCCTCATTACAACATCTTGTAATGCAGGGGTGTCATATTTTCTATGGTAGAACAAACTGACTTTAAATGTACTTAAATATATACCACATATTTAGTGTTTTACATTTTGGGGTTTATTTGGGGTTTATTTATAATAACATACCTTTTAAAATGCAATGAACACTCATTGTATGTTTGGTAGATTTCAGTTTAGCAAAACTACAGTTATGAGAAAAGGTTTGTGAAGCCTTTGGAATTATCTGGATTTCTGTATGAATGGCTCCTAAAATGTGATCTGATCTTCATCTAATTCATAAAAATAAATAAACATTTAATAAATGAACATTTATTCAATAAACTCATTTAACAAATAACACACAACATTTGACATTGTCATATCTTTATTGAACAAATGGTTTAGTGGCAAATTTAAAAGGATATCATATGACAACAAAAACCCCTCAATGTGGAGTGCTATGTGTATCCATACTACTGCCTTTTCTAGTATAGTAATGGAACAAAAAAGAATGATACACCGATCCACCGGCTTGGTGTGTGGCGTTTTCATCTTCATCAGGAGACTTATCTTAACACAACAAGAAATGTTGTATTCCTGGTGACTTTTGAAATCTGCGATGTTCTCCTCCTTTAAGACAAAGTGATCAGTAAAGACCTCCGGTGTGCTGGGATTGACAGATTGAGACTAGTATTTCCTTTCAGGGTGTAAATTGAGTGAAAATGTAGTGCTTCTTAACATATTTCCAAATAATTGTAAAGTATTTGAATGTAGTTAATAAAACAGTTAAACAGGTAATTCTCTTTACTGCTCTAGGTTATATAAAAGTGTGTAGAATGGAGTGAGAGAGCTATTCCACGTAGGGGGTTATGAACAGAATGCACAGTATTTCTTCAGTGGTCTGTTGATTTGTGTTGTTTATATGCTTTAGAAAAACAGGGGATATATTTAATGCTGTACTGTAAAATATTTGTTTTCCTTGTATGCGACTCGTTTAAATCAAGTCCCAGGTTAGATGAAGAGCACCGGGTAAATTTGCACACTTATTTATTACAAACGTCTTATTTCAGAAGGGTAAAATCAGCCTTTTCCACAGCTCTTTACTTGATGATTGCGATGTTCAGCCTTTTCACAGCTCCCTGGCATGTTTTCTGGGCTGTGGGCAGAGTGTGGCACGAGGCAAGTGAGCTTAAAGAAGCTGCTGACAGTTGTCTAGGCCTGGCCTTACAATGAAGGGGGAGGAGGGAGGGTGTAATGTGGAGTCCCGGTCAGAGGTGTCTCTTCCTAAACAGAAGATGGGCAGACCTGCCTCTCATGTATTTACATGGTTACCAGTCCACTGATTCTCCTCATTTAGGTGAGGGAGTGAGAGACAATAGAATTACGTGGATGCTTGTTAGATGACTTTGGAATAGATCTGCAACACATCTGTCCCGGGGCATCCTTTAGCCTTTCCATTTGCTGGAGGAAATGTTGAAAACAATGGTTGATGTCACACTCCCGATGGGGAAGCACGCTGGGCTTTCCTGTTTTTATTGTGTGGAAAGCGAGGAGCATCAGGCGCGAAACAGCACATGAGACGGAATGTTCCTGCTCCTCAGCCATTTCTCTTTTTTTCAACGCAGCTGATCTGCAGCTGGTAGCCACTGTAGCTTGTTGTGTTATTTTTGAATGAGGGGCAGTGGTGTGTGGTTTCTAGCACTATTTGAAAGTGCAGATTACACTAAATATTAAAGGCAAGAATTCTGATGCCAGATCGGCTTCCGAAAAGAAAAACAAATGAATAAGTTGTCAATTGATAAGGATTTTCTCGGTTTCTATGAGCACGCAGTCCTGCTTCATGGGCTGATCATAATGTCATACAGCTTTACCATCGTGGTCCATTATGTGACCTCCGTTTTTATACCGCATCCAAGCAGGCTGTTGCGCCTCCCTGCCTTAAGGAAGATGAGGAGGGAAGGTATTTCTTCTGTGTTTCCTTCGGGAAGGTGTTGCTTTGAGCTCTGACAGTCTTCATATTGGTGACTTGGACTGGCAGGGTTCATTAGCAGTGCGGCCACCAAAGAGCCAGCCACAAAGACAAGGTAGTTCAGTGATTGAGAACTGGATGTTATGTAATTGTTTAGCGTGAGAGAGGGTTTGTAAGCAGGGCAGTCTTTGTCTTGCTGCTTGTTAAAATAGAGCAAGGTTGGTGCTTACCACCAACTCTTAATTTGTGATGAGATAGCTGCTGGGGCTCAAGAATCGATGTCACTGGAGATAGTCATTCGACTACGTAACTCATTGTGACAAAAAAAACACAGCCTCACCATTGTTATTTGATACAACCACATATTTTACACCATAATGTGCAAAGAAGATCCTTATGTATAAAAATACATTAACCACAACCAAAAGGACTAAACAGCTAAACAGAAATTGACTACATTCTCATAGCAGTCTCTTTTGAAAAGAGCAGTCTGGCATGCACCTCTGAGGCTTGTGAACTACATTCATCATAGTAAAATATAATATATTCAAATAATAGAATTCACCTTAATTGTGCTCGGATTTATAGATGCTATATTGAATATAGTTTGTCTGGTATATGTGAATTAGGCTAAAATATACTGTGATAATGCCTTCTTAAACACTACAGAATTCAACAACAAGCGTGACTTTACAGACTTATGTGCAAAGGACATTACAGGCATGCAGTTTTTTGTAATGTTTCAAGATAAGATATGCTTTCAGTTGACGGCTAAGAGCAGAACTCTAGCCCTGCTATCTGTTTTCTTTCATACTTGGTAAACATGTTAAACTAACTTAAATACATCACTTATATAGCCAAAACCACTGAACCCTTATGAAAGAACATGAATACATAGAAGTAATTGGCCTTAAGTGCTAATATTATTTAACATGTTTGTGTAACTTCAGTATAGCTCTCTTTCTAGACTTCATCAGCAGCAGATATGGTCTGGTTCACCACAGTCCCCAATTAGACTTCAAATGAGCATATAATAACAGAATGCTTTTTCTGAATGTCTGAATCAGAACAGCGACAGGTGGGTCAGTTCCTAGAAACCAAATAATGGTGCACAAGGTTCGCGATGCCACATTACCCCATTGCTTAGGTAGATGCAATGGAACTTCTCAGACTTTTCTGCATGAGCATCTGCATGAAGCCCTACATTATGTTCAAAGCCAAACTATAAGATTGGCTAGTGATTGGATGTGGCTCTGGTCATAAAGAAGAGTGATTAGGAGATGCAGCAAGAGAGCCAATAAACGTGGTTCAGTGATGTGCAATTTTAAAATGTTTTTGTAAATTAATTATCTTTACATGTCTCTTTCTTCATGTTTGGGAATTGTAATATCTATTTGTAATGTATTTACTTTGGTCTTTTCACTGTGGTTAATGACCTTTTCCCCTCGTGAGGACTTTTAGCTAGTCTCTGAACCAAAGGCGCATGGCCTGTCTAACCACATAAGTTTCAACATATTCTTCTACACAAGACCGCGCACCTCCAGTAGTGCGTCTGGATTTCAGCCGCCCCCGCCCTCTTGACCACGCACAGAACAGCCCGCTGTGGAGTGAGTGTGAACACAGCATGGCTGAGGCATGAAGTTAACATCAAAAGATGTGGACAGAGATGTACGGATATGTTCCGAGTGTCAAAGGCAGTTCATCAACTTAGGCCTGTTTGTTTTTAGAAAAAATATGGATTTTGGATATTGATCTTTTGATATATGGCATCAGTTTGTTTAATTGGCCATTCATGATTGCTCATGAATGTTAGTCACATAAGTGATGTTTAACTGTTGAACGAGGCTGGAGAGAGAATTGATTGGATGCAGGTGATGAGGTGATTTAACCTATTGAAAATCAAGAAAGAAAAGCTCCGAAAGAGATTAATATGCCCTGCTAATCCCGAGAACCTTCGTGCCATTGTTTGGGGGTGGAATAAGTCAACCACACAGTGGTATTCCTCATTTTTGGTTGTACTGAACATTTACAGTAATTCTTTTGTTGATTAGAATGTATTCCATATGCTACATATTTGTGAGTTAGCTTTTGTTATTGAAGGTTATTAAATGGTGTTTCAGAAGTCTGTGGTTTAGGTAATATTTGGGCTGTGTCTTCTGTCGTTACAAAGCAGTGTTATTTATAGACAAGGGAAATGTGTGTGGTTTGAAGAGCCTGTCTTGCAAGACGATGCACAAGCTCTTTGTTTCCTATTTTTTTTAATTTGTGTTTTTTCTTGCGCAGTCACAATTTGCAGACCAAGCTCATCTGACTCGCCTGGGGGGGGGGCATTATTTGATTTTTATTATGATGTGATTTTATGTGATGATTCCTGAAAAAGCATTTGTGATTGTGAATTTTCATTATTGTACAGCATTGTTTGCTTACATGTGGAGTTCATTGGTGTTTGTAGTAAATGTGTAGTTGCAAATCTTCTGGAGCAGTTTGGATAAGATATGACCTAAGCCTCCTTCAGGTGGGTAAGGTTCAGGAAATATCAGTATTTCCAGGTTTCTAGATTTTAACAGCCCGTGTTGTGAAACATCTGGATCTTTGTTATATTCAGTGAAATTTAAGCTAAAGCTGTCTGCTAAAGATGCAAAGACTAAAATGAAAAATAGCTGTACTGCTGGCTGTGACTGCAGGTCATGCCCGTTGCCCCTAACTTCCTTCCACATGCTGAGCTGTGAAGACCACAGAGCTAGAAGGCTAGTGCATTTCTTTGGGAGATGGTGCTTAAAGGAGCTTCATTCTGGCCTCCTTCTGATGTGCATTTGCAGAATAACCAATAGCAGTTTACCTTTGAGATGGGGAAATCTTTAAGGTCACTCTTCAGATATTTTATCACTGGATTTTGAAGTATGTACCTTTATTCTAGATCTTTATTAGTATTACTGCTTCATAGTCATGTTAAAGAAAGATTACAAATGAGAGGAGGCCATTTTGGCCATCGATCTCATGTGATAGACTCTTTATGTCCAACAGTCAAATCCTAAATTTAACATTTTTGACTTTTGGGGGTGGGTAGTTACACATCAAAGGATAATAACAGAGGTAAACAATTAACTATTAAATATACCTGCACAGTTAAGACTGCCCAAACTGGGACGCCACACACATTAGGTGAGACTTTTTTCTTACCGTGTACTAAGGAAATGGTTTCATGTTTCGTGTGGGGAAAACTCTGCAGAGCAGCTAGCATTGATACCAGTGTCAAATGATACTGTGTCTAACTGCATTGGGCGTATGGCAAGAGACGTGGAAGAGCAGGTGATCGCGAAGATAAAATCTGTGTGCATTTTTCTTTACAACTTGATGAGACCACTGATGTCTCCAGAGACGCACCAATGCTCGTTTACACCTGATTTGTTGAAGAGGGAGAAATGAATGAGGATTTTTTGTTCAGTTGGCCTCTTCCCGAGCGTGCCACTGGCGATCAACTTTTCGTTTTGCTGGACACATATGTACGTAAGCATGAAATTGACTGGAACAAGTGTGTGGGGATCTGTTCAGACGGAGCAGAAGCTATGACTGGCAAACACAGTGGGCTAGTCACGAAAGTACAAGCCGTTGCTTCGTTCTTTGTGGACACATTGTATGATTCATAGACAAGCCCTCACGGCTAAGAAAATGCCCCCGAAATCAAACAAGTAATGGATGAAGCTGTTCGTACTGTAAATTCCATCAAGCCCTGTGCATATTCTGTGGTTCTGTGGATATTTTTAAATGGCAACTCAAAATTTTTTTTTAGTTTTGGTTTTACTTGATTTTTCTTATATAATTTCAGTGCTATTTGTTTTGTTTGTGCATGCTTCTTTTAATTTGTTATTGTTGCTTAAAGTTTTTTTTACACTTTTTTTGTAACAAGCACGTTGAGTTGCAAACAGTTGTATGAAAGGTGCCATATAGATCAATATTATTATTATTATTATTAAGTGGCAGGCTTACAATTAATACAACGTGATGATTTTTAAATCTGTATGTGTGTGGAAGTGCGGGGAGGGGTTGCAAAATATTTTTAACCCCAGAAAGGGTTGCACTCTCAAAAAGGTTATGAACCCCTGCTATAATCCATCTAAAAACAGTTGTTTTGTGTCTGCGGATTAAATGGAAAAAAAAGCTTACTGTTGTTTTTCTGTTTTGATACTTCCCTATTTAATTTTACTTACCCCAGGAACATAGGCTAGAACTCAGCAATATTCTCCATGACTCTGCATTTTTTTTTCAGTGGATGTTCTGCTGCAAGACTGAAGCAGTCTCGTCTGCTACAGGATCAAAAAGGAGACGTTTCAGAGAAGATAGCTGCTGAAATGGCCCTCTGAGGTTCAGCTAGTTTCGAAGGTTTTCTGTATAACCTACTGTATACAAAGGCATGGCTTACACAGAATTCGGTAGATGAGCCCCTGTGTCACTTGATTTATCTGATCTCACTTCCTGAGTGTCATGATGGTGTCCTCTGGCTAGCGGTTGCCCTGGGATATCGTCACATTCTCACGAGGGCTCATGATTTTCCAGGGTTCGCTGTTCTGACCGGATCACCTTTTCATGATCCGAGTTAAATAGCTTATTATTCAATCCCTGCTTTTCTGTATAAAGCCAAGGTGTCACTTTGACAAGACTGTCATTTTTTCAGGTCATCCCAATTTTCACTAGTACTTCTGTCTCACTCTCCTCTTTTTTTTCCTTTTCTTAGCTGCACAGTCTTACCTACGCTGACTTACCACAGTCAACGTAGTCTGCACCTACGTTGCAGCCTCAAAACTGCCTTGAAACCCAAATGGTGTTGGTTTATTTTTATTTTATTTTTTTTCAGGAGACTTACTATGTGGTTTCTCTGTACCCGAGCCTCCCTTTATTTTTTCTAAACCACGGGCTGTGCAGCCGTTTTTTCCTCAAGGCCGCACTTCACTCTGCACAGAAGTTTCAGCTTTCACCAAGCCAGCCCTTGCTCTGCACAGCAGTTTCTACAGCCTTACCAGCACTTCACTCTGCGCAGCAACTTTCAGCCAGCCTTCGTTCTGCACAGCAGTCTCAATGGCCTTAAATCTGCCCTTCTAAGCTGTCCGGCTCCTTTCCCAGGAGGCTTGCGACTTGGTTTCTCCCGTACACGAGACTCTCCGTTTCCAATTGGCGTATCGTGTTTAGCAGCAATCCCGACTTCCAGACTTTGCTGTGAGCAGCAGTCTCAGTTCTCGGCATCGCCCTGCACAACATCTTCAGCTCCAAGCATATGCCCCGTATCGACTGATGCAGCAGTATAAGCTTCTAGCTAACAGTTTATTTCACACTTTTCACTGGTCACCGCGTCGACCCTTGCGTTTCCCATTTGCACCCCTGGCAATCCTAGCTGCCCTTCTAAAGCCGTTTGGTTCCCTTTTCAGGATTCTCGATATTCGGGTTTTTCCGTACTTGAGACTCCCTTTCCCAACGTGCTGTGTGTAGCAGCCTTTTTTCACGAGGGATGCAGTTAACCCAGCTTTTCCTGGGATCGTTGTTCCTACCCATTATTGACTGGCCTGGGCTGATTAGCCCTGCTGGCCAGTAATCAATTATCACATTCTCACCTTCCACTTTTCACTGTCACTGTGCTTGAATTCTGACAAATCATCACCCACACAGTTGCGACATTACACTGAGAATGCAGAGTTTGGGATGTCCATGAGATCTATTTAGAAAAATCTTTAAGTTTCTATTGAAGTCTAAGTAAGCCACTGTTTTGTGCTGAGTAATGTTCTGTACATGTGACTGTGCTGAGCCACTCTAGTTCATAGACAGAATGCTGAAACACTGTCCTAATGACTGTCACATCTTTCTGCTATCACAGCTGTATGACAAACTATTAGTGGATTGTTTTATTTGAACATTTAAAAGCACTTTGCATAATTGGAAATGGTATATCTATATTTTATGGATTTCTTCTCCATACTAGGCCTGAGGCAAAGCATTGGTAGAAATATTTTTTGCAGCTCAGGTCTATGCTGTTTATGAGGATCCAGAACTTTGCAGTTAACTTTATTCTAACCCACAGTCATCTTATAATCATTGACAGGTAGAAGTTGGAATGTATCTACAGATAATGACTGACACACACAGGTGGGGCTGTGTGTCATTAGTGGGTAACAGGGTCCCCTGCTTTGTGTAAATATAATTGTAATACAAATTTTGATAGTTTGAGGTTAAAAGCACAATACATCTTGTTGTTGCTGTTATGCAATGATTTTAGGATAAAATAGTAGCCTCAATAAGGATTTGTTGCAAAATATAATACATAAAACTGAAAAACTTTCATTTTAAATTTAAAATCTGTTTTCTTTTCTGTCTTCTCAGCAAGACTTTCATTTTAGTTTTATTGTCAAATTATTAATGAGAATGTTCCTCCACTGCAATGATTAACATTCATTAAGACTGCACAAAGCATCTACTGTAAATGATAATACTGCCCTCATTGTAGTTGGGTGTAAGTGATTTAGGTAACAGTTTCAAAATGGCACTCATTGTCACTGCTATTTTGACCTAAGTTATTCAAAACCATTTAAGATATTATTTCAATTCATGAGTCTTCTCATGTTTCGGTTCGGTTTTATCTGAAGGTGCTGTAATGAGTGATGCCACCCACCCCCATTAGTAAAACCTCAGATTTTAATTATGTCTCACAGCACTGGGTACATGAGTTCAATGCCAAACCTAGGGTGCTGTCTGTGTGGAGTTTTATGTTCTGCCCATGTTTGCATGTATTTCCTCCTACAATCCAAATATATACTGGTAGGTTAGTTGCCTTCTGGGAAATTGGCCTTGATGTGCTTGTTTGTGTCTGCAAAGGACTAGCTTCTTGGGTTTGCTTGCTGGGATAGGCTCTGGCTCACCTATGACCCTATAATGGAAAAAGTGGGTAAGAAAGTAGATGGACAGATGGAACTAAATCTGTGTGTTCCTTAGGGGTTACGCTTAGCATGTTGGAGTCACTGTCCTTGTATTTTCAAAGCTGGTATGATTAAAATACAAAATTAAGGTTAGCCCACAAGCAGCAAGAGTAAGATTTTGAATAAATTACGGATATGAATATTAAATAGGTCTTTGTCCAATGACAGTATACAGAGGTAGGACATGAGCTATGGAGCTTTATATATTAAATGCTGAACTGCTGTTCATGGCTGCTAATTATGCACAAATAATGGAGTAAGGCATAATAGTTCTCTCTCCAAGAACTTTGTGATTGGATAAAGTTCCAATTAATTTTCTTGCCTATGGTTCTTATCTTAAATCCCACCCTTACCTGGAAGGATGTTCATTCTGAGAACTGCACCAGTTCGTATAGGTTCTCTTGATGGTTTCTCTCAAAGTAGAATGAGTTTTGAATTAACAAAATAGCAGTGGATGTCAGGGCTAGGTGCTTGTAAACATTCAATCAGGAAAACAGAAATTCCAAAGTTGGATGCCAGCACAGAACCCCTAATGGTTTCCAGATGGGTTGGTGGCCAGATCGCGGGTTTGGAGGATGACGCAGGACATCATTAGTGTCTCACAAAATAGCAGGGCTGCCTTTTCAAAAAACTGATTTCATTATGAGAAAGGGGGCTGAGCATGGCATGGCTCTGCAATGTGCAGCAAGGCCTGAGTTCATCTGTAAGGTATGTTCTGCGCCTCAAGGGGAAGGCTCTAACCCCAGCGCAGCTCAGCAGTGGTTGCTGGGCTGTTTGAAGCCCTCTCCCTGTGCTGTTTCCTTGAGCAGGGCAGACGCACAGGGTGGAGCCTTACTCACAGGGTCTTGCGCACTTGTGTCAGCAATATTGGTTTCTCTGAGCCTTGCTCTGAGAGTTTCCAGTTAGAAAAGTTAGCCATTTTTTAAAAGATGGAATGTGTTTCAAGGACGTCTTACTGGACTGTTAAGACTTGGAGATGATCCGTCCGTTTCCTCTGTTAGAACACACAACCTTTCCAAAACGGCTAGAAATGGAAATTAATATTTCACTTTCTGCTGTTTTAAGTGTTTTTTTTTTATATATGTGAGTACTTGCCTCATTCCATTAATATCCCATTTTGTTGAGTTCAAATGATTTATACACTTATTTTCAGTAGTCTGAACTAGTGAAATCATTAACGTGAATGTTTGTGATCAAAACATGGTCAGAGTGAACATTTTATGGGTCAAAGAAGGGTCAATACTTGCATCTTTGGCAGCGATTAATGCTGTAAGTCTTTTTTTTTTATAGGAGTACAAAATTTTCAGCCCAGAATGGTTCAATTTTCATTTATTCTTCTTCGCAATCTTGCTCAAACTCTGTCAGGCTGGCTGTGCATCGTTAATGGCTTCAACTTCCAGTTGTTGAGTATTCCGGTTGAATGTTTTCTTCTTGTTTAGCCACTGCAGTGTAACTCTGGCCTTGTGCTTTGGGTCAATGTCTTAATGAAAGGTGAATTTTCATCCCAAGTTTATCAGACTGAAGCAGGTTTTCCTTAAGGATTTGCTCCATCCCAGATACGTTGGCACTGAAAAGGATGACTCAGATGTGAATAGGGCTGGTGTCCCAGCAGAGGAGGAGTGTGTTGCTGTGCAGGACCATGTCTGACCTTTTCCCCTCTGCCTTCTCCTTTTGCTCCAGTGTGGTGCCACTGCTGAAGGAATCTATTGGCATACTGATGCAGCGCACTCCTCCATCTCTCGATCACACGCTCCCGGAGTGCTACCAACGGGTGAGTACCAAGAGGCAGGCCTCTTGAATAGGAGTACCAGTCGAGGGGAACAGTGGGATCAGAACAGGATCAGGGTTCATCTACTTCCAAATTTACCCTTCTCACCCCGTGAGATCTCAGTAAGGGTGATGCTGTGCCAGATTAACCTGATTGTGCTGCACTGATTACATATTCCTTTATTAATGTGAGTAACTGGAGTTGCTATAAGGCCAGTTTTCTTTTAATGTCTGTTAAGAATGCAGGAGTTCTATATTGCAAACGGTCTTTCAATAAAGGGGGTTCTTTTTTTCCCCTTACATGATCAATTTCAAGTTATCAGATCTGTATCATGTCTCTCCAATGACAGACATTGTAATTTTGGGCTGCAGGTTCAGCATCTCCAGGGGGTTTACAACTTACAGGAGCCCCATTTCTGGACACTCTGCACAGATGTTTACATTGGTACTTTGAAGCTGCTGGTAGCCCCTGATGCTGATGCCCGCTGGATTCTCAGCCAGACACATAACATCTTCACCCAGGTAGGTAGAATGCCTTCATTCCTGAAGAGTTTCCATCTGTGTAAATCTCCACTGTAGGAACCAGAATTGTCCTCTCCAAATTTCTTGCATACATTTAAAGTTTTCTGATATGGGCTGGATTGTAGTTTAAGGGTGATGTCCGTTTGTATGAGTGCCTCAGTTATGTTAGTGGAAAATAAAATAATGTCCTTTTCACACTAATAGTGCTCCACATAGACTTTGGCATTGGTCACCAACCTTGGACCTTCAGGTGTTACAGCCATATTCAGCCAGAGGTTAAAGATCACATGCATCCTGACTTTAATCAGTTCACCTGTGAGCTAGAAATAAAATTAGAAAACCCTGCAGCATTTCAGTTCATTTCATCTTCATGCCATGGAGCCCCATATATCTGCTTTTCTATTAAGTATTCAGATACATCTGGTCCATACAGCTGTCCCCATTTACTTTCTGTCTTCAGCATGACTTTCTTCCTACCTGGGCACATTCTGTCCTGATTGGACATGCTGCAGTACTGATCATCATGTACCATATCTTCAAATAAAAGGAAAATCAAAAGTAATATTACAGGTGTATTACTTACAGATTGTTCATTAGTGTAAAAATTTCAGTCATGTTAAAGAGACCACTGAGCAAGTGGAGCAAGAGACAGACTGATTCACATTCCCTAGCCTGAGCAATCCCCACATCTCAGAACCGCTGAGAAGGGGAGAACATGCCATTCAGCCCCACACACCATTTCCCCTCTGAAGGTGACCAGCTATAGGAATGACTTTGGGCTGTCGGTATTTCAGAACCTAGAGGAATATGGGTCACATACTGTTCTAACTGCTTGCAGAGGTCTGGTATTATTTGGTTGTAATATTCTGGGCATTGACTGTACCTTGACTCAACAACTTTCCATTGACTGGAAGGGACGCTCATTTGACTTCCTCATATGCCTATTTTGATTTTTCAGGCAGGTGTGAGGCAGCTTTATGTGCAGATCGACGTGGCCGCCATGTGACACCCCTGTGTGGGAGGGCCCTGGGACCAGAGGCTCCCTGGTACTGTAGGGATCTGTCGACTTGTCCTCATCTCTCTGGGTCAAGCTAAAGGGACCAAAACAGAGGCGGAACCACCAGGCTCTCGCCAGTCTTCATAAAAACTTGCCAGTGTGATTTCTTCAAGACAAGATGAACCTTGTAGTCTGTTCAGTCTCTGAACCCAGTATTTTTTTTATTTTTTAAGGAAGGATTTTTTAAGTAATGAAAACTTTCAAATCTTACTTTGTAAGCGTGCTTGCCATGGATTCTGTAAAATCCAGGGTAGTTCAAATACGCTAATGTCTCTTTTTTTTCTTTATGTAAATGTCATCTCAGCAGCTGATAACATCATGTAGAAGGAAAAGAATCGAATTGGCTGATTTGCACTTTGCAGACTTTGCAGAGCCAGACCATATTTTTGGTTTCCAAAGTGCCTTTTTTTAATCATCATGGATAATAAGGACAATCCAGGGCCTTGTGTGGAAAAACCATGTGGACATCTGGGATAAATGGAGCTCAGCACTGCCGCTGGTGCGGTGTGTGAACAGCCATTCTGATCTGAGTGCTGCCCACTCGCAGCTGTCTTGCAGTCTGAACACTTGTCCTCATCAGCAGCTTTCTAAGCAATCTGTTAGTTCAGGAGAATTCCACTTGATCATTGAAACACATATGTACCCCTGGACAGGCCAGCTTAGTTGAAATTTATTTCAACCCACTTAAAGGGTAAATGTGAAGAGAAGATGTACCACAAAAGAAGTGCTTACACGATTGTGGTCCTGCAGATTCTCCTCAGTTTTACTGTATCTGTTTGTTGCAGGTCAGGTATCTTTCTGCAATGTAACAAACAGTTTCCACAGCTGAGTACTGTGCTTTCTAATGAATTTGTTAATTTTATTATCTTTTGAAGAGATGTAATTGAAAGCAGGGGTTGGACATTAGGAAGCATACCCGTGTGTGAACCATTGCAGGTATAGTCATTAAATGAAATCAGTGGCCATTTTTGTAGATTGAAGGTCTTTAATTTCATTTCAGGCCTTTTAATTTTTCATACGTTTTTTCATACGTGTCAGGTTAATTCAATCTTGTTTATGTCCTCTGATCATTCAAAACAACCCATTTTGGTTTGTGTTGAAAGTGCCAGTAATAGTATTAAAAAACATTGAATATCTTCTGAATTTCACTGTCCATTCTGAAGGAGCAGACAAACCAAGATGCCCGTCCTTTAGAAAGTCAGACAGGATTAATCAGGACACTTAATAGTTCTCTATTTAGCAATCACTGATTGCAAGTTGAAAGTGTTAAAGTAGGCTATTATCTGCCCCTAAAGCTCATGAGAAATCTTACAGAAGGAATGAATAAACATCTTCTCCAGTATTAGTGTGCAATGACAAGTACCATAATTGAAGCACATTAAAGTGCAGTGAAATAAGTACAGAGATTTATAGACTTTCAAGTCAAATAGCATGGCTACTGTGTGAATGCCCTGTGCTGGACAATTTAGATACTCGCTGAAGAACACAGAACAGAATGAGGGCACCGTGTGTACATACTGTGTGGGGTAAAAAGTTCCCACTGACATCATAATTCCAGACCTTCACTGTTAGCCCACAACTTAAACAATGTTGATTATCCAGATAACATTTTTTAAATCCAAGTCTGTTTTAGGTCTGTTTTTTTCAATAGAATATACAGATAGGATATGCACTCAAAAGTACTGTAATAACAAGCATGTGTTTGTGATTGAGAAGAACACTGTTGAGAATCTTCAAACGATCCCAGCACACATCTTGTCAGGTGTTTTTTTGCACCAGGTCATTTTTGTTTTCTGTAGCACAGCCAGATAAACCTCAAGCATTGCTATTCTCATGTCTTCATGGACAGTGTCACATCTTTTATTTAGAGATTCATTTCTAAGGTGAGAGTCAGCGCCATATTACCCCATGATTTTTGAGTTAAGATCATATAAGGAGGTTATCTTCATCTGTAGATTGGATGGGCTCCTTCATAATGGACTAAACATTGCTTCTTTTTTCATTTTTAATGATTTTCTTCAAATTTTCCCTTCTCGAATGCTGTAGACTATTACTTGTAAGCTGCTGGTTATAATGGTCACAGTCCTGAGTAAGCAGTAAATATGGACTTTTTAATGACGTACCATCCCTGGAGGTGGAAGAAGTTCTTGACTGATTCTGATCTCAAGAAACAGTGGCGCTCACTTATTGGTCTGCATTTTGCACAGTATACTGAGCAGTGTCTATTCACAGACTTTTTGTGTGGATTAGCTTTGATCTGTACCTGTATTATTCTGCGTGTGTGAAATGTGACATCTGTGCACATTTCACCCAAGCACACATTCCGTGATTAACAGTAAGTGTACAGGTAAATCTGCTTGTCACCAGGCCAGCAGTGAACCTGAACATTTCACGGCTAGTCTGGCTCTTTGTGGAAACTCCATTATCGATCATACAAATAAAACCAATTCCAAATATACTCTGAATTTGTTTTAAACTCATTTCTTAATGTTTGCTGGGAAGTGTTAAGTAAAAATATGTATATGCTTGATTAACTTTAAAGAGAAATTCACACAGGGCAAAGTTATGTGTAATAGAAAAAGTCATGCTAGATTTCCTTTTTTCAGTCCAGCTGTTTGGTCCAATACCCTGCTTTAAATTCCACCCTCCCACACTTCAATTGCTTTTTGACAGGCTCACTCTCTGCCAAGTGTCTCATCCAGTTTTGTGTAGAAACATTACCTGACATCCGTTTCACAAATTGAAAATTAATCATATATGCAATCTTTTTATAAAAATGCTTGGGTTAAAGGCTTTTGTACATATACAGCCACCTATATGAAAGTGAAATGTTTATATTGTAAACAGATTAAGTGTTAGCCAATGTAGTAACTGGGAAGTTCATTTATCCTGAGGCCATGAGTATGCCTTCACATTTGCACGCTCCTTTATAAAAAAAAATAAAAAGGGGTTTTAAGTGTACTATTATGTTTACAGCAGATACAGAGCATCATGAGGGTTAGTGCAAAGGGGGTCTGTTTACATGCACATTGTTTCCAGGTGAAGCATCGTATAGAAGTGAGACTGGCACGGTTATACAACAGCTTTTTGGAAACAAGATGCAGCCATTAACACATTTGATAAGGTGGTAGGAAAGTACAGCAATAAAATTTCATGAATTATAAAGCATCTTCTGTGAAAATTTAGAAGATCTGTTTAATGAATATACTGTATGTATAAGTGTGAGAGAAAGCAGTACACTGTGTATATGTACATCTCACTTTTCAGAAAAGCAAACTCAATCCATATGCTCTGGGCTTTATTGTTCACTGAGCCTTTTAATTTTCTCTTATCCTGCTGTAATTATACAGCAGGGTAAGGTTTTGATATACAATATAAACTGTTGGTGTACATTCTTGTTGTGAAAATAAGAGCAGTGTGCCAGGAATTCTCTGTACATCTTACTCAGTAAAATCAACATTCCTCAAGTGCTGTATCAGCTTTTTTTAACTTATTTCTTATTCAGAGCAAGTTTGGGAACAGATATTTTGATACAGGGTATATCAACCACAGTATATTCTTATATCTCTTTTTTAAAGTCAACACTTTAAAGTTATTAATTATATTTTTAATTCTGAAATCCTGCTCCTTAGTTTATGCCCCAGTTTTGAATAATGCAATGGTGCTGAATAGCCTATGGCCAGATGCGTGCTCCTGACTTCTACATGACCTCATTAAATTAATAACTGGCTGATGCGAGCTAATTGCATTTTTGTGACAAAATATTGAAACTTCCTGTGGGTACTATGCTGCTCCATGCCACTGCTGGACTGAAAATACTATGTCATGGGCAAGGAGTCCAGTCTTGATCTGTTGGAGCATCTCTTAGTACTGGACCAAGTGAAATCACAATTACACCACCTCACTAGCAGGCTGACTGAAACTCACTGTTGCTGCAGTTGTTACACACCAAACATAGGGGCCACATGGAAAACTGATAGGAGGATTACTCAAAAAAACAAGAGGTGATATTTGTGTTGGTGAGAATCCAAGAAACATGATTAAAAATTCCTTGCATTTATATGCCATTTAATCCTAAAAGGATTCCAAAGTGTAAGGAATACAGGTAGGAGTGCAGTAGTCTTTCTACACCAGCAGCCCCACTACACAGCAGTTCAGGTTGAAAAATGCTAAATGGCTTCACTCTGCAATTTCACTTGCAGAACAGCATTCAACACCTATGCAGTAGTAGGGAGGCATATCCCACAGCAGGCTCATCAGGACTGTAAGTGCCGCTAGGACTAACGTGTTCAGAGAAGTTCAGTGAGATCATACTCAATACTAACTTTCCAATGTTTTCATTTTGAGGGCTTTTCCCCTGTGCTCCCTTCCCCTTCTTACCAGTTCTGTCTTTTATCTTCTGTCTTATGTCTTTGCAACTTTCCCTCTCACATACCAGAAGAATGCTCCACAGCCGAAATGTTTTTCTTCACCTTTCAGCATGGAATGACCCTTTACCGGTTCCATAATGCTTTAATTCGTATTTTCATTCACATTTTCTCTAATTTTGTTTGGTGTCTGTATTGAAAATAATTACATCCAGCAGACTAGAGTGGTGCATGTTTTCTTTTTGTGCATCACTGCACCAAACAATAAATCTTTATCTGGCAGGCCCCCACAGGAATACAGTCCATCTAGCTACGTCGAAATTTCTCAGCTTGTGCTGGCACAGAGGCTTGTTTAAGATCTTTCCTAATGGCTGCCTGTAATTCCCCTGCAGTCAGCCAAGTTATTGTAGCCATGCTCATCAGGAAAGACTGATGAGAGAACAAACACCTCAGATGTTGCTGTGAGAAGAACGAAAAGATATATTTATCCATTTTTGCTTGGCAGCCATCGAAAGAAATCCGTATTTCTGTAAAGGAAAAGGACAAGGTTGCTTCCTGAAGATTAATTGCCTCTTTCCAGACAAAGGGGTGTAAAAAGCAAGGTGAAGCCAGCTCTGACATGAGTTCCTGCCGTCCAGCACCACAGCTTGCTCGCCAGTGTATGGCTCTCAGCCATCCCAGCACAGTGCCAGAAGGTTGTTTTTTTAAAAGCCAAGGGAGCATTTTTTAAACCAGACGTTAATCCAGCCTAAAATATATTTGTAATTAAAAACAAGACCTGTCTTTGAAAGATAATTGCAAAGAAATCTAAAAAGAATAATAGTGGAGTGCATGTCTGCACAACTTTAACCCCAGTAGGGGTTAGTGCTAGGGTGCTAGGAGGTCAATGTAAGTGCAGGAGTTCTGCTCAGGGGGCCTTCAAACAGGCTTTGCCCTGCTTCATTGTCTCACGTTTATTTAAATTAAGGTTCCAGACAATTTAAGAGGGATCAGTTTCATACTCTGGATTCTCATGTTTGTGTTGTTCTTTCCCTTTCAGTCCTGACTAATCACAGAATACAAAGTAGGCTGCATTTTTTAAGCGTGATGGCTGACCTGACCTTGCTGACAGGGGTCGGGGTCAGGGTCAGCATGGGGGGGGGGGGGGATGCAGAGGGATCGCCACCTTGCCTTTTCTCTGATCCTGCAGGACTGTCTTCTTATAGTGACATCACTCCTGTCATCTGCAATTGGCCACTTACAGAACATGCATGACTGCCCTGCCTGTTTACTCATGTGTAGCACATGGTGACCTTATGACTCAAAGACCTTAAAGGATAATGCTTCCACATGTGTCTTCCCCAGTGCCTGTGGGGTTAATCTTGGTACAGTGGGTGACAGATTCTTCCCCTCTACAGCAGATTGGGTACTGCAAGGAATAGTTAAGTACCCACCTCAAAACATAAGGGTAACTGGGCTCAAATTGTAATTGTAATGTAATGTTCTATAAAGAAGAGAAATGGGCTACTGCATTGTTAAAATAGCCCAAAACTATGAGTTAAAGAACACATTTAGAAATGCACACTGTCTGAAATTATGAATAATTTATTAAGAACTGAAAACATACTGTCCTTTTATGGATGTTCTTAATGTTTTCATTCTCATCTTTTCCTACTCAATCTTTTTATACAGACTCCATCATAAGCTGTTTGCTGATGTTGTAAGAGTGGCACTGCAGACTTTACTTCAAAAAACAACACAGTCTGCAAAGTTGTCTCAAAGACATTTTGATAGCTGTTTTGAGGAAGTATATGTGTGTGCACAACACTGCAGCTCTGCTGTCAGCAGCTAGATAATGGGACCTGTGTAACACTAACTTGCTCCCCAGCCTCACTTCCTGACAATCGGCCTTGGGAAGTATTTGCTCATTTACAGCCCCAATAATAATAATAATAATAATATACTTTATTTTATATAGAACCTTTAAAGGTGGCTTCTCAGAGCGCTTTACAGGATGACAATAACAATAAATAAGAAGAATACAACAATAAATAAGAATACACAAGATAAGACACAATTACAATATATAGAGGAGACCCTGGATTGTGGTACTAAGAAGAGCAGAGGGGTGAAAAATGGAACCAGTTAAGTAAAGGCTTTTCTGAAGAAGAAGGTTTTGAGTCTGGATTTGAAGGAGTTTAGAGAAGGTGACTCTCTGATATCCTTGGGCAAAGAGTTCCAGAGCTTGGGGGCATAACAGGAGAAGGCCCTGTCACCCATACAATGTAGACGGGCTTGGGGGACAGAAAGGAGGGCAGAATATGAAGAGCAGAGGTTGTGAGGTGGGGAGTAGGGCGATAATAGTTCAGACAGGTACCGAGGTGCCAAGCCATGCAGAGCCTTATAGGTGAGCATGAAGATTTTAAAGTCTACACGGAATTTGACCGGAAACCAATGATGAAGGCAGGTACAAATAAGAAATCACTGTCAGCATAAACCACCTCATATAAAGCAAGTGAAGGACCAGGAAGACAGTGATTGTGTAAACTAGCTTATAAGGAGTGGAAGGTTTTTAATCAATTCAATCTTTCTGTATTATTATAGGCAGATATGTCGGACTTAATGGCATGCAAAAATATCCTTCCCACACACCAGGGTTCATTGTTTGTTAAGGCCATTTTTATTTCACACTTTGAAAGTATGGTGAGGTTCTATGAATCTTCAAACAGGTCTTTGCAAGTCTCAGAGCACCCTGGGTCTCATGCAGCTCTAGGATGTGTAAGTAGAGCTGTCTGTCAGTTTCAGATTGTGGAAAGTGGCCTGGTCCAGAGCGAATAGTCTCAACATGTCGATCTCCAGGGGGTGCATGTCCCCTGTGATGATCAGAGAATGCAGGGGTGGCCCCAGGTCAGCCAATGCCATCTCTGTAAGGGTGCCGGTGCAGATCTTCTGGTTTTCCGCCCCCACCCTGGCCAGACCCACGCAGATGGTGTCTTCAGTGATGGCTGCCACACAGAAACAGCTCCATTAATAGACTGACTACAGTGTGGAATTCAGATCTGGATTGTAGGAAATTCTATGACACTATCACATTTATATTTAAGCTTCTGTGAAAAGAAAAGTAAACCCCCCATGAAAATGCCATTGTTTTTCTTTAAGCTCTACGTCTGAAAGTTAAATTCAGAATTCACCACTCATGGAAACAAATAATTTTTTTTACAAAAATTGAGCTTTTCTCAATTCTCAAGAAAAGTAAAACCCAGCCTATTTTACTTCAGTTTAAAATTCAGCTGAATGTTAGCAGTCATTATATGACCTCAGGTTTAGTGAATTTAAAAGTGATACAAAGTTATCTCAGTTGTGTCGAATTTGAATATTAATGAATCAAGCCTGGCAAAAAGTTTCTGAATCTATTTAATGTGTGCATTAGGAAGTGTTGGCCAGTTGGGGGCAGTGTGCAGTAGGGTACACCTCTATGACACCCTGGTACACAGTTCTTTTAATCTCACCCAGCTCCTCGCGCTGCTCCCTCCTATTGTGGACAATCTCCAAGAGTTGCTGGGCAGCCTGCTTCACACTCATGTAGCGTGGTGGCTCATAAATCTTCCGACCCCTGGGAAAACAATACAAATCTGTGTCAATTATATGAGAGGGGCAACTAAACTGGACACAAGTGGAAGTGGAGATGGTTTGAACTAAAAAAACAGGGACAACTTTTTGTGCAAAGGACTGTAGGTGTTTGAGACAAGTTACCCAGGCACATTGTTGAGTTAGAATTCCTTGGATCCTTCATCATGTGGCACATCACTATATTAGTCAGATTAGTCAAACAATGGCATTAGCAACCAAATAAGCAAGATAGGCCAATGGCATCATTTCCATTGATACTGGTCTCTAGCTACACTGAAGGCTCTTATTTTTTAAACAAATATAAAATGATTATAATAATGCTAAATCCAGTGTCCTAGATGAATTATGTCAGATTCATTTTGTGCTGCATGGCTGATTCTCTGTAGCTGTAACTTTTCACACCGTATTGCTGTTGAGGGCCTCTATTTTAGCCAGTCAACAGCAGAGCAAACTGCCTTTTCCTCCACTGGTACAATGGCACCTGCATACAGAGGGCACACTCTGACAAGAGGCCACTCATGCAGACCCCCAGACATGCCCATACTTACTTCAACACAAAACTCTCTACCTCTTATCTAGTAGTATGCAAGAGAAACTAGTTGAAAGCACATGATTTTGTCTTCTTTTTGATTTAGAAAAATGTGGAAAGAGAGGTCCACATTTTTCATTTAGTGTTTTAAAACACATTGAATGACAGAATTCTTTCAACCACCAACAAGCTTATTTAATTTTAGAATTATTAAAACTTTTATTAGAGAACATCTGTGAAGCTGCATAATATAATCAGAAACTCGAGGTTTTGACTACCACAGAAAATGGTTTCTATGTTTTTATGATGTATACCAACAATATCATTCCAAAACACATGCTTTAGTGGAAGCCATTTACTGTATATTAAATTTCCTTGTAATAATACAACTATGCACATAAATCTGGGATAAATTAATACCCTTTACTGTAAATGAGATGCAGGCCTTGATTCAGTTTTTAAATGACAAGACTGGAAAAACTCAATTTGCTGAACATGGAACATATTATTAAATGGCATAATACTCCCTCCCATTGGGAAACATTAAAAAATTAGCACATGACATGATAATGCATTGAGCAACAAACTGCACTGTCATTTCTACATCACTGCATTAAACACAGGGACTTGTAAGAGCAATTCTTCTCCTAAGCAGACAGCATGTTTGAATTTTAATTAGCACACTTGTGAAGAAAAGCTGCTAAAATTAAAGATTTCTTGGATCCAGTTCAAAACTAACAATGATAATCTGTCATCTATGTCATAAATTCTGCATTATATCTCTGTACACACTAACAGATCAGCTCCAGGAACTTATACAGTATTTGTACATACCTGAAATTATTTTAATTCACTTTATCACAGTAGTTTCACTCTGAGGCCTATTTGTATAACAATACCTATAGAGAAGCTGGATTCTGTATGAAGGTATTTTCAAGACATACCTCATTAAATTCTCCAGGGACTGCTCCTTGACTTTAATATCTGAAAATAGAGTCATTTTGGGTCATTATAGAAAAAAGGGTACAATCGTTTTTTCTAAATCATCTTAAGTGGGAACACCAGCTAGTGCTGTTAGAAAATAACACATGATGATGGAAATAAATGATATGAACACAGCAATGGACTAAAGCAAAAGAAAACTGGAACTTACAGTCTTCAGTCTTCCCAATGAAATAAAATAACAAATATCCATCCATTTTCTAACCTCTTCAACCAACACAGGGTCGCAGAGGAGACGGAGCCTAGTCCTAGCAAGCAAAAGGGGCAAGGTGGGATACACCCTGGATGGGACCCCAGTCCATCATAGGGCATGCACAGGCACAGACACACACACAATCACATCTGGGTAAATTTCACAGAAGCCAATTAACCAACCATGATGTCTTTGGACGGTGGGAGGAAACCCCGCAAACACAGGGAGAACATAAAAACCACACAGGTAGCATCACAGGTCCAGAATTTAACCCAGGGCCCCAGTGCTGCAAGGCAGCAATGCTAACCACAGTACCAGCATGACCCCCATTACAAATATCACCCAAGTTTATTTTACTGCCGTGAGCCAAGTCAGAGAGGAGAGATTCTCAGGTGCTAGAAGTTGCGAGCACAGTCAGTCCACCACATAGGAACTGTCTTTCGGGCTGCATTTTTCACCAGCTTTCATTGTGGAATTCAGGTTCACTGTCTCTTCTTTTCTGCACAAATTACCATCTTTATTAAACCACAGAAATGGACTGAGTCAGATGCATGCACGGATACTAAAAGTCTCCTTCTGAGACACATTTACATAAAAGACTGAAAAAGAGTCGCATTTCAATCACTGAATTTTTACAGCAGAACCGACACAAGTAATTATTTTTACCCTCTGAGCTAAACATAAATCTAGAATTTGTGAATTACCTGGACCCATACCAAAACCCCTTTCAGTGCTTTGTATTTCAATGACGTTTCTGCCTGCAGTAATAGCTGTCTGATGTGCACAGACGGGGAAATGTGTGACCTTTAACACACATCACTCACACTTGCCACTGCAAGATGCGTGCTCCCGCCTCTGTATCCACATTAGCTATCGTTTATTTCATGAGTCCTGCTGGGGATGGCAACACTATTCTTAATCTCAGAGCTTTACTGCCTTTGAATCACTTTAATAATGCCACCCCCCGCTCTAGTCAAGCCGCAATTACCCACGATACCGCAGCTGTGACAGCGCCAGGTGAGGCCTGTTAAAAATCCAGCAAGGCCAGCGACGGGGCTGATGCTCCCTTGTGTGCTGAGATGCATAATGAATGAGAGTAGCTCCGGTGCCCACACAGCCTTTCTCTTCAGACTAAATTAACTGCCTGAAATTAACTACTGTTGTCACTGGGACTTCGAGTGCTGGAGAGGGGCAAACTAGGTCCACATCTTGAGGCACAAAATAAATTTCTACAGCACCACAACAGCAATCTGAATACAAGCACTCTGACCATCTGTCTCCCAGAACAAAGTAGCTCCATTACAAAAAAACGAGACTTCCACGCATTTTAGTTAAACCATATAGAGGAAATCTGATGCTTTGGAGACTCCAGTTGGCACCCACTTAACTAGAAATCAGCATTCTTTTTTAAAGTCATAGCAGGTCTTTTTCAGGTAAGGAACTCCCTATTTTCAGAGATGTCTGAAACTGTTGTCGTCAAATCGTGTTCATTGCTAGCCATTATTGGGATAATTTCAGTTACTACAGGCATCAACTTTCTGTGGACTGAAAATTTAGAGTTGTATTAAAAAAGTGAAGCAGAATATGAACTCCTATTACTAAATGAGGTCAGCTACAGAGAGACTCACTATGCTGATTACAAATGATGTGGCAGGCAAACAGAGCTGCAATGAAAACAGGGCCAGTGACACAGTGCGTCTTTTCAGTTGATATTATCCAAATTGATCCAGGAACGATGGGAAAGTGCTATCTTCCCTGCTTGGGAATCCTACCTCACCTTACCTATTCTATCACTGCTTTAGACCACAAGCTTTCATGTTCCTTTTTTGCTCTCCAGGAGACCTGCTTTTGCATATTTCCTAGCTGCTGCAGGTTAACAAGCTGGTTCAGTTTCTGCTCATTTTCTTTACTTCACAGTTCTAAGAATTCACACCTTCAGCTGAGTTTTTTTAATCTAATTGGAGCATCTCTAATTGTGCTATAATGACAGTGAGTCTTGAAGAAGGAAGATCAGAAGCTCTGAACTGCAGTTTTTAATCAAGCTGCTCTACGTCACTCACTGATTTTCTAAAATCTTCCTATAAGAAACATAATAAAGATAATCTTCCATTCAGACAACAAAGCTGCTGGGTGTGCAGTAGGACACCCAGCAGCTTTGTTGTCTGAATACGAAAGGCCTCTCTCACGGTGGCTGATAAAGCACTGCAATCGCACTTTTCATATTGAAATCTCTTGGATAAACTCTGTTAGTGTCTTTCACAGACCTTTCAGTCATGCTTTTTAGAAGCATATTCTCAGGTCTTGTGTATCTATACATTGGCGACATCTCTGCCACCAGTCTCCTGTACTTTCTACTCTATTTGAGCCTTTTTGAGATCATTGGAGATTGTCCTCTGCCACGTTGTCCTGAGTTTTCCTTGTTTTCATCTTGTATTTTCAGGCTTCTGTCTGAGCACTGCATTAGACAGTCTTTATCCATTTCCAGGACAAGCCCCAGTCACTGTCTTCTCTTACAGACTACTTGTGCACAGTGATTTAACAAAGGAACAAGTAATAGGTTTATTCCATGCTTCCCAACACCTGAAGAAGGCTCCACGGCCGAAATGTTGTGTTTTCTTTCTACTTTTTTCAAGATGGAATAAACCTATTACTTGTTCCTTTGCAGCCTACACATGCTGACGCAGCTACCCACGTGATTTAACAAACTTTGTCATTAGTCTTTTTGTTCTTATAAGTAATTCCTAATATTCTTTAATATTTGTTATTTGTGGTGAAATGCATCTCATTTCCAAGCATGTTTCCTGGTACATTGCCATGGACGCTAACAAATGTTACTATGTCAAGCCAAAACAGGGAATTTTTTGACGATGTCACACACCTCAACTATTACCTGAACCGATAAGGTGACAGATGTGTGTTCCCAAAGTCTGTATGTTTACTATGGGCATTTATTGAAAGGTGGGTGGCAAGGTGGTACTCTGGTTAGCTTTGCTGCCTTGCAGAGCTCTAGTCCTGGGTTCAGTTCCTGGGGTGCTATCTGTGTGGAGTATGTATGTTCTCCCCATGTTTGCATGGGTTTCCTCTGGGTGCTCAAGTTTCCTCCCACAGTCCAAAGTCATACTGTTGGCTGTGACAATGGCCTTGGTAGAAGTGTAAAAATGTTTGTGTCTGTATGAGCCCTGAGATGGACTGGCATCCTGTCCTGGGTGTACCCCAGGTCCGGGGTGCACCCAGTGCTTCCTGGGATAGGCTGAGGGCCATCAAGACCCTTAATTGGATAAGCACTTATTGAAAGTGTTGTGATGATGTGATAATTTACCGAAAGGTACACAGAAAAAAATGTGGCTTTGAAACCCAAGTAGCAGAAATACAATGCTTACGTCAGACACAGCCATGTTTAATAATTCTCTTCACTGATCACAACTAAGATCACAGGGGGTGGAGGGGTGGCACTGTGACTAAAGATCTGCGCCTGTGGCTGGAAGGTTGCCAATTCAATTCCCGCGGCCGACAGAGGAAACCTACTCCTTTGGGTCCCTGAGCAAGGCCCTTAACCCCAACTCCTCCAGGGGCGCTGTACAATGGCTGACCCTGCGCTCTGACTTCAAGCTTCTCTCCCTGTCTGTGTCTCATGGAGAGCAAGCTGGGGTATGCAAAGAGTCAAATTCCTAATGCAAGAAATTGTATAGGGCTAATAAAGTGATCTGGGGGCTGGACTTACAGATTTACACACTCTTTAATTAATAATGTACAGAACAATTCCAAAAGAAACATTATAGCAAAATGTGTCGATCTATAATGCCATCATTTCCTGAGCTTATTTACTTTCTAAGTGGTGCAGTTACTGCACCTATTCTTTCACAGCAGCTAAACACATTTAAATATTAAAATAGTCTTTATTGCTGCTGGATCTGGATCTTTAGCTGCATTACTTCAGTACCTTTATCGATCTTAAAGAACCTATTAGCCATTTATTGTTTTGACTGTATGCAACTGTAGAGAGCTCCTGATAAGGGCACCTGCTAAGCAAATAATTAATAAGAGCAAACACCATAAAAAAACTCCTTCCCAGAAGAGAACAGCTGAGTTTCTGATTCTGGGAAGTCTAGTCTAATTGTATTCCATTATTGGTCTTAAACAAAACTGCACAAGAACATTCAAAAACATTTTATTTCCCAATGACAAAACCATCATTGGGATAGCTGCACCTGCACCTTTTCCCACTCCTCTTCTTCTGTTTTTATTCCACTAACAAAAGATAAAAGGTGGTAAACTGTGATCTCACCCTTGTGCAACAGTGTCCTGGGCAAAACTAAGGAATACAAATAACATATACAGTTTTTATTTAAGCAGATTAAGTCAATTGAGAATAAATTCCCATATATTGATCATGTTAGGCTTATGAGCTACTGTATGAACTCTAAAAATAAATATGTTGGTTAAATTCCTTCTATATTAAATTCATTCTGAAAGTTGTTATGAATATCAAATGCAACCACAGGAACTAAACTGTCCTGGAAAACTGCATCAGAATAGGCACATTACTGTTTGTCTGATTGTATTAACAATTTAAATATTCTGCAATTAAATTTAAAAGAATGACGGAACAAGAGCACATAAAATGATCATACTCATTAGGGTTTTAGAAGGCTGCTGCTCATTGTGTAATAGGGCGAATCAGAGATCAGCAGAGGTGTTACAGTATTAGCCCATCGTGGTGCTCCATCTGGGAAGAACCCTACCCAGAACTTCCAAGAATATAAAAAAACTCTAAAGGCACTTTCTTGATGTCAAAGTATTCATTTTACTTCAAGTATTAACAATATGTAATGTATTTCTATCTCTACATCCCTTTGTGAAAGATTACCAAGGACCAAATGTATTTAATATCACCTAAGACCCCAGGACAATATAAAGGCATGACAACATCTGCCTTCTCCTCTCTTAACTCCTATTAATCTCCATTTCAGTTTGTGTACCCAGAAAACCTCAGAAAACCTTTTATTCCTGCAAAGAAGTAGTTGCAGCAATGTGTAACCTTAAAGCACAGGGCACTAGGCAAGTCTACACACTGGACAGGACACCAGTTTATTACACGGCACTGCATATTTCACATGACTTTTAAACCTGGCAATGCAGGTGTCCTGAGTGGTTCGATAGCTGCTCAAATGATGTCCTCACTGTGGCAGGGCCTGTACTCTTAGGTTGCTGTGTAGCACTACAATATCCACTGCGATGTCAGACAAGAGGCAGCAAGGACAGACACTGAAGGCAAAGAGCCACGCGCACTGACCTCACATTAATGAGAACGGCGCATGAATCTCACTCAGTTTCAAACCAACGTCTGTTGTTAGCCAACAGCCACAGAGCATTTGCCACCTCTCAGCCGGCTCTGGGACCTGCAATGAACAATCTCTTAACGGTCAAGTGACAAGAGCCGACACAACAAAGCCGCCTGTGGACTGATCTCCAAACATGATGGTTTGTAGTTTCATACAAAGAAAGTGCTTATTGCTCCCCAGAGTGAATCGAGTGATGATTAATAGTATAGGAATTAGTGGCCTCACTCATAACTCAGGCAATCTATTTGTGAGTCTGGGGGGCTCTGCTCATGTTTCCCTTCACACATGGGTGAGCATCCCCCTGGAGTCCCTCCATCAGTCACAGGAGCACAGTTTTCAAGTGCAAAGGAGCAAGGCACAGCAACCTATAGCATTACATACTGAATTTTAAAATAGACAAGAACAACTACAAACAGCTTTCATTTACAAAGTGGCAAAGCATGTTATAGAAATGCTCCAAGGAGAGATCACTGAAATGTACCATTAGTCTCTAAAGTCCAAAGGAAATAAAAGAAGGAATTTAACTTGGTTCTAAAAACACAAATTGACTAAATAAAATTCAGGACAGGGTAACACAATTATGTTTCACATAATTTTTGGTTATGCTGCCTCCTTGTTCTCTGCAACAAATTTACCTTTTTAATGGTTTACACATTATCCTGTGTACTTTGGTCATTTGCAGTAAAATCATACAATGGGGAACTATCTTAAACTAAATGACTGGGAAATAAATACCAAATGAATAGTTGTTTCAGAACACCGGTTTTCCGGTTTTAAAACATTTAATTCTAATTTGCCCTAGTTAGTTTATTACCTAGTCTAATCTACTTTAATTCTAAGCTTGCCATGGTACATTCCAAGCTTTATTAATCTTTAAGAAAATCAGACACTTTCTCTGAAGCTATAAATGTCCATCGTTACATTTTGAATCATTAGAGGGACATGGTGAGTCACTATTAAATTTTTTCTGAAGAAAGAAAAAGAAGAAATATTATAAAGATTGTGAAGATCAGTATTTTGAGGATTTTTAAGGGTGAATTTACATTCTGAAGTCTATGGAGCTGCACCTGACACTAAACGTCTCTCCTTGCACAACTAGGTGGTTTGCTGTGTGCTTTACATTCTTCTAAATTCTAATATCTATCATACAACTGAGCTCATGGATGTGAAATTACATGTGAAAATTTCTGAAAATTATAATTTCAGTGTAAATACAACATTAACACTTCTTAAACGTCATAAATTCTGCATGTTAATCTGTTACACAATCCCTTATTGTTCTTAGTACAATGCAATCATTTACCAAAACTATCCTCCATGTATTACATGAGGTCGAAGTTCACATTCCTGAGAAATGGCAGTTGTATTAGTAACTCTTAATCTTCAAATGACAGAGCAGTGTTTTACACTTGTTGCAATCAGAAACTACGCACAGTTAACTCCTGGCACTCACCGAGCAGACAGAGGGTGTGCATTCCACTGGCGCGGTTCTTCCTAATTTTATCATAAAAGCTCTCAGGCTTCCACGTGTCTGTCCAGAACACTATGGACACCGTCTCCCCAAAACTGTACAGCTGAAAAAGAGATGGAACCATTCAAGATTAGGTCACACATCCTATTCCCTGGCGGTACGCTGGACAGTGTTGTTTGCATGCAGGAGTCAGGCGCCCCAAGGTGCAGCATACGGCTGGCACAGCCCTGCCAGGACTGTAAGAGGTGCACTGCTGAAAGCCAGGAGAGACCCTTAAGAACTAAACGGCCATTCTTGGTGAGGTCTACCCTGAGCATAGAGCTGGAAAGGTGGCCAAGGAACATAAGAAAGGTTATAAATAGGAGAAGGCCATACGACTCCAACATCCACACTCATTCCATCTCTGAAGCGCAGTTTGTGATTCTGTCTATTGTGCAATAGCACGAGCTCCCCCACCTCTCAGCCATATCACTCTTGTCAACAATACAGCATGGACTTTATAACCCAAAATATATTGAATAATCAGACAGCAGATTACAACACTTAATTAGTAAATTTACAAATGAATTATATTACAGATTTACAGTTTTAGATACCATACACATGCTGTGAACCAGTGGGGGTGGAACTACATTCCAGACCAGATCTCATTTGTTACATGTTTGTACAAAGGACTACCTGGGTTGTAGAGCTGTAAGTACTTCTCCACCTCAGCAAGAAGTTTTATTTTGTCCATTTTTAAATTATTCTGAAACTAAACTTAACCTTAGTATTTATTTTTAGCTAATGTTTTTCCATCTGCCTGTCACTATTCGACTCCTTTCATTTCATTTCAAAACAGCTGTTCAAGAACTGTCAAGGCTATGTGTCATTTGACACACTGCAATTTCCCGGTGCCTGACAGGAGAGTAAATGCTGATCGGAGGAGTAACAGCGATGCAATTCTGCAAGTGCCTGGTACGTCACACAAGTCACACTGGCTGTGCTGTTCCACTTGTGCTGCCATTATGACTGGTACTATGACTAAGGTCACTGCTGCCTAGTGACATGGCCAAGGTTCAAACACAAGATGTGGGGTTCAAAGAGCTCAGCTTGTGACCCAGGTGGGCACCTTAACTGTTTGAGTCACTCCAGAGCCAACTGGATGAATTGTAGATGTTTCCAGGTCCTGTGGTTTTGGGAAATAAAACCCTATTTTCCCAAGGGATTAGAACAACATGTTCAGCTAAGAGAAAGTGCGCACAATTATAGTGTAATGAGAGTGAAAGTAGTAGACGTGCAGCGCGAGTGTGACCCTTGTGTCCCGGGGGAGGGGGGGATGGGGGGGGGTTTGGGCAGGCATAATCACATCAAGGCCCAGACAAGATGCCTCCTGTTTTTCACCATCTTGGAGAAACACATCAGCAAAATCCTGCAGTGCTTCTTCGACACTATTTTCACGTGTCTGCGCAAGAACTGGCTGAAGGTAAAACCTCTTGAACTGAGAGTCTGTGACAGAAGTTCAACCAAATCCTGCACTCACCTGTCAAGGTCCTGAGCACAATATTCCTGCAAAATCCAACACAAAAACTTGTCTCTTTTAAAAGAAAAAGAACTGCCAACAGACACAAAGCAATTACAATAGTACAGATCAATCACAGACAAACCATTCCTTAACCACGTCATCTTTATATATATATAACAAGAATAACAAAAAATGACAATGTAACTAAACTACTGCAACAGCCAAGATTAACCTCGATAGATGAATACTGTCCAACTTCTATGTTCTCTTCTAGACTAGAGTGTGGGGTGGTTCAGTGTAGAATCAACAATGCACTGAACTAAGCCCAGATGTTACAGACTGTGTCTGAGGCATATCCCCCTTGGGACTGGCAATAGGAAAGCACTGCTGACCATCACATTCAGATGACAAAGAGAATATTTTCTTTCATTCCAGAATGCAAGATGCAAAAATAAAAGGTAGCAAATAAAATTAGGGGATTTCAATTCCCCAAGCATAAACTAGATAAGCCCTACAGGGAACTGCGCATATGGAATTTAAATGAAGCCAATGACAAATGACCTCTAAATCAATCTGTCCAGGAATCCTGAAGAGACTTTGTAACAAGGAAGACTAAGTGAGGGACCCTTTGGGGAGCAGAAATCACAGCATGTCATAATTGCAATCTGGATTCACATCTCTACAGCTTATACCTTTACTTTCGCTATAGGAAAAAGAATAAAAGTGTATTTACGACGAGTAGAAAATGGACGGTCAGGTTTCAAGGACACAATGCCTGCTGTGAGTGCAGGTTTACCCCAACAGACAGGAAATTTAAAGCTACACTCAGCAGGGAGAGCAGCACCTCTGACCTATCAACAAAATAATCAGGAGAAAGAAACTCCTTAAGGGCGTGGAAAAGGGAAATAAAGAAAGACAAAAGAGTACAGTAACTTAAAACCTAACCTTAAACATTAAAAAGGTTACACACAAAAAATACATACACATAATACACACTAAGAATGTAAGTCTAGGAGATGTTAATGATTTTAGTGCATATCCTGGAAAGGAACTAGCTATTAGATTAAATGCACAGAATATTCAGTTTATTCTGAAGTTTAATAAGAAATATCATGTGTAGATTTATACTTTTACAGAGATGTTTTAAAAGCTATGTTGTACAACTATTTATACCAGAACAGCAGTTTAAGAGCAGTGCCTACTCCCCTTGGCACTCAAGCGGACATCTGACTTGCACTGTGACCTGGGTGCATCTCTCAACACCACTGCCTGTCACACTGCTCTGCTTTGGGACTTTTTACGACCACCGTCTGCCCAGTCACCCTCTTCACGTGTTTCAGCTGTCCCACATGAAAGGCAATCATGTCCCTTGAAGTATGCTAAACCAAAATCCATGTAACACAACACCAGCCTCCCTTAGCTGGCTTTCTAACATCAGACAGACACTCACAGAGCCATACAGGCTGGAACTGTGATAACTTATAGTCCCACACCAGGTCAAGCTACACAATCCTTTAATGACAAGAAAAGATTGCTGACTTTCTTCAGCAGGAAACTCCAATTCTCATTTTGCATTTTAATACTGCATTTTCCTTTCTCAAATAAAGACATGACGGAAAGGGGTCAGAAACCGGTGGGCACATGAAGAAACTGGAAGACTTTAGTCCAGGCATGTTCCCCCTGGCAAAATCCCGAAGTGCAGCACAGGGAGCTCTGTAAACCAGCCACAGAAAGAGGAGATCAAATTGCGTAATGATCTGTTCCTTCATGGCAGGGATTTGGCATCTCAAAGACTAGCATTATCTTGACAAACAAGGCCCTGACTTTGCATAACAAATTCCATGTCTGCAGCCAAATGTTGAGGGAAGAAAGCAGCTCTGCAGACCAAAGCATATCATTCTCAGCTCTGCCAACTTTTATTCTAACTCCTCAAATATGAAAGGAATGGAAATTGTTGACCTTCTTTCTTCAAAGTTGCGTGAACATTATGTTTTTAATACCATTTGTAACAAGATGTAGCTACAGAAGACTTTAAGTCTGCTCCCTTCTGCATTGTAACCATGAGCTACCCAAACCCTTTTCTACCAAGTTGGACAAAGACACAGGCGCTAAACAATGGAATTACATGAGACAAAGCCACTGGGTTTATTTTAGTTATAAAAACACGCTACGATTTGGTCATTCACATCAATATATGTTTCAAAACACCAAAACACATTTTTTAAAATAAAGACTCATGATATACCTTCTTTCTGCATGACTAAACTTGAGGTCCAATCCACATAAACCCCGACAGGACGTGCAGTGCTTCACACTATGGATGATATTTAGCATTTCTGTAAGAATGTTTTAATGATTTTTTATGACCCTGTGCCTCAGACACTAGGCAGTAAGAATATAACACAAATCCAGCCTTTTAGAAAAGACAAGAAGATTACTGTCCTGCAGTCAAGAACAAGTAGTGGGACTGAGTAAAACAAAGATTATAGATTGCTACAGCTACTTAAGTAACAGCTGACATCAGATACAGGTCTTTTAAGACCTGCAAGCAATACTTTGCAAAGAGACTCAATGCTGTTGTTTGATGATGCTAATTAACATACAGCAGCTATCAGTAGTATTAACCTAGTTTTGATTTTTAAGCCAGTACAACTTGGCTGTATCTTTTGGGTTATTATCCTGCTGGAAGATGAATCTCCCCTCTCTGTACTTTGCTACGTTCATTTTTCCTTCTATCTTCACAAGTCTTCCAGGCCCTAATGCAGTGAAGCTTCTGCAGCATGATACTACCATCAACATGCTTTACAGTAGGGATGATGTTCTCTGTTACACTGGCGCAAAACATAGTGCTTACCACTGAGACCAAAAAGATCAATTCTGGTCTCGTCATAGTATTGAATCTTCTTCCACTTGGTCTCAGAGTCTCCCACATGCCTTCTGGCAAAATGTAGTTGAGATCTGATGCAAGTTTCTTGTTACACTGTCATGACTTCTAAAGATGTTTGGCTTCACCAGAGTCTATTTAGGTGTGTCATAATAAAGGGAGTGAATACTAATGCAATCACTTATTTTCTGTTTTATATTATTAATTTAGGAGGATATATACAATTTTGTTTTCACTTTGACATTATAGAGTGTTTTGTGTTGATCAATGGCAAAAAATCCCATATACATTGTGATTCTATATTGTAATACTGTAAAATGTGAAAAAGTCCAAGGGATGTGAATACTTTTAATAGTCACTGCAGAAACACTTTTCTCCTGGCTACAATACAACAGTAGTTTCAGTTTTTCAAGCTATTCTAAATGTTATCATAACACATATTGATTCTTCAGGGTATGAACACGGGAATCAAGAAATGTGTTGCATAAAAACACATTTTCGCGGACCAACTGGATTCAGTGTTGCAGTACACCTTCAACCTGAGCCTGAGATTATGAAGGGTTCTGGTGCTCTGGAAGACATCTTGCCTGGTGCCAGTACCCAAAAAGGGGCACCCTAAAGTCTTGAAGACTACAGACCAGTGGCACTGACATCACGCCTAATGAAAACTCTGGAAAGGACCACCTCAGAACCCTGGTGAGTACAGCACTGGACCCCCTGCAGTTCGCCTATCGGTCACACTTGGGAGTGGAGGATGCAGTCATTCATCTGCTACACAGAGCTAACTCTCACCTGGAGAAGACGGGGAGCATTGTCAGAGTTATGTTTTTTTTACTTCTCCAGTGCCTTTAACACCATCCATCCACTATTACTGAGAGATAAGCTAAGGGCGGCGCAGTTGGACACTCCTCTGGTGTCCTGGATTATAGACTATCTGACCTGCAGGCCACAGTATGTACGGCTACAGAGCTGTGTGTCCGAACAGGTTGTTAGCAGTACTGGGGCTCCACAGGGGACTGTCCTTGCTCCATTCCTGTTCACCTTTTACACCTCTGACTTCAGGTACAACTCGAGGCATGTCATCTGCAGAAGTTTTCGGGTTGGGGTGTATTAGAGAGGGGAGGGAGGAGGAATATAGGAGCTTGATTACCAACTTTGTGGAGTGGTGTCATCTTAACCATCTCCAGCTAAACACCAGCAAGAAGACTTTCTTTCGAAGGAATAAGTCTCCGCTGAACCCTGTTTCCATCCAGGGTGAGGACATAGAGGGGGTGCCGTCCTACAAGTACTTAGGGGTACACCTGAATGATAAGCTGGAGTGGTCTGGTAACACTGACGCCCTGTACAAGAAAGGTCAGGGCCGACTCTATTTTCCTAAGAGGCTCAGGTCCTTTGGTGTGTGTGGAACACTGCTACACATTTTTTATGAATCAGTGGTGGCAGCGGCCATCTTCTACGCTGCTGTGTGCTGGGGCAGCAGCATCATGACAAGAGATGCAAATAGGCTCAATAAACTTATCAAGAAGGCTGGCTCTGTGTTGGGGCTGGGCCTTGACCCCCTGGAGGTGGTGCCGGAGAGGAGAATGCTGACCAAGCTCATAGCCATCATGAACAACGCCTCTCATCCGCTTCATAGGACTGTTATTGGGCAGCGGGGCACTTTTAGCAACAGACTGCTCCAGCTACGGTTTTCAAGGGAACATTTCCGTAGGTCTTTCCTCCCGGCGGCTGTCAGGGTGTATAACGCTGCCCTAGGCTAGGACTGTTAGCCCTTCATTTGCTCTTCTATGGACAGCATGTTGCTCCATTGTACTTTTTTTTTGGACACTTAATCTGTATATACCTATGCACATTTTCCACATATTTGATTGTTTTTACAGTGACTATGAGCATATTTTGCACACACCTATGTATTTATTTAATATTTATTTTGCATTGCTGTACGTATTTTAATTTTTCGTCTGTTCTGATGTCTGTTTTTTTTTTTGCTTGTCTTGGGCTGGACTGCTGTAACACATCAATTTCCCTTCAGGATCAATAAAGTCTTATCTATCTAAAAGCTGAAGCAACATGTAATAGTTATTTGTATATTTTCCACATCCTGTTATTTGCTGCATGACAGTGTTTTGGAAGACACCTACACTTAGAGCAATGATAGAGAACTCCAACAGAGACTTTCAGGCAGTGAGAAATGTCCCACCTGCAGTCCACAGCACCCAACTGCATTCATGATCGAGGCATTGTGGATGACTCTGTGCTGCACACCGGCCTTCACCGCTCGCAAAACCAGGTCACTGTGGGTAGTTGCCCTGCAGAGAAGAACACAACAAATGTGAATCTTAAAACTGAAATCCTGTTCCAAAGGATCCCAATACACAGCAATTGATCAGGTTCCAGCTTTATAAGCTAATGGCTTTAATAAAAGACAAAACTAGGAGCTACATGTTTAAAGCTTGTTATAGTGTTTCAAGCACAGTAAATGTGCAGGAGCTACCCAGTGAAACTGAAATTATATTAGTTATGCTGCTGCTTCACCAGTACAGCTTGCTCAAGGATACACTAGCTTGTCTCACCTGGGTTTTGAACCCACAACCTTCCAGTTAGGAATCCAGAACCCTAATTGCTGCCTGCTCACTCTGTCCCTTATCATACCAATGTGTTAACGTGGAAGGCCCTGTGGTAACCAGAGGAGCAATGCTTGACAAAACTGTGAACATGGATCTGTGCCTGGCAAAAGTATTCACCCCCTTTCAAACAGATACTTCCAACCACAAAGCACTTTGAGCATTTAAGTTTTGTTTAAAAATATTTAATTTGAAAAAACACTTCACCTGCAGTTGCAGCTGCATATTTCATTGGCAGTTCAATACAAACGGACATAATTGGAAGCAGGTGAATACTTCAGCAAGGCACTGGGTGTGTTTTGTCAAAAATAATTTGACAATACAATATAGATCCTTTCAACTGCTTTTGTCCTTACAACTAGCAACTAAAGAATTTCAACAAAGCACTGACCATGCTTTGCTGTGAAGTTTGTGTTTTACTGAAAAAAGTGGATGAAGCAACATGTTCTAACACACAGATTTCCCACCAAAAAATCAGCCTTTCCCATTGAACTGTCTTGCCACATTTTTGTACAATGCACGTTTTTTGGGAAGAAGTGCAACAGAGATGCTGTGGAGGCATGAGCAGTGTACTGTGTTTTCTAGCACCTGCTTTCTGTGTGCTCTGAAAGCTGGATACGGAAGGAAACACCAGAGCCCTTTTCTATTGCAGCTCTGTACTGAGTTCTCTTAAACAGCCCAAGAAAAAAATATTTTGGTCTTTATACTGGCATTGCCTTTCATGCTGTCATCATTTAATACCAAAAAACAGAACCAGAGGAAATCCGCCTTGAAATAAAGTGCCTGTAGCATACAAAACCTCAACACCAGAAACCAATTTAACTTTTTAGATTTTCAACATCCATTATTAACACAAATAGGGAAAAAAGCATATGTTGGGCACTGTTCAACGGGGACTATACACAGCTGCAAAAACAACAGTCTTGGATGTTTCCAACACTATTCTATACCCGGTACTGGCCCGATAAACATTGTGTGTGATAACCCACGGGATATTGGAGGACTGGGCTGTAGTTCAATGCAGCCAAAAGGCCAATAAGGAAAATGACCTCCCATTTCGTGTCCTTGTGAAACTTTCTACCTCTACACCCTGGAATTTTGCCTTTACATTCAACTCTCCTTCATGCTGTAAAAATAGAAAAAGGACCTCGGTACCCTGTGTGCCAAGCACCATCGTGCACTCTGGGCAATCCTGCGCCTGTGGTCACACATACCCCTTTATCTCCATGTTTTGGGGTTAATATGCTGCTGTACTCAAGGTTGCTATTTTTCTTTATATCATGAGTCCTCTCCCCAAAACAAGGAAAAAAGTGTTCTTCATGGCTGTCTTGCTCAACTGTGACCTCTTTGAGAAGATCCCTCGATATACATCTTGGTTCTGACCATCCTACTTATGCACTAGCTTTTCCTGTTTGACCTTCAATGCAGGGCCTTGTTATTCCAAATATCTCCAAGGTCCCTCTGATGCAGCTTCAGAAGCCCTGACTGCCTCTTCTTTGCCACCAACCACCAACTTCAAGACATCATCTATTGACAATGCTGCAGCTGGTGCTGGAGACCATTCAGTCCAGCTTTGTATTGAAATTTGAGCTTAATCCTCCTTCCTTCAGTGCTCTGGAGACAGACGTGCTTTGCCCCAAGTGAACTATTCTAGAAAGTTCTAAACCAACCCCCCAACCACCCTTGTGTGGTTTGTGGACCTACAGCAGATCCAGAATAGCTGGGGTAAGGAGGGTAAGCAGACCTGGTGTCTGCATGAGGGTCAGAACCCTGTCCATCTCCAAATTGCAGTGATGACTCCTCTGTCCTCTGGGGCTGCCTAATCTTTGCCCACAGAGCCTCACTGTGCTTGATGCCCTCATTCTGGCTCTTTTCATTCTTCAGCAGGAAAAGACCTTTGGTTTCTGTATCTTAAAACTGCTTTTTTGCTGGTTATCTTCTTCACAAAAAATCTGAAAGAATTCCATGTACACAATTATCTGTGTGATTCTGGTGAGGGAATGTTGCCGCACCCTAATCTGATGATAGGCCTATCCACTGTATGTCCTACAGGTCATCTGCCCCTCCATGTTAACCCAGTCAGGTGGCCATCTGTTTGGTAGCTGTTTTTCGAAATGAAAGGGAACTTCATTTGTTTGTGCCTGTAACCCTGCCTCCCTGAAAGAGAAGAAAAGCCACCGAGCTCCTCACTCGGCAGACCCTTTGCAATTTCATCAGTGAAAGAGGAAGAGAAGGAGAGTTACTAGTCCTGTACATCCTCATGGTGAACTATTTTTAATAAAAGACCAGGTGTATTCACTGTGTGGGAATCAATAACTCAGCCACAGACGTGAGCCTAAGTTTTACTGCTGCAGAACCAGGATTTTGCTTGTACATATTTTAACTCCCATTCTTCTAAAAATGTCTAAACTTAGCAAAGCCTGTTTCACTATAGGCAGAGTTAAACCTACAGTAACAAACATAAATTCACAGGCCTTTTATCAAGGATAGTTTGGGGATTTGGGTACTTGTTCTGATGTGTTTTAAAGGAAGGGAATTCTTATTGGAGATTAAAGAAGCAACAGGTCTTGGCTGACCATTCCTACCACTGTTTCAGCCTGTTATTAACTGTATTTAAAAAGGGCTCCTCAGCATACTTCAGCCCTGACAGAACACGAGAAGCCAGCTGTTCTTCTGGATTTCGTGGTTTGGATGAAAAAGAGCTGAACCAAACACTTCTGACAAACTTGAGCACAAGGTCCTCAGCCTGTCATTAAGCCTGCTTTCATAGCTGGGCCCTACAGAAGGCTTCTGATTGTTTATACAGGATTGTACTTAAGCGCAATGGCATTTTTCTTTCCTCTGGCCACGACCAAGTGCTATTGGACAAGAAAGAAACTGCTGTGAAACCACTTACAAGTTCAGCACCATTTTGTTCTACACAGCCCTAACTAATCCTTTAACAACCTTTAGCACATCTGCATGTTAATTTTCCATTTTGTTTCCTTTCTTATCCTCTTAAACTTGAAAGTTAAGATTTCTAATGTTGATGCTTTGCAAGTACATCCTAAGAACTGCAGCTTACTTATTCAAGCACCTTTTGATTGTTATGTATAGGACGACTGACTGCAGTTACCATATAAAATTATTATACAATAAATAAAGGTTGTATTTACATCTTAATTACAGAAGGTACTTTGGAAAATATGTTTTCACATACAACTGACATTTTCTGTGTACGGACAAATTTGTTTGCAGGCCAATGGATCTTAATAAAGTATAATAAATAGCACTCTTTTTAAGATGACTTTAAAATTTACCACTTCATTATAAATTTTGTCTTGGTAATGCAAATTCTTAAACACTCAATTTTCATACAATAGAATTGGGTGTTATTGCTTATTCTATCAAAGCTCATGTCTTCGGGGGATATTACTACAAAGAACTGGATAAGATTCTCAGATTAATTAGCAACTAGCAAATCAGAAAAGGAAAACAAGCTGAATGGTCTCTTCTCATTTGCAGCTCTTGTTTTCTGACCCCATACATGAATAAAAACTTCTCTTCTTCATGTTCCTACAGTATACCACAGATCCTGACCTTTTTCAAAAATGTTCTTTCTGCAAACTAACCTCTCATTCCCAATTTGATCATCAATGCTGTGGAAAAAGTAGCCAGGCAAGAACATCTGGGGAGAGTTAAGACTGCAGCCAATGCAATTTAAGAAAAACCAAAAAAGCCCCTTGCCAACCTTACCCAAACGGGTCTCCAACCACCAGGAATGCCACGTCACTGACATCCGCCCCCTTCAGAATACCATCTGCCTCCTGTTCCACCATGTCCCTGTCCGCCAGGATCAGCTCTCTGCCATAGTATTCCTCCTGGAGAGTGAGCACACAGAGGTACCTGACTAGTAGTGCAAATCGGAAAGCCTATAAACCTGTCAGACACCACTGTAATAAAATAATCCCACACATTTGGAAGGACAGTAATCAAACCAAGGATGGGCATCTGCCACTCTGGGGGCCTGGATGGCTCTATTATTTTCAGTCCTTCTTTTGCTTTGAATTACTTCAAATTTCCAATTATGTGGATAAAAATCAGGAAAACCAAATTTCCCATTGGCCCTTACCAATCATGGCCTCCTAATAATCCCTCTCTATGAATTGGCTACATTACTCTGCTCTCCTCCCCACTGATAGCTGATGTGTGGTGAGCATTCTGGCGCACTATGGCTGCCGTCGCATCATCCAGGTGGATGCTGTACATTGGTAGTGGTGGAGGGGAGTCCCCATTACCTGTAAAGTGCTTAGAGTGGAGTGTCCAGAAAAGCGCTATATAAGTGTAAGCAATTATTATTATTATTATTAAAAACACTTAATCTTAATCAGTTACTAATGGAAGAACGCATGGTCTTTACAAAACTGTACATTAAATATTTATACTATGTTTCCGTGTCTGCATATTGTCTCAATACAGGTTAACTATAAAATACACACAGCTGAAACCACTTGGTCTAGGTCTGCTCACACAAAGCTAGGAGAAACAAAATGGACAAGATGGGCTAAATGAGCCCTTTAATTTACAAACTTTCCTTGATTCTAATGGAATAAGATATAAGTACTTAAGTAAAACTGCATAAAGGGATGTAGACAAATATATGAATTACTCTACGTGTCTCTCCTTCCCCTAGATCCAACATTTAAGTCAGGCTGAACTAACTCTAATATCAGTATTATGCCTGTTTATTGAAAACCAAACACCACAACAACACAGTGAGCTATTCTGAATAAGACCAGAGGTCTGCAAGACTGAACCTCCTTAGGCATGCTTAACACACATCCATAGCTGAGACTGAGCATAATTCACCTGAGCATCGTCCATCTACATTTTCTGACAATGCTCTACCAGACTCAGCTCTTGAAGGACGTCAGGGTTTATGAGCTTGGTCTTGCTGATGTGTCAACAATAAACTAAATAACTAAACTAAAGAAGTATAAAGAACATGTCCGCAAAAGGCAGTAGCCATGGTCTTGAATTTTAAGAAATTAATACAATTGGGAGAATGTTGCAATCTATAAATTTTATTCCACGTTTCTAAGCATACATCCTAGACCTAAAAAAATTCATAACATCATTATTTGACTTTAACTTTAAACCAAACTTCAGAGCAAAAGGAAACTTTAAATTTACCAGGCGAAACTTAATTGGATCAGCTAAGCTAATATTGAATTTAAGAAAGTGAAATATGTATCTATAATTTATTAACTTTGTAACTGTTTAATTAAACTTGGATTCCCTTCAACAAATTCAGAAGAATGCATAAATAACAGGTACTTATTTTTTAAGCGTCTAATCACAATTAGCACATTATATTGAAAACACATAAAAACAACATACCAACGCTTCCTTCCCCACAGTAAGTATAGACGTGTAAGCTTCCAGATAAACTCGACTGCACTTCCTAATAGTCTCTAAGCCTTTGACTGTGATATCTTTAGCATCTCCTAAACCCAATCCTATGAAATACAGCATTTTGACATCGGATATCGTTCAGTTAATAACAGATATTTGTAAGATGTTGGTGAGATAAAAAAAATAGTAACAACTAGTAAAACGCTAACAATTATTTTAAAGGCACGCGGCGTTTCTGCCTTTTTACATGAATAGAATGACTTGTATTAATACTTTGCGACGGATGTTCAGAAGAAAAACTGCTGTAATTCATTTACAGGAACGCAATCCACAACTGAACACGTAGAGATTCAGCCATTCATTCAATCTTTTCCGACATCCACTACATCGCTTAAAAAAGCAATTAAACTACAAAAAGGTACAACCACGATATAAACGAGTCTACGTTTCTTAACATCCTACACGCAGTGCAATACACAACATGCTTTTGCCGCACTGTAATACGACCGCCGCAAACTAGCGCGTTTTACGACGGTTTGCGACAATTCTGTATTCCACATCGTTAAAGAGCAGTGATTTGTAATTTTTAGGAGTTTAACTGGTTATGCACGCTTGGTAAAGCATGACTGCCAAGGTTCCCTGGAAGCTTGTGTGTCCCACAGTCCCTCTCTCCAATGGTCTTGAGATTCCAATACTGGGTTTGGGTGAGTACAGTACAGACTGCTGTCAGTCACACACCGCTGCAAGTACAAAACTCAGTTTATTGCACAAGTACAAAGTCCGAAGAATTTTATACATTACACAAAGTTTGTAGTTTGGCGTTAATTTAGCACGTGTGATCTTTTATTATAACTACATGCATATCCAAGTGATATTAAAACTTTAATATTATTAAATTTAATGTTATATCAGTAAAAGGACAGTTAGAGAATGCTGTTATTTTTTTAAATGGGAAATCGTTTTCTGATATGAAATAAGACAACTGTTGGTGAAATGTAGACATAATATTAAGAAAACATCTCTGATATCAGCAATAGCATTTATTGGTAGTCAAAGCTTTAGGACTATTTTCATATATTAGAGTACTCCCCAGCACAGCAAAGTGTGTCTCTTCATCTGACATTGGAAAAACCATGCTGTTATGACATAAAAAGCATGGTTAGGAACTCTAAAATTATAACCTAAGAAATCTGATTGGCACTTACTGTCTTTATGTTACTGTTTTATTAGGAAAATGTAGGCTTAGCAGACCTCAGCAGCTTTTACACACTGAATTAATGTAGTTTATCCTCATCTGGGAGGAATGTAGCCGCTCAACAGCGGCATAGGAAAGTAAAACCAGGAAAATTATTAGCATTGTCAGTTGGTACTTATTGAAACATTTTAAGAATGTCTTATTTTTTTAATTACACCAGCCAACATCAACAGCATCATCTAAAATCAGTGATGAAGAGTACAGCTTTAGGAAATGGTAAAATCCAAGACACCCTGACCTGTCACACCTATACAAAAGAAACAGGGAATGCACACAGAGGGGAGATAAAATGGTTGTGCCAGGCCCACAAAATATGTTGCACTGAAATAAAAAAAAACATCTTGAACATCTTCATCTCTGTGAATAACTGTGTTATCAAAAAACCCGACTTCAGTGTTTGTTTCCCTATTATAAGAGAGACAATTCATCAAAGTATAATCCGTCATAGAAGAACGGATGTCTTTTCAAAGACCCAAAATACAGGGCCTCACTATTAGAGGTATAGACAGTGTAGTGTGCGCAAGAAATAGGGATACAGTGTGTAGTGTGCTGCTTGCCTGGGTGTGGATTAAAACTGTACAAGTGTAACAGGTTGCATTTGAACCAGGGGGGCACTGGTGTGTGTGTTGAGTGGTGGACTAGTATTTAAAGTACACAACTGCAGGGCAGGAAGCTCCCAACCGGCCAACTCAGATGAGATCAGAAAAGACCTGGACATCAAAAGAACAAGTTTAATGCAAAGAACACGTCTATTCTTAAATGATCAGAACTCAATTCTAGGAGCACTATATAAGGTAGTAAAAGCCAGAACAAAAGTGTACTACATTAAGAGAAAACTGTCATTGTGAGTGGAACACAGACAGGGCTGGGGGAGGATGGCAGGGCTGAGTATAAAAATATGGAGTGCACATGGTTCAGAAAGACAGGCAGGATGAATGGGTTGGTGGGATAGGTCTATTTATCAAATATAACCTTCAGTAAAGAGACCAGAAGCATGAGGTTGTGGACATTTTGGAACCTATATGGGCTAAACTGGGAAATATAAACTCTAAGGGCTTAACACTAAATGAATACAGTAATAGACCATCTAATGTGGACATGTGCACAAATACCTCACTGTATGATGAGATTAGGAAGGAATGCAAATTGACATCATATTACTGGGAGATTTCCGTTTTCTATACGTAACTAATTTGGTTGCAATGGTTAATGATTGCTTCTGACTCTAGCTGTGTTTCGGACAGCATAAGTAGTTCCTATTTTTCAGAGTGTGCAATGGTCTAGCTGGGTGCTTTTCTACAGCTCACAGACTGGGTTTCTGGAAATGTGAATAGTTTTCCAGTCTGGCTGTGTTATTCCTTGTCCTTAGCCACAGAACCCTTTGCCAGTGATTCCTGCTCTACACATGAATAGCGGCTTGAAGGGGAAATTGTTCTTTGCTTCTGAAAACAATGAAGTTACTTCGGAATCTCCTGGCAGCCCTGGAATTTGGAGTCTTTCATGGTCTGCTGAAATCCACTGCTTGATCTCTCTGACTGATTCAGCCTGAATAAGGAAAGCTCTCTCTTTGCTTTTCCTGTTAAAGACGTATTAGCAAGCCTTTAAACACATTAAAATGACATTGAACTGGGCCTCCCTGAATAATTTGTCTGCTCTGAGGATTATTTTGTTTTGAGATGTGACCTTATCTTTATTACTTACTTGATCTAAAACTAATAGCTCACAATGGGAATACACATTGCCTGAAACAAACTTGTCTTGGCCTGTTCTCAAATATAGGCCAAATGTTTAGCTTCATAAACTCTCTGGGCAGCAGAATGATTTATGGACACGCAGAGGTCTCTGTCTCCTGAGGGATTCAATCAGGATATTTTAAAATAAAGCTGAACAAAGTTTAAATAAAACTTAGTACAGATAGTACAAATATAACTGGCTGTTGGGATCACCGAAGGCATTTTGTTAGGCTTTGGTTCCTCTCAGAAAGTCCACTGGGTGTCTTATTTTTAGAGTTCCCATGTGAGAAAAATTATGGATGTTTTTTTGCAGGATTTCACTCTTTGTCTGTGACCTTTTTATCCTTCTGCATTATTATAGGGACTGCAATCCACAGCAGTTTGGTCTTTAAACTGAAGTTAATTTTTTATCGATTAGATGGATATGGTGAAGTAGGGCAAAAGCAGAACAAAGCATGAATCCACCTGTCAACTTGGAATGTGCAGGCCCTGTACTTTGTGGCGGGCTTCCAGTGAGCAGAAACAAGACCACCCTCTCTAGTAAAACTCAACCATCAAAGAATTTGTTAGTTGGATGGAGCTGTAGTGTGGACATTAGTGATGCAACTTTACGGCTCTCCTGGCCTGGTTTTGATTCCACCCTGGGGCACCTTCTGTGTGGAGTTTGCATGCTCACCCCTGCTCCTATGATAGGTTGATTGGCTGTGCTAAATTTTCATTGCTTTAGCCAGCAGCATGGGACTCCTTCCTCAGTGATCCACCTTGACTGCAATTCAAACAGTCCATTGTCTGGTTCATTCCAATCCTCTATTGTAGGGCTGAAGGTAGGAGGATCTGTGATGGTGTGCTGGTGTATCCTTATCATAATTTTAAGATTTTAAGTTACTTTAGAAACTCAGTAGTTAAAAGGTCACCTCCTATATTTTCAGGGCCTGAAAAATTAAAAGAGTTAAAAATAAACCTATTATGCAGTCTTTAATGGTTCAATGTTTTAATTGAGTGCTCAGGTTGAACAAAAGCCAGCATGTGTGGGGGTCCCCAGAACCAGGACTGGGAACCTCTGCTGCAAAGCAGTGGTGTCCCACTCCATTTCTGAAGGGCTGCATTGCTAAAGGAATGCTGATATATTGCTCCAGTTAAGCCAATTAGTTCATTCATCCATTTTAAATGATATGGTATTCCAGTACAGGGTGTAATTAGTTCAATTATATCGTTAAGAGTTGGGCTGAAAATAAATACCTCAGGGACGGGGTTGGAGAACTCCTGGCCTGTAGTATAAGAGAGACTTTGGGAACATAGTGTCTACTAGTGTTGTGGTAATCTTTTGCTACAGAAAAGTCAATAATAAACTTACATAAACAATTTGACAGTATGCATTGTTTATTGTGGATTGTGAAATTTCATTTTTATTTCATACATAGAGCAAATTTAGACTACAAGCACAATGCAGTGCTCAGTGCTCAGATAAGTTAGGAACAATGCCTTGTTTTCAGTTAAGTAGTTTTGACAGCAGAGAGAGAAAAAGCAAAGCTAAAGTTCTGCATAAGTCATTGATCATTTAATAATTTCTGTTTCTTGAAAATAAATAGAACATCTCAGCTTCTAACCTGATAATGTGTAGAATTATAGTTGATTAAGTTCTAGTCACAGGAATTCTGTGAAGTTACTGTATGAACACGGATACAAACACATTAAGGAGAATAGAGCAGGTGAGAAGAACGAGTCTATCAGGGGGGTTCAATGCAGCAGTAAGTCTTCCGTTGCAGAGAGCCTGAAGTTTCGTCTGGTATTTGTTCTGCTGCTTGTGAGGTGTTAATTGCTTAAATTAAGTAATTGTTTGCCTAATTAGAGCAGTCACACCCTTTTCTGGGGTTTAAGGTTTTTCCAAGTGTTATTAATTCAGCCTATCTGACCCATGACCATCAAACCCTCTACTACCTGACTTCATAGCACACAGTTGTTCCATAGCATGTGTGTAGAAAACATGTAAGGTAGCCAGGAATTTGAATTCACTTCCTTTTCTGCTTTGTATAAAATCTAAGGCTACTGTCAGAGCACCTCACTTTAATATAATGCATTATGCAATCTGTTTTCTTTTTGTTAGATTTGATTAAAGGCTTCAGCCAAATGCATTAGCAAATAATTATTGTTTGGAGTGCTCCTGCTGGAGAAATGGTCACACGGCTGCCATTAGCACAGGAAGTTTTATCGTGCTGGATGTGTTGGCGTGGTTATAACTCACTTGTGCTACAAACAGAACTCACTGGGACGGCAGTTTGTCCAAGGGTGAGAGGAACCGCACGTTTCTGCATGATAAGTTAATTCATTTAAAATGAAATAAAAATGCAAAATAAGAAAGGATACAAAGCAAAACAAAGCCCAGAAGTGAATAATCGATCAATCACCGTGTTTATTAAATATATTGAGAAAGACAGATGCATTAAAGTGCCAAGAAAAAGTATACAGTACATTATTTCAGTAAAATTCTTAGCACCAGTGATAGATTACAATTCAATTCAATTCAATTTATTTCTATATAACGCCTTTCACAGCAAGGTTGCCCCAAGGCACTTATCACCTTAACATTTTGATTCCACTTCAAGCACTGGTTATTTACAGTGGATATCAAACGTCTACACCCCCTTATTGAAGTTTCTAGCTTTTGTTGATATAGAGGCTGAAATCAAGACAAATCATGTCAGACCTTTTTTCACCTTTTATAAGATCTTTTAACCAACCATATTTAAGTGAAAAACAAATGGATAATTTTAGGAAAAAATGTTTAAAATAAATAAATAAAATAACAAATAAATATAAATCTTTCAATGCCTTGGTTGCATACAGTACGTATGCACATCCTTTATAAAACCCCTTTATAAAGGGGATTGTAACTGTGTTCAGATTTAACCAATCACATTCAGAATCATGTACAAAGGTTATTTGCCTTCACATGACATTAGTTGAAGTGATTCTGATTAGCCCTAAAAAAATCAGCTGTTCCTGTAGGATTTCCCTGAAGGTTTCTTGGTTGTCTTGGATAGTGCAGAGATAACCATGGTCCACAAGGAGCTAACAGAAGATCTGCAGGATCTTATTGTTGAAAGGTACAGATCAGGAGAGGGATATAAAAGAATTTTGAAGGCATTAAATACATAATGGAGCACTGTGAAGACCATCATTAAGAAGTGGAGGAAATCTGGCACCACCAGGACCGGGCAAGGAGAAAGCTCATGAGGGGGGCTATCAGGAGGCCATAATCTTAACATAAACCTTAAAGGAGCTGCAGGAATGTATGGCGGTAACTGGCCACTCCCTGCATATTACAATAATTTCACGTATTCTCCACAAGTCTGAGGTGTGGGGTAGGGTGGCAAGACGGAAGCCATTTCTCACAAAAAAGAACATTGAAGCCCGTAAAAATTTTGCAAGAAGACACATTCAGTCTCCAAAACCATGTGGAAAAAATGATGAAACCAAGGTAGAAAAACACAAATTCCAAAACATGCATTTGACGCAAAGCCAACACAGCTCATCAACCAAAGAACACAGTACCTACTGTCAAGCATGGTGGTGGCAGCATCATGATATGGGGCTGCTTATCTTCAGCGGGGACAGTAGGTACTGTGTTCTTTGGTTGATGAGCCGTGTTGGAATGAAGAATTAAGTATTGGAGCTAAAGACGAATTTCACCTTTCAACACAATAACGATCCTAAGTACACAGCCAGCTAAACCAAGGAAATGCTTAAAAAAGGAAGATCAATGTCCTGGAATGACCCAGTTAGAGCCCGGACCTCACTCCTATGGAAAATATATGGACTGACCTAAAGAGGGCTGTGCACAGGAGATCCCCGAACAATTTGACTGAGCTTGAACTCTTCTGCAAAGAACAGCGGGATACAATTGCAGAATTCAGGTGTGCTGAGTTGATAGAGACCTAAACAAACAGACTTACTGTTGTAATCAAAGCAAAAGGTGCTTCCACAGAGTAATGATTAAAGGGTATTCTCCTTATACAACAAGGATCTGGAAGTTTTTTTTTATTTTAAATTATTTTTCCTTAATTAATCCATTTGTTTTTCGCTTAAATATTGTTGGTTACAAGATCTTATTAGAGGTGAAAAAAGGTCTGAAATGATTTGTCTTGATTTCTGAGTTAACATCAACCAAAGCTGAAATTTCAATAATGGTGTGTAGACTTTTGATATCCACTGTAGGTACCGATGTACTATACCCCTTTCTGTACTCCTCACTGGGGGAAGGGGGAAGATTAAAAAAAATAATACCCAGTCTCCTTTAGTACGTTGGAGTACTTTTTCTTGCCCCGACAATCAAATATCAATAACAGCTTCCTGAGTCAGTCAGCCCATAGAAACCCTCAGCTATGTTGAAAGATTAATGAGCAGATTTTGCAGGTAAGAACAAACTGCGCGGTTTATTCAGCCTCGTGAAGAAAACAGCTCTCAAAAGGCCTGTAAGACCACTAATAAAAACAAGCTTCAACGGGAGTGAAAATACAATCTAAAAAGAATGATTTGAAGAGAAAGAAGCCATGATTCAGTAAACATATTCCAGTGATGACATTGTGAGACATACAGTATTTGGGTTAACATGTTCAGTGTTCAGTGTGTGGTAATTTGTTTGGTGCAAGTGAAGTTTTATTTAATCTCTGACCCAGGGAAAAGTGTGGTGTGGGTGGTTGAGGAGAGAACGCAGGCTCGCGCTGTGTCTGTTATTCTGGATTCTTTTTTTCTTCTTCTGGTTTGGTCGGCTAGTTTTTGTTTTGGTTTTATCAATACAGTTTAATAATCGTCCAGTGAAAGCTCTGTTGTCCTTCACATGAATGCCTGAAACATTTTACCGAACCCAGGATTTTACAACATTAATTGTAGTTTTTCTTCAAAGCTTTAGACATTACAGGAGAGGTGAATGGTACTAT